>NC_091991.1:120175822-120487868 GCF_044704955.1 Pristiophorus japonicus
GGTGCAGGCAGCACACAAAATTCGTGCTGCCTGCTCATTATATTGATGGCAGCACTGATCTCAGTGCTAAGCGATCATTGGTGATCATTTTCCAACAGTCTATCGACTCTGGATCAGTTCCTATGGACTGGAGGGTAGCTAATGTAACACCACTTTTTAAAAAAGGAGGGAGAGAAAACGGGTAATTATAGACCGGTTAGCCTGACATCAGTAGTGGGGAAAATGTTGGAATCAATTATTAAAGATGAAATAGCAGTACATTTGGAAAACAGAGACAGGATCAGTCAAGTCACCATGGATTTATGAAAGGGAAATCATACTTGACAAATCTTCTGGAATTTTTTGAGGATGTAACTAGTAGAGTGGACAAGGGAGAACTCGTGGATGTGGTGTATTTGGACTTTCAAAAGGCTTTTGACAATATCCCAGACAAGAGATTGGTGTGCAAAATTAAAGCACATGATATTGGGGGTAATGTACTGATGTGGATAGAGAACTGGTTGGCAGACAGGAAGCAGAGAGTCGGGATAAACGGGTCCTTTTCAGAATGGCAGGCAGTGACTAGTGGGGTGCCGCAAGGCTCAGTGCTGGGACTCCAGCTATTTACAATATACATTAATGATTTAGATGAAGGAATTGAGTGTAATACCTCCAAGTTTGCAGATGACACTAAACTGGGTGGCGGTGTGAGCTGTGAGGAGGACGCCAAGAGGCTGCAGGGTGACTTGGACAAGTTAGGGGATTGGGCAAATGCATGGCAGATGCAGTATAACGTGGATAAATGTGAGGTTATCTACTTTGGTGGCAAAAACACAAAGGCAGAATATTATCTGAATGGCGACAGATTAGGAAAAAAGGAGTTGCAACGAGACCTGGGTGTCATGGTACATCAGTCATTGAAAGTTGGCATGCAGGTACAGCAGGCGGTGAAGAAGGCATATGGTATGTTGGCCTTCATAGCTAGGAGGTTTGAATATAGGAGCAGGGAGGTCTTACTGCAGTTGTTTAGGGCCTTGGTGAGGCCTCACCTGGAATATTGTGTCCGGTTTTGGTCTCCTAATCTGAGGAAGGACGTTCTTGCTATTGAGGGGGTGCAACAAAGGTTCACCAGACTGATTCCCGGGATGGTAGGACTGACATATTAGGAGAGACTGGATCGACTGATCCTGTATTCACTGGAGTTTAGAAGGATGAGAGGGGATCTAATAGAAATTCTGATGGGACTGGACAGGTTAGATGCTGGAAGAATATTCCTGATGTTGGGGAAGTCCAGAACCAGGGGGCACAGTCTAAGGATAAAGGGTAAGCCATTTAGGACTGAGATGAGGAGAAACTTCTTCACTCAGAGTTGCTAACTTGTGGACTTCCCGACCGCAGAGAGTTGTTGATGCCAGTTCATTAGATATATTCAAGAGGGAGTTAGATATGGCCCTGATGGCTAAAGGGATCAAGGGGAATGGAGAGAAAGCAGGAAAGGGGTACTGAGGGAATGATCAGACATGATCTTATTGAATGGTGGTGCAGGCTCGAAGGGCCGAATGGCCTACTCCTGCACCTATTTTCTATGTTTCTATGTACTGCTGATTGGCTTAGTGGTGACCAGGGGGTCCAATATCCGATACACTCTACTGGCCAATAAATTTTGGCCTCGGCTCTTTGCACTACATAAAGGGGAGGTGCTTTGGTGCAGAAGCAACTCATTGTCAGTGTGGAGAAAGCCATGGCCCAACAGCCAAGAGAGAGGGCAAGGAAACTTTCAGATGCAGCATTGGAGGCTGTGGTCCTGGAGGTTTAAAGACACTGACAGCTCCTCTACCTGCAAGGGGGCGGGGGACAGGACGTCTTCCAGGCAAAGCAGTAAGAAGAAGGTGTGGGAGGAAGTAGCTCAAGCTGTCAGTGTGACAAGTATTGTACCCAGGACCTGGATCTAGTGCCGCAAGAAGTTTCATGAATTCACACGAGTGGTCATGGTGAGTGAATGCATCTTAAAATGTCACGTCCCACCGTCCGCACCACTAGTCTTACACTGCTCAATGCACCACATCCCCATCATTCACCCACCAACAATCTCTAGCATTCGTCACTCATACCTCACAATCATAGCTTCATCTCACCCTCACACACTTAACATTGCTGCAAGACTCACATCCACCTCTCACACCTTGCACAAATTGGCAGCTATTATAGCATGGTAGGCACATCACCCAAACACATTGCGCCACACTCACTGACACACTTCATTACTCTTGCAGGCTCATAACCACTGGGAGCGGCAGCAGATGGGTGGAGGGGAAACCCGACTGCAGAACCTCTGTTATCCAGCTGGGTGGGACTGCACTCGCCTGGTTCCATTCTTATTTATCCAGCCACAGCCAGAGAATCACCTGCAATGGTTTCTCTTCCTGCTCCTGCATCTTACCTCTGGAATCCCCAAAGGTTCCACCCCTCATCCCCTCCTATTTCTCATCTACATGCAACCCCTCGGCGACATCATCTGAAAACACAACGTAAGGTTCCACATGTACGCTGAAGACACCCAGCTCGACCTCACCACCACCTCTCTCCACCCCTCCACTGTCTCTGATTTGTCACACTGCTTCTCCAACATCAAAATACTAGAATCCATTATCAGGGATGTGGTAACAGAGCACTTGGAAAATCATAATATGATTAGGCAGAGTTAACATGGTTTTATGAAAGTGAAATCATGTTTGACAAATCTGTTAAGAGTTTTTTGAAGATGTAACTAGTAGGATGGATAAGGGGGAACCAGTGGATGTCGTGTATTCTGTTTTTCAAAAAGCATTCAATCAGGTGCCACACAAGAGGTTATTACACAAAATAAGGGAGCCAAAATTGCCCCCTCCTTTAAGGCCTGTTACCGCCAGAAATTGGTGACCACACTGCGGAGTGCAATGGCGCTAATTTTTCATGTAATAGCCGCCATTTTTTTAATCCCACTCCTGCAGTATCCCGATGGTGACCCGCTCCCCCTCCCTATCGCTCCGTTGCTGCCGATCCGTCCTAAGTGCGTCATCAGCACACGCACCGGCGATGTTGCCCCCCCCCCGCCCCGCCACGATGGCGAAATTCTGCCGTAACAATCTTCCCCCACCGGGCGGCGCCAAAAGCTGCTTTTTCCAGGTGGTCCAGCGAGGCTGTGTCCTTGTAAAATGGCAGTGCGGCTCCCATTAAAGGGGAGGGCGCACTGCCGCTGCCGCCATGTTTATTTTGTCGGATGACTGCCATGTTGGTCCAAAAATTATGCCTCCTGGTTCAGCCAGGCCGTCAACAGGCAGCCTGGCATCCCCTCTTGGGTGCCAGGTCATTGGCCCGGCCGAAATCCTCCCTGGTGGCCCAGTGGACCCAACTTAAAAAATCGCGCAGGCTCTCCCCTTTAAGTGAAGGGGAGCGCCGTGGTGACGTGGCGCCGTGATGACATCATCAGTACTACGCTGATGTCTGACAGTGGTGGCTACTACAAAGCCACCCCCCCCCCAACGTCTGCCCCTCTAGTGTGCTCACTGCCGCATATCCGCCCTCATTATGTATGACTTCCGGTCATAAGAACATAAGAATTAGGAACAGGAGTAGGCCATCTAGCCCCTCGAGCCTGCTCCGCCATTCAACAAGATCATGGCTGATCTGGCCGTGGACTCAGCTCCACTTACGCGCCCGCTCCCCGTAACCCTTAATTCCCTTATTGGTTAAAAATCTATCTATCTGTGATTTGAATACATTCAATGAGCTAGCCTCAACTGCTTTCTTGGGCAGAGAATTCCACAGATTCACAACCCTCTGGGAGAAGAAATTCCTTCTCAACTCGGTTTTAAATTGGCTCCCCCATATTTTGAGGCTGTGCCCCCTAGTTCTAGTCTCCCCGACCAGTGGAAACAACTTTTCTGCCTCTATCTTGTCTATCCCTTTCATTATTTTAAATGTTTCTATAAGATCCCCCCTCATCGTTCTGAACTCCAACGAGTAAAGACCCAGTCTACTCAATCTATCATCATAAGGTAACCCCCTCATCTCCGGAATCAGCCCAGTGAATCATCTCTGTACCCCCTCCAAAGCCAGTATATCCTTCCTTATGTAAGGTGACCAAAACTGCACGCAGTACTCCAGGTGCGGCCTCACCAATACCTTATACAGTTGCAGCAGGACATCCCTGCTTTTGTACTCCATCCCTCTCGCAATGAAGGCCAACATTCCATTCGCCTTCCTGATTACCTGCTGCACCTGCAAAGTAACTTTTTGGGATTCATGCACAAGGACCCCCAGGTCTTTCTGCACCGCAGCATGTTGTAATTTCTCCCCATTCAAATAATATTCCCTTTTACTGTTTTTTTTTCCAAGGTGGATGAACTCACACTTTCCGACATTGTATTCCATCTGCCAAACCTTAGCCCATTCGCTTAACCTATCTAAATCTCTTTGCAGCCTCTCTGTGTCCTCTACACAACCTGCTTTCCCACTAATCTTTGTGTCATCTGCAAATTTTGTTGCACTACACTCTGTCCCCTCTTCCAGGTCATCTATGTATATTGTAAACAGTTGTGGTCCCAGCACCGATCCCCGTGGCACACCACTAAACACCAATTTCCAACCCGAAAAGGACCCTTTTATCCTGACTCTCTGCTTTCTGTTAGCCAGCCAATTATCTATCCATGCTAATATATTTCCTCTTGCCTCCACGTACCTTTATCTTCTGCAGTAACCTTTTGTGTGGCACCTTATCGAATGCCTTTTGGAAATCTAAATGCACCACATCCATCGGTACACCTCTATCCACCATGCTCGTTATATCCTCAAAGAATTCTAGTAAATTAGTTAAACATGATTTCCCCTTCATGAATCCATGTTTCATCTGCTTGATTGCACTATTCCTATCTAGATGTCCCGCTATTTCTTCCTTAATGATAGTTTCAAGCATTTTCCCCACTACAGATGTTAAACTAACCGGCCTATAGTTACCTGCCTTTTGTCTGACCCCTTTTTTAAACAGAGGCATTACATTAGCTGCTTTCCAATCCACTGGTACCTCCCCAGAATCCAGAGAATTTTGGTAGATTATAATGAATGCATCTGCTATAACTTCCGCCATCTCTTTTAATACCCTGGGATGCATTTAATCAGGACCGGGGACTTGTCTACCTTGAGTTCCATTAGCCTGTCCAGCACTACCCCCCTAGTGATAGTAATTGTCTCAAGGTCCTCCCTTCCCACATTTCTGTGACCAGCAATTTTTGGCATGGTTTTTGTGTCTTCCACTGTGAAGACCGAAGCAAAATAATTGTTTAAGGTCTCAGCCATTTCCACATTTCCCATTATTAAATCCCCCTTCTCATCTTCTAAGGGACCAAGATTTACTTTAGTCACTCTTTTCCGTTTTATATATCTGTAAGAGCTTTTACTATCTGTTTTTATGTTTTGTGCAAGTTTCGTAATCTATCTTTCCTTTCTTTATTGCTTTCTTAGTCATTCTTTGCTGTCGTTTAAAATTCTCCCAATCTTCTAGTTTCCCACTAACCTTGGCCACCTTATACATATTGGTTTTTAATTTGATACTCTCCTTTATTTCCTTGGTTATCCACGGCTGGTTATCCCTTCTCTTACCGCCCTTCTTTTTCACTGGAATATATTTTTGTTGAGCACTATGAAAGACCTCCTTAAAAGTCCTCCACTGTTCCTCAATTGTGCCACTGTTTAGCCTATGTTTCCAGTTTACTTTAGCCAACTCTGCCCTCATCCCACTGTAGTCCCCTTTGTTTAAGCATAGTTCATTCGTTTGAGACACTACTTCCTCACCCTCAATCTGTACTACAAATTCAACCATACTCTGATCACTCATTCCGAGAGGATCTTTTACTCGGAGATCGTTTATTATTCCTGTCTCATTACATAGGACCAGATCGAAGATAGCTTGCTCCCTTGTAGGTTCTGTAACATACTGTTCGAAGAAACAATCCCGTATGCATTCTATGAATTCCTTCTCCAGGCTACCCCGTGCGATTTGATTTGACCAATCGGTCCGCCCAAAAAAATAGCCAAAGAGCGAAATTTTGCTCAAGAGGCCACCGCATCCACTGCACCAGTAAAAACACCAGAAACAGGGTGGGTGCGCCCCATATCCAGAGGTGGGAAATTTCAGCCCCAATGACTCAAGGGATTGAGGGTAATATATTAGCATGGATTGAGAATTGGTTAATGGACAGAAAAGAGAGTAGGAATAAACTGAACTTTTTCGGTTTGGCAGGCTGTAACTAGCGGGGTACCACAAGGATCAGAGCTTGGGCCGCAGCTACTCACAACCTCTATTAATTACTTAGCTGAAGGGACTGAGTGTAACATATCCAAGTTTGCTGATGATACAAAGTTAGGTGGGAAAGTAAGCTGCGAGTAGGACACAAAAAGGCTGCAGACAGATATAGACAGGTTGACTGAGTGGGCAAGAACATGGCAAATAGAATACAATGTGGGGAAGTTTGAAATTATCTACTTTGGTAGGAGAAACAAGAAAGCAGAATATTTTTTGCAGGGCGAGAGACTGGGAAATGTTTGCATTCAGAGGGACCTGGGGGTCCTTGTACATGAATCATATTGAATGGTGGTGCAGGCTTGAAGGGCCGAATGGCCTACTCCTGCCCTATTTTCTATGTTTCTATGAATCACTGAAAGTTAACATGCAAGTGCAGCAAGCAATTAGGAAAGCAAATGGCATGTTAGCTTGTGTTACAAAGGGATTAGAGTATAAGAGTACAGAAGTCTACAGTTAAACAGGGCATTGGTGAGGCCACACCTGGAGTACTGTGTGCAGTTCTGGTCTCCTTACCTAAGGAAAGACATACTTGCCTGAGAGGGAGTGCAACAATAGTTCACGAGACCAGTTCCTGGGATGAGAGGATTGCCCTATAAAGAGAGATTGAGTAGACTAGGCCTATATTCCTTAGAGTTTAGAAGAATGAGAGGTGATCTAATTGAAACTTATAAAATTCTTAATGGGCTTGACAGGGTTAATGCTGAGAAGATGTTTCCCCTGGCTGGGGAATCTAGAACACGGGGTCACAATTGCAGAATAAGGGGTTGGCCATTTAGGACTGAGATGAGGAGAAATTTCTTCACTCAAAAGGTTGTGAAGCTTTGGAATTCTCTGCTCCAGAGAGCTGTGGATGCTCAGTTGTTGAGTATCAAGACAGAGGTCGATACATTTTTGGGAACTAAGGGAACTAAGGGATATGGGGATAGTGCAGGAAGGTGGAGTTGAGGTAAAAGATCAGCCATGATCTTGTTGAATGGTGGAGCAGGCTCAAAGGGCAAAATGGACTACTCCTGCTCTTATTTCTTATGTTCTTATGAGCAGAAATTTCTTCCAACTAAATATTGGGAAGACTGAAGCTATAGTGTTCGGACCCTGCCACAAGCTCCGTTCACTAGCAACCATCCCCATCCCTCTCCCTGCAACTTTCTCAGGTGGAAATGGACTTCGCAACCTTGGTGTCGTTTTTGACCCCGCGATGAGCTTCAGACCATATATCTGCACCATTACCAAGACCGCCTACTTCCATCTCCATAACATTGACCACGTCCACACCTGCCTCAGCTCATCTACTGCTTAAACTCTCATCCAAGGTATCTGTCAATCTATTTAAGGTGGCAGACATGTTGGCCTCCAGAGTCTGCCCGGTAGTGTTGAAGGCGTGCAAGGACTCATTTGCTTGTAGCATTTGATGGTCCATGGCACTGGCAACTCTATCCATGGAAGAAGATATCTTCTCAAAGGCCTGCGACATCACCTCCCACATGCTTAAGATGGACTCCTCCAATCCCTCTGCAATTGTGATGAGTCTACCTTGAAGGTCTGTAAGTGCATCGCACATTGTCTGTCGCTGCTCAATGATTCCCCTCTTCATTGACAGCCCCCGGAGTACAGCATCTGTGTCCAGCTGGGAAGAACTTGGAGAGGGAAGCACCCTCTGATGCGGACTCTCCACTGCTGTCCTTGTCTCCTCCATCTGCACTTGAGTCACCAGGTGAAAACCGAACTATCTGTTACTGGTCCCACTGAAGGCTGAGTATCTGAGCCGGTGCATGGTTTGAATGAGCCCTGTGACGGTGCTCCTTCAGATGGACTCGGTTCCCCTGAGATATCGTCACCTGCCTCATCGAGTGACTCCTGCTGCATGCACAAAGGCCCTGTGGGAGATTAAAAACCATGAATAATCTTGGCAAGGTAAGAATGTTACAAGTTATCATTACGAATATGATCATATTTCGCTCGCTGTTGAAACCAAGTCAACATGACTGAGCATGACATGTAGATCGCTGATGTTTAATTGTGTCACCATGTGGCTGGCAGCTTCCCCACTCCCCATCTCCGACAGCCAGGGCCATTATAACTCCACTTATTGCCTCCTCCACTGTGCTGTCAGCTGCGTGATCTGCCATAGGTCCTTTCCCTCTCCCTGGTGTTCGGTGCTCTCTCCTTCTGCGAGGAAAGAACAGACCTATGAGTGAGTGTAATGGCCTGTGCTCATCCAATGGACAGAAAGCATTTAGTGAGGGTAACTATCACCCATGACATTGCTTAAGGATGAGAGTGAGTGGGAGTGGTGGATGTGTAAATGGGGATGTGAGGAAGTGCATAGACAGTGAAGGACGGGGACACCTGCAAGATAAGTGGGTGTGAGGAGTGATGTGTGAGAGTGAGAGTGATGCGCACAGCAGGATATCGGTGAATGTGCAACTGTACTCACCTTTCCAGACCTCGTTAGGTCATTGAAGTGCTTTCTGCACTGAATGCAGGAGTGCGGCACTATGCTCCTGCCACTGATTTCCTCTGCAACCACACCGCCTTGGTCCCCGCTGCAGGCTTCGCCCTCCTTTTGCTAGGGAAACGTATCTCTCTCTGCCTCCTCACAGCCCCCAGCAGCACATCCAGGGAGACACCAGTGAAACGGGACAACGCTTGCTCATCTCAACTCCATCCTGACGCCTCCAGTTCTCTGACTTCTTCCACCTGCATGGTTGGATTGTCCCTTTAAATACTGGAGTTGAATCGCCCACAGCTTGCCCGCGGCCAGTGATCAAATTGGAATCCCGGAAGTAAAATAATAATAAAGTGGCTGATTTAAAAAAAAGCAGACTGATGTACTGAACTTACTTCCAGGTTTCCCACGCACTATCACCACCGCCCCCTGCCCCATCCCCCCAGCGCCCCACTTCCTGCATGCCTCAAACTTAAAATCAAAGCCATAATTGCTTTTAAAATAAAAGAAAGAATTGCATTTATATAGCGCCTTTCATGACCACCAGATGCCTTAAAGTGTTTTACAGCTAATGAAGAACTTTTGGAGTGTAATCACTGTTGCAATGTGGGAAACATGCAGCCAATTTGCACACAGCAAGCTCCCACAAACAGCAATGTGATAATGACCAGATCTTCTGATTTAGTGATGTTGATTGAGAGATAAATATTGGCCAGGACACCGGGGATAACACCCCTGTTCTTCTTCGATATAGTGCCATGGGATCCTGAAACATCCACCTGAGCGGGCAGACGGACCTCGGTTTAGCGTCTCGCCTGAAAGTCGGTGTTGTGTATCTGTAAAGCATGCACTCCCATGAACCACCACCAGAGAGCGCATTCCCTGAAGTCCCAAGGGATCCCAGCATCCCTTGGGAGCACTGTATATAAGCCAGCCCCTAAGGCCGGCTTATATACAGTGTTCCTCACTCTGGAGTGTCTTAATAAAGACTGAGGTCACTGTTACTTTAACCTCCCTGTGTGCAGTCTCATCTGTGTTAGGAACACAACAACTGGAAACGAGTATCCGAATCCATCGCAAAGATGCAGCAAACTGTGGGCATCCTGGAGAAGTTCTCGGAGGGTGAGGACTGGGAAGACTATGTCGAACAGCTAGACCAGTACTTTGTAGCCAACGAGCTGGACGGAGAAGGAAGCGCTGCAAAAAGGAGAGCGGTCCTCCTCACAGTCTGCGGGGCACCGACCTACAACCTCATAAAGAATCTTCTGGCTCCAGTGAAACCCACAGATAAGTCATATGAGGAGCTGTGTACACAGGTTCGGGAGCATCTTAACCCGAGGGAGATTGTGCTGATGGCGAGGTATCGGTTCTACACGTGCCAGCGATCTGATGATCAGGAAGTGGCGAGCTACGTCACTGAGCTAAGGCGACTTGCAGGACAATGATGAGTTTGATGGCTACCTGGAGCAGATGCTCAGAGACGTTTTTGTACTGGGCATTGGCCATGAGACCATCCTACGAAAACTTTTGACTGTAGAGACACTGACCCTCAGTAAGGCCATTGCGATAGCACAGGCGTTTATGTCCACCAGTGCTAACACCAAACAAATCTGTCAGCACACAAGTGCTAGCATTGTTCATAAATTAACTGCAACTGTGTTTGCGAGCAGAAATGTACAGGGCAGAAACCACGAGTCTGCAACTGCCAGCAGGCCTCAGGTGACCCAGATGACTCAGAGTCCGCAACAAAGGATGAATGTAAGGCAATTCACACCTTGTTGGTGTTGTGGAGGCTTCCATTCAGCCTATTCATGCCAGGGTATATTTGCAAGAGCTGTGGAACAATGGGGCACCTCCAACGAGCTTGCAGATGAGCTGCAAGCTCTGCAAAACCTGCTAACCACCACGTGGAAGAGGAAGATCGGTCCATGGTGGATCAAAGCAATTTTGAGCCTCAGAGAGAGGAGGCAGATGCTGAAGTACACGGGGTGCACACGTTTTTGATGAAATGTCCACCTATAAAGCTAAATGTATAGTTGAATGGCTTACCCGTAGCCATGGAACTGGACACTGGCGCTAGCCAATCCATCATGAGTAAAAAGATGTTTGAGAGACTGTGGTGCAACAAGGCACTCAGACCAGTCCTAAGCCCCATCCACACGAAATTGAGAACGTACACCAAAGAGCTCATCACTGTCCTGGGCAGCGCAATGGTCAAGGTCACCTACGAGGTCACAGTGCATGAACTGCCACTCTGGATTGTCCCGGGCAATGACCCCACACTGTTTGGAAGGAGCTAGCTGGGCAAAATCCGCTGGAACTGGGATGACCTCCGAGCGCTATCACATGTCAATGAGGCCTCATATACCCAGGTTCTTAACAAATTTTCTTCCATTTTTGAGCCAAGCATTGCAAACTTTTCTGGGGTGAAGGTGTAGATCCACTAAGTCCCAGAGGCACGACCCATTCACCACAAGACGCGAGCGGTACCTCACATGATGAGGGAGAGAGTGGAAATTGAGCTGGACAGGCTGCAATGCGAGGGCATCATCTCCCCACTGGAATTCAGCGAGTGGGCCAGCTCGATTGTTCCAGTACTCAAAAGTGATGGCACGGTCAGGATTTGCAGAAATTATAAAATAACTATTAATCGTTTCTTGCAACAGGACCAATACCCGCTACCTAAGACAGATGACCTATTTGCGACGCTGGCAGGAGGCAAGACGTTAACCAAGCTCGTCCTGATTTCGGCCTACATGATGCAGGAGCTGGAGGAGTCTTCGAAGGGCCTCACCTGCATCAACACGCACAAGGGACTGTTCATCTACAACAGATGCCCGTTTGGAATTCGGTCAGCCGCAGCGATCTTCCAGAGAAACATGGAGAACCTACTCAAGTCAATAACACACATGGTGGTTTTTCAGGACAACATATTGGTCACGGGTCGGGACACCGTCGAGCACCTACAAAATCTGGAGGAGGACCTCCAGCGACTGGATCGCGTAGGGCTGCGGCTGAAGAGGTTGAAATGCATCTTCATGGTGACAGAAGTGGAGTTTTTGGGGAGAAAGATCACGGCGGATGGCATTTGGCCCACAGATGCCAAGACAGAGGCAATCAGGAACGCACCCAGGCCACAGAACGTCATGGAGCTGCGGTCGTTCCTGGGACTCCTCAACTATTTTGGTAACTTCTTACCGGGGTTAAGCACCCTCTTAGAGCCGCTACATGTGTTATTGCGTAAAGGTGAGAACTGGTATGGAGAAAAAACAAGTAATTGCTTTTGAGAAAGCCAGAATCATTTTATGCTCCAACAAGCTGCTTGTACTGTATACCCGTGTAAAAGACTTGTGCTAGCATGTGATGCATCGTCGTACGGAGTCGGGTGTGTATTACAAGAAGCTAACATTGCAGGGAAGTTGCAACCTGTCGCCTGTGCCTCCAGGAGCTTGTCTAAGGCCGAGAGGGCCAGCAGCATGATTGAGAAAGAGGCATTAGCGTATGTATTCGGGGTAAAGAAAATGCATCAGTACCTGTTTGGCCTCAAATTTGAGCTGGAAACCGATCACAAGCCCCTCATATCCCTGTTCACTGAAAACAAGGGGATAAATACTGATGCTTCAGCCCGCATACAAAGGTGGACACTCGCGCTATCAGCGTATAACTATACCATCTGCCACAGGCCAGGCACCGAGAACTGTGCGGATGCTCTCAGTCGGCTACCATTGCCCACCACGGGGGTGGAAATGGCGCAGCCTGCAAATTTGTTGATGGTGGCACAGCCTGCAGACTTATTGATGGTCATGGAAGCATTTGAAAATGATAAATCATCTGTCATGGACAGCCAAATTAGGACTTGGACCAACCATGATCCTCTGCTGTCCCGAGTTAAAAACTGTGTACTGAATGGGAGCTGGGCCAGCATCCCCGTTGAAATGCAAGAGATAATCAAGCCATTCCAGCGGCGAAAGGGCAAGCTGTCCATTCAGGCAGACTGCCTGTTGTGGGGTAACTGCATAGTGCTACCCAAAAAGGGCAAGGAGACGTTCATCTCGGATCTCCACAGCACACAACCGGGTATAGTAATGATGAAAGCGATAGTCAGATCCCACGTGTGGTGGCCCGGTATCGACTCTGACTTAGAGTCCTGTTTACGGCAATGCAGCGTGTGTGCTCAGTTGAGCAACGCGCCCGGAGAAGCACCACTAAGTTTGTGGTCCTGGCCCTCCAGACTATGGTCGAGGATCCATGTCGACTATGCAGGCCCGTTTCTCGATAAAATGTTCCTGGTGGTGGTGGATGCTTTTTCAAAATGGATTGAACGTGAAATAATGTCAGGAAGCACCGCCACTGCCACCATTGAAAGCCTGAGGGCCATGTTTGCCACCCACATCCTGCCTGACATACTGGTCAGTGGCAATGGGCCATGTTTCAGCAGTGCCGAATTTAAAGAATTCATGACCCGCAATGGGACCAAACATGTCAACTCGGCTCCGTTTAAACCAGCCTCCAATGGGCAGGCAGAGCGGGCAGTACAAACCATCAAACAGAGCCTTAAACGAGTCACAGAAAGCTCACTCCAAACCCACCTGTCCCAAGTACTGCTCAGCTATCGCACGAGACCCCACTCGCTCACAGGGGTGCCCCCGGCTGAGCTACTCATGAAAAGGACACTTAAAACCAGACTCTCGCTGGTTCATCCCAACCTGCATGATCAGGTAGAGAGCAGGCGGCAGCAACAAAATGTAAACGATGGTCGCGCCACTGTGTCACGGGAAATTGATCTGAATGACCCTGTGTATGTGCTAAACAATGGACATGGTCCCAAGTGGATCGCGGGCACGGTGATAACTAAATAAGGGAGTAGGGTGTTTGTAGTCAAACTAGACAATGGACAAATTTGCAGAAAGCACGTGGACCAAACGAGGCTGCGGTTCACAGACTGCCCTGAACCACCCACAGCAGACACCACCTTTTTCAAGCCCACAGCACACACCCAAAGGGTCAACGACACCACCCCGGATCAGGAAATCGAACCCATCACGGCCAGGCTCACCCAGCAGCCCTACAGGGCCAACAACACGTTAGCCCAGCGAGCGTACAGCCAACACACCAGAACAGACATTTGTACCGAGTTGGTCCACTTGGGAAAGAAAGGCTCCCGACCGCCTCACCTTGTAAATAGTTTTCACTTTGACTTTGCGGGGGAGTGATGTTGTGTATCTGTAAAGCATGCACTCCCATGTTCTGCCACCAGGGAGCACATCCAACTAAGTCCCAAGGGATCCTAGCATCCCTTGGGAGCACTGTATATAAGCCGGCCCCTAAGGCCTGTTCCTGACTCTGGAGTGTCTTAATAAAGACTGAGGTCACTGTTACTTTCACCTCCCTGTGTGCAGTCTCATCTGTGTTAGGAACACAATAGACGGCACCTCCGAATTTCAATTAAATGTTCTTGCTAGCAGCATCAATTAGAACTATAATTGAAATGTTCTCAGTGCACTGGGAGTGCCAGCCTAGATTTGTGTGCTCAAATCTCTGGAGTGGGATTTGAACCCACAACCTTTTGGCTCAAAGGCGAGGGTGCAACACACTGAGCCACAGCTGACAAAAGGGAAACAAATAAAATATTCTTGTTCAATTAAGGAGCTGTTGGGAGCGGGCATGGGAATGGCACTAAGTGGACAGCTCATTCAGAGAGTCAGCAGAGGTGTGAGAAGCCAAACCTTCTGTGCTGTATTATTCTCCTTCTATCACAGCAGCAAAGTGTCAAGCAAATTGCAGATACTGATGTAGAGGAAAAATGGAGAGAAATTCCTAAAGTGGCAGGCTCAAAATGGTATTGGTGGATGCTGCAGTTCACCTATGACTTGGAAGAGAAAGCAACTTTTAGAACAGTTCTGCAAACCCACAAAAATGAAAACAGTGAAGTGATGTTAATCATCCTGAAATACAATGCATGACTTCTTTCAGAATCTACTTGAGATAAATCAAACTATTTAAATGCAAGGTGCTAGACAACAATAGCTGAGGAAAATAGATATTGCATTAGTCAAATTATAAGGAATATTATGCAATGAAGAATGGATTCAATGGAACAAACCTAGTTATTTAGGACACGTTAATAGCCTCAATACAACCTGCTCTCGTAAAGCTGCAATGTATTGGAGTTATTACAGCTTTGCCTCCCCCACATATAGGGAGGAGTGGAGAAAGGGTTCCAATTAAAATGTTCTTGCTAGCAGCATCAATTAAAACGATAATTGAAATTTTCACAGTGAAGGTCAACTTCAGTGTGCGACTAATTTCTTGTACTTACATCCCAGAGTTCTGTATGTTTTATTTCTAAAAACAATGAGGCCTAATTCCTACCTGAATGACAGAAACGCAACCCAACGAGTCAAAGCGGGATCGTCAGTGTTCTGCGTTTTGTTCGTGAGTGTGTTTGAGGCAGTTTTGCACATTGCATATTAATAATGTTACAGAAGGACAACCATTCCTAGTCAGACCAGACTTTAGTATTTACCAGCTGCATTTGTACCTCCAGATTGTGTGTAAGTGTTTGGCTAATCTTCACAACCCACATTGTTTGTGCACAGGATTGTTACAGCCATGGGTAATCCAAAAGAGAGGCTGTTTGTTAAAGCAAGGAGCAATATTTTACACAGGATTTATTAAGGGACTTTGTAGAGCTTAAGAAAAATATTATTGCAGCTTTTAGCCAACATTTTGTATAGCTGGCAGTTCCGACAGATTGACAATCGGGTTGTAAAGCTGTCAAATGTAAACTGAGATTGACATGATAAATTATGTAGTTAATAGCTGCATCCCCAAGTGAAAATCAGAAAACTCAGATGAATCCTTTATGACCTCTTAGTCGGTCTCATATTTCATCAATTTTGTAGCATTTTTATTAGTGAAGTTTGTGATGACTGGCTGCTACAAAGACCATCACTTTGTAACTGAGAGTAACAATAGCCAGAATTCAATCTTAATGTGAGTAAAATGAAAAGGTCACACTGCCCAGATACATTATGTGAGATGATATTTAAGTGTAAAGCATGTGAGCAGAAGGATATTTCATTTTATGGATACGTGATAATAATCCCATATTTGACATATTACATTTTTTAGCAAGCATTTTACATTCAAAATTAAATCTTGGCAATGGGGAGAAAGAAGATAGCCAGGCCATAGCACGGTGTGAGCAGAGGAGAATTGATGTGCTAATTCTCCTTCCCCCCTCAGTGCCAGATAAATACATGAATCTGTGAACACATCAAGACACTTCTGCAGCTGTTGCTTTGATGCTCTTGTCCCCAGAAAAAACCTTTACTCACTCTCTACCTGGTCATTCGCCTGGAATGGCCTCCATCTTAGTTCAGTCAAGTCTAAGGGGCACAGATTTGAGCACAACTGGTGCACAACTGGCTGAGCCATCTGTCGTCCAATCTGTCTGGACCACGTCAAGTGCTATTGGGTCTCACTTTCCGCCACCAAAATCACCCATTACTCCAGGTTTATCCTGTAGAGCAAAGATAAACACAGGCTGCTTTACTTTTCTCCACTACCAACGACCTCCACAGGCGTTTCTCCTCTGCCTCATCCAGCCTCACCTCCAACAGCAAGTGCGGCGATCTCATGCACTTCTTTGTCACTAATGTTGAGACCATCCATTCAGCCGCCTCTGCTGATTACCCGCTTCCCCACCAAGCCAAGCCCCCTCCCACATACCCTTTAGCTCAGATCTGAACCTATCGCTAATCTCTCCCCCATCTCCCCTTCCTCCCTCTCCAAGCTCATATTGTCCATGACACTTCTGCAGCTAGGGAAATTAATGGGACTGAAGGCCGATAAATCCCCGGGGCCTGATAGTCTGCATCCCAGAGTATTTAAGGAACTGGCCCTAGAAATAGTAGATGCATCGGTGATCATTTTCCAACAGTCTATCGACTCTGGATCAGTTCCTATGGACTGGAGGGTAGCTAATGTATCACCACTTTTTAAAAAGGGAGGAAGAGAGAAAGATCGGTTAGCCTGACATCAGTAGTGGGGAAAATGTTGGAATCAATTATTAAAGATGAAATAGCAGCACATCTGGAAAGCAGTGAGAGGATCGGTCCAAGTAAGCATGGATTTATGAAAGGGAAACCTTGCTTGACAAATCTTCTGGAATTTTTTGAGGATGTAACTAGTAGAGTGGACAAGGGAGAACCAGTGATGTGGTGTATTTGGACTTTCAAAAGGCTTTTGACAAGGTCCCACACAAGAGATTGGTGTGCAAAATCAAAACACATGGTATTGGGGGTAAGGTACTGATGTGGATAGAGAACTCGTTGGCAGGCAGGAAGCAGAGAGTCGGGATAAATGGGTCCTTTTCAGAATGGCAGGCAGTGACAAGTGGGGTGCCGCAGGGCTCAGTGCTGGGACCCCAGCTATTTACACTATATATTTAATGATTTAGATGAAGGAATTGAGTGTAATATCTCCAAGTTTGCAGATGACACTAAACTGGGTGGCGGTGTGAGCTGTGAGGAGGATGCTAAGAAGCTGCAGGGTGATTTGGACAGGTTAGGCGAGTGGGCAAATACATGGCAGATGCAGTATAATGTGGATAAATCTGAGGTTATCCACTTTGGGAGCAAAAACACGAAGGCAGAATATTATCTGAATGGCAGCAGATTAGGAAAAGGGGAGCTGCAACGAGACCTGGGTGTCATGGTTCATCAGTCATTGAAAGTTGGCATGCACGTACAGCAGACGGTAAAGGCGGCAAATGGTATGTTGGCCTTCATAGCTAGGGGATTTGAGTATAGGAGCAGGGAGGTCTTACTGCAGTTGTACAGGGCCTTGGTGAGGCCTCACCTGGAATATTGTGTTCTGTTTTGGTCTCCTAATCTGAGGAAGGACATTCTTGCTATTGAGGGAGTGCTGCGAAGGTTCACCAGACTGATTCCCGGGATGGCTGGACTGACATGTGAGCAGAGACTGGATCAACTGGGCCTTTATACACTGGAGTTTAGAAGTATGAGCGGGGGTCTCGTAGAAACATATAAGATTCTGATGTGACTCGACAGGTTAGATGCGGGACGAATGTTCCCGATGTTGGGGAAGTCCAGAACCAGGGGACACGGTCTTAGGATAAGTGGTAGGCCATTTAGGACTGAGATGAGGAGAAAGTTCTTCACTCAGAGAGTTGTTAACCTGTGGAATTCTCTTCCGCAGAGAGTTGTTGATGCCAGTTCATTGGATATATTCAAGAGGGAGTTAGATATGGCCCTTATGGCTAGGGGGGTCAAGGGGTATGGAGAGAAAGCAGGAAAGGGGTACTGAGGGAATGATCAGCCATGATCTTATTGAATGGTGGTGCAGGCTCGAAGGGCCAAATGGCCTACTCCTGCACCTATTTTCTATGTTTTTATGTTTCTATGAGACCCAACATCTGCTCCTTGGATTCCATTTCCACAAAATGCTGACCACACGACGTCTCCTTCTAACCCCCGTACTAACTGACATTGTAAATGGTTCTTTCTCCTCAGGTACTGTCCCCCTAGCTTTCAAAACCACAGTCAACACCCCCTTCTCAAACAGAAACACCCTTGACCCCTCTGTCCATGAAAATTATCATCCCATCTCTAATCTGACTTTCCTTTACAAAGCACTTTAATATGTTGTCATCTCCCAAGTCCGTGCCCTTCCTTCCTACAACTCCATGTTTGATTTTCTCCAATCAGGTTTCTACCCCTGCCACTGAACTGAAACAAATGCCATCCTCTGTGGCTGTGACCATGGTGCATTATTGATCCTCATTCTCCTTGACCTCTCTGCAGCTTTTGACAAGGTCGACCACACCATCCTCCTCCAACACCTTTCTGCTATTACCTGTTGGATTGTCCTCACTCACTTCCACTCTTAACCTATGTGATTGTAGCCAGAACATCTCCAGCTATGGCTTCTCCTCTTTCCCCTACACTGTTGCCTGCAGAGGCCCCTGAAGATCCGATCAGTACTTACATTTGTAATGATCACTAAATAGCACGGGCCAGCCCACACTGCGATATGTGTGCGCACTCGGTCCGTGCAGCAGAGCTGGTCTGCAGTCGTCCTGGTTAACCCTTGCCACTGGACCAAGACCTAGCTCTGACAAGCCTGTGTGGTGACTGGTGTGCAACGGCCACCACATGTTAAAAAAAATCCACGCACAGGCATCTTCCACCCTTCAGGATGTAGTTCGGGACCTGGAATATTAGGTCCTTCATTGAAACACATGTGAACTCATCCTTTTTTGGCGTGGAAGCAAGTCATCAAAAGAAAAAAGAAATAGAATCCATTCGATAAACACGATAACTTGTTTGTCACTGAAGTGTTGTCTATTAATTGTCTTGTGCCATTAAAATAAAGCCTAAAATGGAAAAGCCATGGTCACAGGCAAAACAATTATTCAGCCACTTCTGTTGCACAAATACCACTAAAGTATGTTTACTGTGTTTGTCTGACCCACTAAATGCTAACAAGTGGTGTAATTACTCCATCTTTAATAGGTTTTCATTCGGTGATGAGAGGGTGTAAAACCAGTCAATTGAGTTCTTCCAGACTATGTCTAATGTATGCCATTAGCATAAAGTTATGCAAAATCTACTGAAAGAATCATTAGCTATACTTCATTTGTTTAAAGTAGTTACATCTGCTTGTGTTAATCAATGGCCCTGCTAATGCTGCCTAAGAATCATGTTATGATTTCAGCTTCAACTATTTCGATAGTATTTTATTAGAATGCACAAGGAATGCATCTACAGCAGAACAGCTATTTCTAACTAAATATTGCCCATATCTATTTGTTCTATACCAACACATAGATTAATATTGGCATAGTTGTGAGTAAAACTGCGCAAGACTAAAATTGGATTCTGCGACAAAGGCAGTTGCTTCTTTATCAAAGGTCAGAGTCAGTTGGTGGGAGGAGCACACCTGTTGCCTGCCGATTGTTAGCACTATGACCCAGTCCTCATTTACATGCAGCTGGCAAACTGCCGGTGGCAAATCGGCACTCCAAGGCATTGCATCAGTGTGGAAGGGTGAGAAATGGACTAGTGCCTATGCAGCACCAACAAACAGTTTAAGCCTGGAGGAAAGACAATCCTGGGGTGGGGGGAGGGTGGGTTTGGGGGGCTCGCATGGGCTGGCAGTGGACTGAAGTTTGTTTGTGACCCCGGCAGGGAGAACTTCTGCTCCTTCTCGCCCCACAAAAATAATAGTAAAAAAACAAGCTGGTAACTTTCTCAGCAGCCTCTAGCAGTGCATGGTCCACTCATTTGTACCTCACAATTACAGCTGGTGTCCTACATTGTGAGGTACTAGTGTGTATTGGTGCAGCTATCTGAGAGAATGCGCAAGAAGGTTATGTTCAATAACAAAAATGTTATACCAACATTGGTCTGAAATCATAAGTATCACAGGCAATAACACCCAACCCCCGCCCACACCCCACTGTTTCCACCATTGACATAAATCACATGTTCAGCATGTCCACCAACAGAAAATACAAAGGCAAAGCAGGAGCATGGTCCCCAGCCCCCATACATTGCAAGTAATTGCATACATCCAGATGGAGATATAACACAGCCATCACCTGCGGACATGCACCTCACTTTCCTTCCCCCCTCCCCTTCTTCTCCCCACCTCTACCCCTTCCCCTCCTCGCTTCACGGTGCCTGGCCAAGGAGCTCTTCAGGCGGTGCCACATTGGGGGGGGATGAAGGCAGATGCGGTCGTTGCACGGGAGCGGGGGGTTACCAAGGGGGCAACATTCTCTTAAGGATCTTGGTCCATGCTCTCATCTGCCATTCACAGTGGTGGTGCGGAATCTAGGGGTAGAGTGCTGTGCTCGGGAACTACTGGGGGGTCTGTGGCAGCAGTGATCCTAGCTATAGCATCCAGGGCCTCCGCCATGCGCGGAATGTACTCGGTCATGGTGGCCAGCTGTCGGGATATGGCCCCTAATGCTTCACTGGGCTGGTCACCAATGTCTACAGTCCTCCTGGACAACTGTACCATCTCTCCGCTGTCATGTCACGCTCGTGGAACAGACCTGCCGCATCCACAGGACCTCCGCGGGGTCGGCGCTGTTCTGGGGACAAAAGGGGTGCCCTTTGGTGAGGTGCTTGGGGCCGGTACCTCCAGAGTGGAGGCGGGAATGACCGGAGGACCATAAGATGGCCTTGGGGTGGAATGGCTTCTGGAAAGTGGCGATGCAGGTTCTTCGAATCCGCGCTCTCATCTGTAGAGAACAGACCCAGCGGATTGACGGGCGAGAATCTGAGCTCCTTAGCATCAGATGTAGGATCATCTGCCGACTCCTGCCCTGCGCCCCCACCTTCTAGTCTCTGTGGTCTTGCCTTGGGACGCGCTGCTGGCTGAGCTGAAAAACACAAATGAGGTTATTAGAGGAGAAGGGGGTGCTCGGGTCACAAGGTGAGTCCAGCGCTATACACAGCATATACACGACAAAATCATCACAGACACTACATTTCATGACCATCAATATATTTACATTCCAATGATTTTCATTAGGCTATCACTATATCTATGACAATTTAAAAAATCATCTAACATATATGATTGTTCGGATATGATTGGGTGTGGCATCTATTGACTTTACATCACGCAATGGTGTAAGCTTTACTCACGTGGCTGTCCAGGCGTACTTCCCCATGAATGTTAGTACCCGCTCCTCCATGTAAGTGATGTCGTTGGGGACTGGTGGCCCCCCCACCCGTTCGTCTCTGCACAGACCTCATCATCGATAGCCTCTTCTGTAAAAGGTGACAGGACGACATGGCATGAGATCATTGCGTGCTAACATTGCTGGATACTGTCACAGAGACTGAGAGAACACATAACCGACAGATGTATTCATGATTATTATGAAAATGATCATTCTTTACCTAAAGGCGTAAACCTGACCACATGCTTTGAGTAAAACATTCCCGGTAAAAGTGAAAGACCTCACATCTGACGATAGTCACTCATGACTGTTACAAATCAAATTATATAAATATATAAGTACATGTAAATCAATGTAATACTTACTCTTGCGGATCCCACAAGGTCGTTCCATTGTTTGCGGCATTGGTTGCCCTCACGTACCTCGTGGTCGCCGACGAGACCACTTCTGCTATCTCGGTCCATATCTTCTGGTATGCCTTTGGGGTGGTCTTCCCAAGCTCTCCTTGTGTCAAATCACCCCAGCTAACCCGACCTCCTGCAGGAGGGAGGCTTTACCTCGTCCGAGAACCTCCTGGCTCTTTTGCGCCCTCCAATCTGCTCCTCTTCCACCTCACTGCTCTCTCTAGCATCAGTCTTCACAGCGTGCTGTGATGCCTCCTCCTCTCTCTCCATTATAGGCCAAATTCGGGCAAATATGTGGCTGTTAACAGCTACTTTTTGTTTGCCTACTTGCTGTGAAGCTCTAAAGTCTCCCTCCTTCCTCCCAAAGCAGCCACACCACCCCCAGACATGCCTTCAGTTCCTCTTTGAGCTCCCTCTCTCTCTGTCTCCTCTTCTGCGCATGTCATGATGACCCTTGACCTCCTGAATCGCGGGAATCGAGCGTTGCCATGCTGTTGCTAAGGACGGCCACACTTTACACCAGAAGGTGAAAAAAATTTAACGCTACCGCCCATTTTATATCTCTCGCGGTAACGCCCATTTTCAAAAATAGAGACTAGGTGCTTTGAGAATGGGTGAAAACCCTTTTTTAACGCCCATGTCGGAAACGATAACCACAAAAGTGGAGATTCTAGCCCCATATCTTTTGTTATTTAAAAGCATGCAAGTTATGTATGCTGATTATTTAGCTATAATTACTTATTCATTAAGGAGGGAGTAGTTCCACCTAATGGACTACTGTGTTAATGCAGCCATTGCTGCAAATACAATAAAGGCATCAGGTGAAAGGTCACCTGACAAATTCCTGTGTTAAGAGCCATCTTAGTCTTTGTGTTTGTGATGTCATAGAGAATATACCACAGTGCCACAGCTGCCCATGTCAGGACTCTATACAAGATGGCAGCAGCTGAAACACCAGCGTAACCGGGAAGGTTAGCGATCCAATACCATTTTCAGCCACTTTCAGACAATTTATACCTTGCGGGAGCATTTAAAATTGGTTCCAGATTCTCAGGTCAATCAGAGTTTAATTACTGTTTGGTGAGATAACTGAACAGATTGATAAATTCCTGCAATTTTCCGGCTCCAGGTCAGAAGCACCCAGTATTCAAGATTTCAAGGCAAGAAGATTTGAAGATGGCTCTTGGGCTGGCAGTTCCTTACTGAGTCATTCTTTTCTGTAACGTTATCCTTGGCCATCCGCTGCTATCTTTCCTCTAAATCTCCTTTTTTCCACTTGTACGAAAGACTGGTATTAGAGATTCAGATATATATTCAATTTGTTGTCATTGACCACACTAATCTTACCCATGATTGCCTGTGGGCACGGGAATGTTAGAGGCTGCTCAAACATCCGCAAAGCTAGTCAAAGATAACAAGCAGCCATGGGCTGAGTCAAGGTCAAATTATTATAATAAAGTAGAAATTGGAGTTTTTCTCAGCAAAACTAACAGTTAGGATAAAGGAGCATAAGTAAGGCAGATTCCGAGGAGGTGAAGGAATTTGTAAACAAGATAACATGGATAAAGTAGGGTTGATGGAAAATTACTGGAGACAGGAGTGGCCAAGGTACTACTGCTGATATTTTGACCATTTGAATCAATTAACAAGGTGATTTTGTTAAAGACCATATATGGACACTGGCTAAACGAACCTTTGATAAGAAATTGGTTAAAACATCAATACTCAAAGAATAGCTTTTCAATTATCGCCTTTTGTTACGTATACTACTGCTGTAAGCTTAATAAATCTTGATCTACTGCTCAAACATACTGACTGCTGCCTATTAGTGTCTTGTTCAAGAACCTTTAAAAAGTTCTACACACTGCTTAAGTTTTTCTGGCTCTAATAGTGGGAGCATGTTAGCCCAAGCTACAAGTTCAAGTGAAGTTGCTGTAGCATTTATACATAAATAACAGCAAGCATCATTAGCCTCATCATTATTTTGAGAACAAATTCTGGCCCACTCTCTCATTCTCTGGCTCGGTGTCAATTTTTGTCTTATTGCACTTCTGCGAAGTGCCTTGGAATCTTTCCCAATGTTAAATGCGCTATATAAATACAAGCCGTTGTCCGTTTTGCATTTGTAACCATGTTTAATATCTAGTTTCTGGAGGACAAAATGTACAGTAGACAGAACATAATATATAAAAATAGTTGTCTCTCATTCCACTGCTCATTATGTGTTCGGGATATATTGTTTCATGACAATAGCGGGGTTATGTCATGTAATGCACAATGTATTATCAGGGCCATTGATTTACGATGCCTAATATGATACCTTAATAAAAGTCAAACTGTGTTCTTATCTTAGTATTCTAGGATTTTCAATGTTTTTTTAATTTTATGACCGTCCATTTTTCTTTGAAAACAGAAGGAAATGGCCTTGTTTATGTTCCTTTGACTATATACCACTTTTATTTCTTACCTTTTTTGAAGCCAAAGATACATAGTGAGATGGTGTGCAATGTGTACCAGCAGAACTCAAGGTGGATAAGTCACTGGGCATTCATGGCATACATCCTAGGCTGTTGAAAGATGCCAAGGAGGAAATAACAGAAGCTCTGGCCACAATTTTTAATCATCCTTAAATATGTAAAGGGTGCTGTGGGACTGGAGAATAGTGAATGTAACCTGCTTGGTCAAAGAAAGATCTACTAGGTAACGATGGTCCAACTCGTCTCATGGCAGCTGTGGACAAGCTCTGATGCCTGGAATTTCCGTGGGTGTTCTCCCAATCTCCTACTGTAACTTCAATGGGAAATTAGGGGAAACTCTGAAGAAGCAGCATCTAAGGACATTTATTTAGTTTCTGTAGGCTTTCTGCAGATCTTCCACCAAAGTTACAGCAGGAGATCGAGAGAACTCCAGAGAAATTATACCTTTAAGAATCCATAACTTAAGATAAATTCAATCAGCATTTAGAAAGGCAAGGGTTAATCAAGGACAGCCAGCATGCATTTATTAAAGGCAAGTCATGTTTGACCAATTTGAAGAAGTAAACAATTGGATCGGTAAAGGGAATGCAGTAGATGTGGATATGGACTTTTAGAAGACACTTAGTAAGGTGTCTCACAAAGAGCTAGTCAGATATATTTATGCGTATGGTATAAGAGGAAATGTAATAGCAAAGAAAGTTAATTAATGTGGAGCAAACAAAGATTGAGGATAAATAAGTTGCTCAGAATAGAAAATTGATTGAAAGTTGTGTATGTGTTGGCTCCACTTTTTTATTGGTTCTATCTAAATGATTTTGACTTGGGTATAAGGAACTTTGGGCTAGAAATTTGGTTTAGCCCACTTTGAGGCGGTAACGCCACTGCGGCACTATCTTTAGCGCCGGGCGATGTCTACCGCCTCAAACTGGGATATTCAGTTGTATCGCTCCAAGAGGAGAGTGGAGCGTTAAAGGAAGCGTTGCGCACTCCTCTTTGGGCGCTGATGGAGCGATTTGGCAGGAGGCCTGCTCAATATTTTGGCGCTAGGATGCCAGCTTCCTATTGCCTGAAGATGAAATAAAAATCCTGCTGAAAAATTCAATAAACCTCACCCACACATCCCCACTACTGCAACAAGTAAATAAAAGTTGAAAAAGTGAAATTTCAGCACTTACCTTGCACTCCGGACGATGTCGACCCGGGATCGTTGCTGGACCGTCTGCTTTCCCCTGCTGGTCTCAGCGCCAGGCAGGCGAAAGAGTCAATTTTGCAAATGCGGCGCTATGGGGGCATTGTACACTCGGTATCAACAAGTGGGCGGGGCTGGTGAGTGCAGCGCAAACTATCAGTGCCGCCGCTAAACCTGCACTGAAGTTCGCAGCAGGCGCTGACGGTACGGTGCTCGGTGCTAAACACTCCGTTAGCACCAGCTTTTGGTGGGGTCAACCAACCGAATTTCTCCTCCTTAATCTTGAACTTTGCCGACAACACAAAAGTAGGATGTTTGTCAAAGAGTGAGGAGGATCGTAAAGGATTTGAGGAAGACAAGGACAGGTTAGCAGAATGGGGCGACAGGTGGCAGATGCAATTCACTGAATGAAGGTGAGCTAATGAAGTTGATTGTAACTGCACTCGCCTGGGCGGAGAGCCAGATAAAATGGAGCAGGGAACTGAAATATTTTAAGTTGCAAGTGGCGGGGCCCTTCTTTAAATATGAGGTTCGGGTGCCGATGATGTCATCGGGCCCCCAGTGCTATTGTTACCTGAGACCTGAGTGGGGGAGCAATGGCGGATTCTCTACCAGGCCAAAGCTGTTGGTAGCTGCATCGACAGCCAGAAGAGGCTCAGTAAGGTATGTTTTAAAAAATGTATTTGAAGTTTTATTCTCCTCTATTCCCACTATGAAACCTTCGGCTTCCCCTTTCTCCCCAACCGAGATAATTCCCAGCCATAGTCAGGGTTCACTATGCCAGGTTCCCAGCGGCAACCTCCGAGATGTCCAATGTTAGTGCCCGGGGCAGGCACGTCCCACCATTTTGGTCAGGAAGTTGGGAAATGGCATGCTAATGAGGCCCGGCCATTAAAATCAGCTGAGCCTCCCCACTACAGCCCTTGCACAGGCTGGCCACTTGCTAGGCCCCGTTCCCAGCGGGAATATCATTCTATGAAAACTCTCCTTTATCGAGTCTGAGCCCAGGGAGAGGCTTAGCTGAGTGGATGCTCAGCTGACTTTAGAACGGTGTGCCCTGTGAGAAGTGCCCTTTGTGTGATCTCTAGGTTTGCTTCAGGTGAAGTCCAAATACAGATTGTCTCGGTCTGAGGCTCCCGGTTCAGATTTGAAACCTTCACACAGAACCTGAGTCCAAGGAGATTGGAAGAGAGATCGGCCCTATTTAAAGTGGCATTTACATGGAGGCCTGACCACACCTTACACGGAGATCCTGGCTGTATTTACGGGTTGAATATCAGCAGCTTATAGCATTCCTATTAGTTACAGCTAGGATAGCTTAGAAGAATGAGAGGTGATCTTATTGAGGGGGCTTGACAGGGTAGATGCTGAGAGGATCTTTCCTCTCATGGGGGAATCTACAACTAGAGGGCATAGTTTCAGAATAAGGGGTCGCCCATTTAAAGCAGAGATGAGGAGGAATTTCTTCTCTCAGAGGGTCGTGAATCTTTGCAATTCTTTATCCCAGAGACCAATGGAGGCTGGGTCATTGAATATATTTAATGTGGAGATAGATAGATTTTTGAACGATAAAGGAGTAAAGGGTTATGGGGAGCGGGCAGGGAAGTGGAGCTGAGTCCATGATCAGATCAGCCATGATCTTATTGAATGGCGGAGCAGGCTCGAGGGGCCAAATGGCCTACTCCTGCTCCTATTTCTTAAGTTCTTATGTTGTTATATCGGGGTGTTACACCTATTACCATCATTTACATATCGAATATTAGTGAGTTATTGTGTCATTGTTGGATATGAGGGGAATCTGAGTGTTAGGTTACAGCGCACTTTCAGTGAGTTAACATTAATTACTTGTGGAATCAAAGTTCCTCCCACCTCTGGTTTCCCCTCTGCAAATCGCTTGCTGTCCCTCGCTTTCCCCTCTGCCCAGGTTCACGGAGGGGCTCCTGGTTTTCTGAACTACTCACACGACAGCTGCTGGCATGAAACCACAAAGCAACGATACTCAACCACAGGGGACCCAACGTTTATCAGGTAAATACAATAACCTCTGCAGACATCATGTGATCAGATGTCATGTGATCAGACGTGACATGGTCAGAATGTCATCTGATCAAATCTCCAGGAATGCCTCCCAACCAGAGTTGGCAGCCCTATGATTGAGTGGTCCCAATTCTGTATAATACTATAAAAATAACATCAAACCTATAATAAAAATATTGCGAAGACATGCAATGAAGTTACCCGAGAGTAAAGTGTGAGAGCCAAGCACTGCTTATCTCTAACCTGATTGTTGGCTGCTGAAGACGCAGGCTGAATTGTCTGTTTAAAGTCTGCACCAAAATTTGCAGATATGATTATTCGTATTTCACATGAGTTTTTGCACCAACAGGAATGCAAATGAATAGACCCAGATACCGTGCATGTAACTCCCTCTACAGGCCCCTGATGGTTGCAATTGCATTTTGAAGGGGAAATGAATTTTGAGGAAATTCTAAGCCCTGTTGTTTATCGACACTGGGCAGAACAGACCATGTGATTTAGCAACATAATTGGGGTGCTGATCTGGCCTTTGGTAGCACTGGAGGGATGGTCCAGAATTTGGCAACACTTGGGTTTAGCAGTGAGGAGGATTTGGTGTTTGGCAACACACTGGAGGGGGAACCAGGGATTTGGTCAAATTGATGGAACGTAGGGGGGAAATGTTAACACTGCTGGGGAGTGCACTGATTAATAGTACTGGTGATGGAGCAGCGAGTTCCAGAGTCTGGCAGCAGTGGTTTGTTAAAGGTCTCCATGAACAAACTGAATTCATTTTTTTTATTGGTGAATGGTAAATAATTAAGCACTATTTTCCTTAGATAAGTACACCAGCTTAGGTAAACAAGTACAATAAATAAAATTAAAATTTCCTCTCTCTGTTTCTGTTTCACTGAAACAATAAATTAATGAATGGTTGCTTTAAAAAAATAGTGTTCACTTTATTAAAAAAAAGTACTAGGCAAACCAATGGGACTAAAGGTAGAAAAGTCCCCTGGACCTGATGGCCTGCATCGGGTCTTAAAAGAGGAGGCTGCTGAGATAGTGGATGCATTGGTTGTAATCTACCAAAATTCCCTGGATTCTACAGAGGTCCCAGCAGATTGGAAAATCGCAAATGTAACACCCCTATATAAGAAAGGAGGGAGACAGAAAGCAGTAAACAATAGACTAGTTAGCCTAACATCTGTCATTGGGAAAATGCTGGTGTCCATTATTAAGGAAGTAGGAGCAGGCCATTTAGAAAATAATAATACAGTTAAGCAGAGTCAGCATGGCTTTATGAAAGATAAATCATATTTGACAAATTTGCTGGAGGTCTTTGAGGATGTAACGAGCAGGGTGGATAAAGGGGAACCAATACATGTCATGTATTTGGATTTCCAGAAGGCTTAGATACATAGAAACATAGAAAATAGGTGCAGGAGTTGGCCATTCGGCCCTTCGAGCCTGCACCACCATTCAATAAGATCATGGCTGATCATTCCCTCAGTATATCTTTCCTGCTTTCTCTCCATACCCCTTTGATCCCCTTAGCCATAAGGGCCATTTCTAACTCCGTCTTGAATATATCCAATGAACTGACATCAACAACTCTCTGCGGCAGGGAATTCCACAGGTTAACAACTCTGAGTGAAGAAGTTTCTCCTCGTCTCAGTCCTAAATGGCCTACCCTTATCCTAAGACTGTGTCCCCTGGACTTTCCCAACATCGGGAACAATCTACCCGCATTTAACCTGTCCCGTTCCGTCAGAATCTTGTATGTTTCTATGAGATCCCCTCTCATCCTTCTAAACTCCAATGTATAAAAGCCCAGATGATCCAGTCTCTCCTCATATGTCAGTCCTGCCATCCCGGGAATCAGTCTGCTGAACCTTCACTGCACTCCCTCAAAAGCAAGAACGTCCTTCCTCAGATTAGGAGACCAAAATTGAACACAATATTCCAGGGGAGGCCTCACGAAGGCCCTGTACAACTGCAGTAAGACCTCCCTGCTCCTATACTCAAATCCCCTAGCTATGAAGGCCAACATATCATTTGCCTTCTTCACCGCCTGCTGCACCTGTATGCCAACTTTCAATGACTGATGAACCATGACACCTAGGTCTCGTTGCACTACCCCTTTTCCTAATCTGCTACCATTCAGATAATATTCTGTCTTCGTGTTTTTGCCCCCAAAGTGGATAACCTCACATTTATCCACATTATACTGCATCTGCCATGGTTTTGCCCACTCACCTAACCAGTCCAAGTCAATCTGCAGCCTCTTAGCGTCCCCCTCACAGCTCACACTGCCACCCAGTTTAGTGTCATCTGCAAACTTCGAGATATTACACTCAATTCCTTCTTTCAAATCATTAACGTCTATTGTAAAGAGCTGGGGTCCCAGCACTGAGCCCTGCGGCACTCCACTAGTCACTGCCTGCCATTCTGAAAAGGACCCGTTTATCCCGACTCTCTGCTTCCTGTCTGCAAACAAGTTCTCTATCCACGTCAGTATATTATCCCCAATACCAGGTGCTTTCATTTTGCACACCAATCTCTTGTGTGGGGCCTTGTCAAAAGCCTTTTGAAAGTCCAAATACACCACATCCATTGGTTCTCCCTTGTCCACTCTACTAGTTACATCCTCAAAATTCCAGAAGATTTGTCAAGCATGATTTCCCCTTCATAAATCCATGCTGACTTAGACCGATCCTGTCACTGCTTTCCAAATGCGCTGCTATTTCATCCTTAATAATTGATTACAACATTTTCCACACAACTGATGTCAGGCTAACCAGTCTATAATTACCCACTTTCTTTCTCCCTCCCTTTTTAAATAGTGGTGTTACATTAACTACCCTCCAGTCCATAGGAATTGATCCAGAGTCGATAGACTGTTGGAAAATGATCACCAATGCATCCACAATTTCTAGGGCCACTTCCTTAAGTACTCTGGGATGCAGACTATCAGGCCCCAGGGATTTATCAGCCTTCAATCCCATCAATTTCCCTAACACAATTTCCTGCATAATAAGGATATCCTTCAGTTCCTCCTTCTCACTAGACCCTTGGTCCCCTAGTACTTTTGTGTCTTCCTTCGTGAAGACAGAACCAAAGTATTTGTTCAACTGGTCTGCCATTTCTTTTTTCCCCATTATAAATTCACCTGAATCCAACTGCAAGGGACCTACGTTTGTCTTCACGAATCTTTTTCTCTTCACATATCTATAGAAGCTTTTCCAGTCAGTTTTTATGTTCCTGGCAAGCTTCTTCTCGTACTCTATTTTCCCCCTCTTAATTAAACCCTTTGTCCTCCTCTGCTGAATTCTAAATTTCTCCCAGTCCTCAGGTTTGCTGCTTTTTCTGGCCAATTTATATGCCTCTTCCTTGGATTTAACACTATCCTTAATTTCCCTTGTTAACCACGGTTGAGCCACCTTCCCCATTTTATTTTTACTCCAGACAGGGATGTACAATTGCTCAAGTTCATCCATGTGATCTTTAAATGTTTGCCATTGCCTATCCACTGTCAACCCTTTAAGTATCATTTGCCAGTCTACTCTAGCCAATTCATGCCTCAAACCATCGAAGTTACCTTTCCTTAAGTTCAGGACCCCAGTTTCTGAACTAACTGTGTCACTCTCCATTCTAATAAAGAATTCTACCATGTTATGGTCACTCTTCCCCAAGGGGTCTCGCACAACAAGATTGCTAATTAGTGCTTTCTCATTACACATCACCCAGTCTAGGATGGCCAGCTCCCTGGTTGGTTCCTCGACATATTGGTCGAGAAAACCATCCCTAATACACTTCAGGAAATCCTCCTCATCTGCATTGCTACCAGTTTGGTTAGTCCAATCAATATGTAGATTAAAGTCACCCATGATAACTGCTGTACCTTTATTGCACACATCCCTAATTTCTTGTTTGATGCTGTCCCAAACCTTACTATGACTGTTTGGTGGTCTGTACACAACTCCCACTAGCGTTTTCTGCCCCTTGGTATTCCGCAGCTCCACCCATACCGATTCCACATCATCCAAGCTAATGTCCTTTCTTACTATTGCATTCATTTCCTCTTTAACCAGCAATGATACCCCTCCTCCTTGTCCTTTCTGTCTAACCTTTCTAAATGTTGAATACCCCTGGATGTTGAGTTCCCAGCCTTGGTCACCCTGGAGCAATGTCTCCGTGATGCCAATTACAGCATACCCTTTAACTGCTATCTGCGCAGTTCATTCGTCCACCTTATTCCGAATACTCCTCGCATTGAGGCACAGAGCCTTCAGGCTTGTCTTTCGAACACACTTTGCCCCTTTAGAATTTTGCTGTAATGTGACCCTTTTTGCTTTTTGTCTTAGGTTTCTCTGCCCTCCACTTTTACTTTTCCTTTTTCTATCTTTTGCTTCTGCCCCCATTCTACTTCCCTCTGTCTCCCTGCATAGGTTTCCATCCCTCTGCCATAAAAGTTTAACTCCTCCCCAACAGCACTAGCAAACACTCCCCCTAGGACATTGGTTCCGGTCCTGCCCAGGTGCAGACCGTCTGGTTTGTACTGGTCCAACCTCTCCCAGAACTGGTTCCAATGTCCCAGGAATTTGAATCCCTCCCTGCTGCACCACTCCTCAAGCCACGTATTCATCTGAACTATCCTGCTGTTCCTACTCTGACTAGCACTGGTAGCAATCCTAGATTACTACTTTTGAGGTCCTACTTTTTAATTTAGTGCCCAACTCCCTAAATTCGCCTAGTAGGACCTCATCCCTTTTTTTACTATATCGTTGGTACCTATATGCACCACGACAACTGGCTGTTCACCCTCCCTTTTCAGAATGACCTGCACCCGCTCCGAGACATCCTTGATCCTTGCACCAGGGAGGCGAGATACCATCCCGGAGTCTCGATTGCAGCCGCAGAAACGTCTATCTATTCCCCTTACAATTGAATCCCCTATAACTATAGCTCTCCCACTCTTTTTCCTGCCCTCCTGTGCAGCAGAGCCACCCACGGTGCCATGAACCTGGCTGCTGCTGCCCTCCCCTGGTGAGTCATCCCCCTCAACAGTACCCAAAGCAGTGTATCTGTTTTGCAGGGGGATGATCGCAGGGTACCCCTGCACTACCTTCCTTGCACTGCTCTTCCTGTTGGTCATCCATTCCCTATCTGCCTGAGTAATCTTTTCCTGCGGTAAGACCAACTCACTAAACGTGCTATTCACGTCATTCTCAGCATTGTGCATGCTCCAGAGTGAATCCACCCGCAGCTCCAGTGCCGCAATGTGGTCCGACAGGAGCTGCAGCCGGATACACTTCCCGCACACGTAGTCGTCAGGCGGAGGCAAAAGGCCTACTCCTGCTCCTATTTCTTATGTTCTTATTACATAAAATTCTTTCAGCATTTTTTGCACCTCTTGGAAAGTGGGAGTGGAACTGAGACACAGCATTCTCCAAGGTTGGAAGTCTTCTTAATCATCAACACTTCTGAAAACAATTTTTCACAAAGAAAGAGATTAAAATTATTTTTCTGTATAAACTCGATAAAGTGATTTATATTATTATCTGTGTAATATCTAAAAATTAATTACCTCGTATGCACTCGGATTTTGCTACTCATTGACAAATAATTAATGCTTCACTCACCCATTACACAGACTTAGGAGCAAAATCATGCAAACAGTGATTTGTTTTGGAATTGTAAATGTAAACACTACAGAAAATGCTGTCTCTCTTTCACCTTGCATCATTTCCTCAACGAATGGGCTGGATCTTGCCAAAGCCCTGTAGTTAGACATTTTCCTGCAGCCTTCAGCTCAAACAAACTTGCTGGAAGTGCGAGCTGCTGATGGAATGGCGAGGGCAATGGGCATCTGGGACCTGAGTGGACGGCAGGAGCAACAGTTTAACCAATGAGATTTCAGGATTGAGAAAGAGACAAGAACGACAGAGAAGGAAGGTGGAGTCAAATCAGACACAAAAAGAGAAATAAAGGGTATTTTCATCCCCCAAAATGGGTAGTTTTGGGTCGTGTCAGAGGTTAAAATGTTAAAAATCTGAAACGTGACTCCCAACCCACCTTGAACCCACCCACTTCTGGTTTTAATGGAGGCGGAGCGAGGGGCAGGTCACCAATCGACTCTCAGGAAGTGGGTCGGTTGTTGAAACCTTTTAAGGAGGCTGCATGCACCCATTTTAACTGGGTTTCTATTTTTTACCACTGTGGGCCGGGTTTCCCAGGCTGCTAGAAACCCGGCAGATAAAAGGAGGCGAGATGGGCTGGATACATCAGGTCAGTGCCTTTGCAGCACTGCTTGTGGGCCAAGAGGAGCAGCAGTGTTTCCTTCAGGCCCAACAAGCTCCCCTGTAAACACCCCCATCCCCGGAATCTCCCCCTGACTCCTCTGCAATCACAGAACTCCTTCATCTTCCCCAAACCCCATGACAGATCCCCTTGATCTCCAACTCCCCCAAACCCCCATCTTTCCCCCAATCTCCGATCCCTAACGCTACGATCTCCACCCAACCCCCATCACCGAAACCCTCATCACAGAACCCCCTCAAATCTGACTCTTCCTCCACCCGCCCCATCTCTCCCCCCCGATATCCCCCATCACCGATCCCTCATCATCAACCCCTGGTCTCTACCCCGGTCTCCTGCCAACCCATCAACCCCCAATCACCGCCTAAACCTCCGACACTCCCCCGATCTCCCACACAATCTCTGACTCTTCTCCCAAATCCCTCGTCTCTTACCCCCTATTTCCAACCCCCCCCTTCAATCTTTGACCATCCCATGATCACCCCATCCCTCCGAACCATGCTCGACCCACCCACAATCTCTACACCCAACAACCACTAAACCTGCCTGCTCCTGGGCTGTGGTCTTGTGCTGCAGAGTTTCCCCATCCGACAGGCCTGTCAATTGGAAGCTTTTTAATAAAAACACACGTCGTATAGTTAAAACTCCATGCCATTCAGGGAAACCCGGACTTCCGGTTCTCTGACTATAACTCCTCCCTGCTGCTCCAAAACCCCGCCCCAGTGAATATCGCGGTCAAAGAGAGGGAAAAAAAGTTTTGGATTAAGAGAGAGGGAAAGAAGTGACAGAAAGGAAAAGTAAGGAAAAAAGCATTGAATATCTATATTTTGTAAATCTCCAACTACATACAGAAATGAGATTGAATAGTTGAAATTGTTCCTTTTCTGGGCCAGAGAGGTTGATTGGCATTGCATTAACAATTATCACATTGTTTTGAAAAGCTACTTATGCTGTTAAAATCCAGCCCTAACTTTCTGTGACGAGTTTAAGGAGGAATTATTGTGCAACTTCAGCAAGTTCTTAAAATTAATAGGGAGGCTGTTGACGAGACATTGTTTGTGCCAAGCATATGGTGTAAATCGACCAGCAAATTCTGGAGAGTCGCAACTCACAGCGAATCTCTCAATCCCCGGAACCTGTTGGCTGATTTTCACACTAATAATGGTGTGCATCGTTTACACGCTGTTATTTTGCAAGAAAGATTTGGCCCAATAGATTTTCTTTGAATCCTTGAGCACTAAACCTTAAATTTATCATTCAAACTGAAATGAGCTTATATATGCAGACACAATCAGACACTCCCAAACAGAAAAATCAAACATTGATTTGGAGTTGAAGACAAAGCCCAATTGTACGGTCAGCCCCTGTCATGTCTGCCTGATTTTTCTCTTTCCTTCTCTGACAAACTCATTGCAGTCGAAAAAATCTTTGGGGGGAATTGAAACTCTCTTTGCTCAGTGAGAATGAAGCTGGCGAGCAGCTAAAATGGGGCACCTCCATTCTTGGCATTCTCTCATTTGGACTTTATTGGTTTCGGTGGTGGATAAGATGCCCACCGGACTCAGGCAGCAGCCTCATGCATAAACGCTAATTCTCATCTTATGATATCAATAGAACCCCAATGGCATTTTAACTGCATGCTGAGTGTGGAAGCCTGTGGAACTACCCTCGCTGACTGGCGACAATTGGCAGCTGGTGGGGAGGAGGAAGATGCTACCCAGGCAAGTGAAAATAACTTGCATTTTTGGGCCCTGGACTGTTCCTCTGGGTCCCACAAGGAAAGTTGCCGCCTTCCCTTTTATGAATCCCTCCGTAAACTCGCTCCCTGCCACTTACTCGTAAGCTGTCAGAGGGCCTTATCTTTTGGATATTAAGGGAATCAAGGGCTATAGGGACAGTGCAGGAAAGTGGAGTAGAGATAGAAGATCATATTCTTATTGAATGGCGGAGCAGGCTCGAGGGGCCGAATGCCGGACTCCTGCTCATAATTCTTATGGTCTTAAGTTCCTCCGCCATCAGCCGCTTGGTGCTCTCTTCCTGCTGACATTTAAATAAGGCCCAGGAGCTGAAATACCCCGGTCCTGAAACTTAGAACAGCAAATGTGTGTCACACTCACTGCGCCTCCACACCCAATCAAAACTTGCTCAAAGTTAAAATTGACTCTGAACATCACCTGAATAAAGCTTTTGAAATTCCTCCTTTAAGTGTGCTTCAAATAATTTGTGAAAAACAAACAAAAGGACATACAATATTACAAGGGAAGAGAAACACTCTTCGTGCTAGGCTTACAAAAGCTAATGGCTGCATCCTGGGAAATTCTGTATATTGCTCAAAGCTGTGGCATCTCCCATCAACGAACAGTTTCACAGTGGCGGGGCAAAAGATCAAATCCAATAACACAAGCTGAGACCTGAGAGTGAAAATACTAATAAAGGTACCTGAGGGCACAAAAGAAAATGTTATATTTGTTCAATCATGTTATTATGCAATATGTCATTTTTTGTGTTCATATTATGTTGTTAATATTATTTTAGGTCCATACTCTTTTCACCGAGGGTTAATATGATGGAAGATTTTTTTTTTAAAGTTGTTTGAACGATTCAATTAGTTCCCTTGCAAAGAAATTTGCATTTGACCGAATTACAATATATTCCAGCCACAGTTAATAAATATCAGCCAATCAGCTGTGACATTTGCATTGAGCTCAAATAAATTAACTGGGAGAATTTGACTCTCAGTTGTTTTTGTATTACAATAATTTGAATAGTTTGAATCCAAGAAATCAGCATAGAAGGAAAAAGATACCAAGGTATAACAGGAGTGTCGAAATGGTGTGCTTTATATAAATGTGTATGTATATATAAGTGTGTATAATCTAGTGGTTGATAGGTAGCAATCCCGGCAATTATGCAGGAATTGTGCTCATCACTGCTGTTCAGCACCACCCTTGCTGATGTTTGCGGGGCTAGTGGGCACTTGCACTATGCTGCAGGCAGCTCTGGCACTCACTAGCTATCCAATGAAGAGCCCACACCATGCCTCCCCGCCACCCTCCCAGATACTCTGCCTACTGCCTCCCTTGGGCCTCTGTTCCAGAGGACAATGCTATATTTTTTAAAAATGTCACCATTTGGGGACCCAGTCTGCTTTCTAAGCCTGCAACTCCCTGGTGAGATGTACTTCCACACCACCAGAGGTTAATAAGTCTCATCTGACTTGATGTACCGGCCTCCATTCTTATACCAGCTCTCTCAAGGGCTGGGGAAAGAGGAACTCCCAGTACAGGGAGTATCTGCCTCAGGCCCTCTATTGCAGCAGGCCTTTTAATGGTGGGTGACGGTTACACAACTTACAAGGATTTCCCATCTGCGGGTGGGACCCGGCATATTTGCGTTCCATTCTTTTTCCGAGCGATTCTGCTGTTTTCCGATTTTTGCAGGAGTCTGACATGAACAGGCCAGGAAATTTCAAGCCCTTTTCTCTGCATGTGCTTCCGTGTACGTATGAAGTCCAATAAGAAAAAAAAATCACTGCTGGATCTTCTATTGGGGAATGGACCAGTACAGAGAGGAGAAGTAAGTGTAGGACAGCATCTTAGTCGTAGTGATCACCATTATATCTTGCTTTACTAACCTGATAGAATTATTTGAAGAGGTAACAGAAAGAGTTGACAAAGGTGATTTTCAAAAGATCTTCGCTAATGTACTACATTATAAGCTCACTAGGGCATGTGGAGTCAGGGGACAATTAGCTAAATGGATAGCAAATTGGCTAAAAAATAGAAAGCAGAGAGTAGGGGTAAAGGATCCTTATTCAGGTTAGAGTTTCAAGATTAGGATCGAGAGTAACATAAAGAACTAAATTGATTCTAAAGAAAAAGACATATTAAAAGTACTTAGAAAATAAAGATGAGGAGGATATGAGGAACTTAGGAGAGAAGTTTATAAAACCATCAGGAAAGCAAAGAGAAATTACAAAATCAAATTATCAAGGACTATAAAAATAAATAATAAAGTGTTCTGTAGACAGATAAATAACAAATGGGGAATTAAAGTAGGGATAGGGCCACTAAAGGATGAGCAACATAAACACACAGGTAATGACTGAGAAATGTCAGAAGTATTGAATAACTACTTTGCCTCAGCTTTTACAAGAAGATAATGTAATAAATGCTTCACTAGAGAATGAGCTAAAAAGAATATGAATACAGTTGGGATAGAAAGGGAGAAAATAATTGACAAACTAGCAAAACTGAAAGGGGTTAAGCCCCACGTCCAGATGGTATGCACCCGTCATACTCGAGGAAACTAGGGAGGAAATAGCAGAAGCACTAGATTATATATACAAATGTTCCTTAGAGGAGGGAATAGTGCCAGAGGACTGGCGGACAGCTAATGCTGTATCTATATACAAAAAGGGAGATAGAACAAAATCTGGGCTTTATAGACCAGTCATCTTGTCAGTGACAGGAAAGATACTGCAATTTATACTAAAATAAGCGACAGAAGAGTATCTAGAGACAGAAAATATAATAAAAATAGTGAGAATGGATTCTGAAAGATTATGTCGTGCTTAATTAACTCGATAGCATTCTTTGAAGAGGTAACAGAAAGAGTAGACAAGGGTAATGTAGTCGATGTCATATACTTGGATTTTCAAAAGACCTTTGAGAATGTACCACATAGTAGGCTCATGACAAAGATTAGGGCATGTGGAGTCAGGAGACACATAGCTGAATGGATAGCAAATTGACTAAGAATAGAAAGCAGAGAGTAGGAGTAAAGGGTCGTTATTCAGATAGAAGGTGATGTTCCACAAGTATCATTGCCTGAACCACTGTTGTTCATAATTTACATTCAATGATTTGGACTTAGGACTAAGTATCTCAATATCAACATTTTCAGATGATACCAAACTGGGGGGTATAGCTGTCATTGAGGAAGAATGTAACATAATATAAGAAGACATCAGAAAACTTGCAGACTGGGCAATTAAGTGGCAAATACACTTGAACATAGATAAATGTGAGGTGATGCACTTTGGTAGGAAAAACAGCAACATCACCTACAGCTTTGCAAATCAGAAACTGAATGGGGTAGAAGAGCAAAGGGAGCTAGAGATACAGGTGAACAAATCATTAAAAGCAGCATCGCAGATCAGCAAAGCATGCTAACAAAGCACTGGGATTTCTTTTTAGGGGTATAGAATTCAAAAGTAGTAAATGTATTTTAAACTAGGACCCTGATCAGGCCACATTTCGAGGACTGCAGCAGTTCAAGAAGACAGCTCACCACTATCTTCTCAAGGGCAATTAGGGATGGGCAATAAATGCTGGCCTGGCCAATTCGTTATTGAACAATACAAAAAAACTCTGCACAGTTCTGATCTCCATACTATAAAAAGGACATCGAAGCACTGGAGAAAGTGCAAAAAAGATTTACAAGGACGGTACCAGAACTGAGAGATTGCAGCTATTGGGAAAGATTGAACAGGTTGGAGCTTTTTACTGTAAAAAGAGACCTAGAGGTGACCTGATAGAAGTCTTTCACATTTTGAATGGGTTGACAGGGGAGATGTGGAGATAATACTTATTGGCCTGAAACGCTAACTCTGTTTCTCTCTCCTGACTGTTGACTATTTCCAGCATTCTCGGTTTTTATTTCAGATTTCCAGCATCCACAGTATTTTGCTTTTGTAGAGAATGTTTCCATTGTAACAGTGACTATACTACAAAAGTACTTCATTGGCTGTAAAGTGCTTTGAGACATCTGGTGGTTATGAAAGGTGCTATATAAATGCAAATCTATCTTTTTATTGGTAGGAGAATCCAAAACTTGTAACCATCAATATAAGAGAGTTACTAATAAATCTAATAGGGAAATAAGGAGACATTGCTTTACTCAGAGAGTGGATAGAATGTGGACCTCTCTACCACAGAATGTGGAACTCTCTATTACAGAATGTGAAACTCTCTACCACAGAATAAGAACATAAGAATTAGGAATAGGAGTAGGCTATCTAGCCCCTCGAGCCTGCTCCGCCATTCAACAAGATCATGGCTGATCTAGCCGTGGACTCAGCTCCACTTACCCGCCCGCTCCCCATAACCCTTAATTCCCTTATTGGTTAAAAATCTATCTATCTGTGACTTGAATACATTCAATGAGCCAGCCTCAACTGCTTCCCTGGGCAGAGAATTCCACAGATTCACAACCCTCTGGGAGAAGAAATTCCTTCTCAACTCGGTTTTAATGTGGAACTCTCTATCACAGAATGTGGAATTCTCTGTCACAGAATGTGGAGCTCTCTGTCACAGAATGTGGAACTCTCTGTCACAGAAAGTAGTTGAGGCAAATAGCTTAGATACTTTCAAAAGGAAACAAGAAGAGTAAATGAGAAAAAAGGGGATAGTAAGATAGGCTGAAAGGCTGAGGTGAGGCAGATTGAATGGGAGGAGACATGTGAAGTTTTAACACCAGCACAGACTGGTTGGGCTGAATGGCCTGTTTCTGGGCTGTATATTCCATGGGCTGTCTGCCTCTGTTTTCACACCGGAGGAGCGGCAATGGTGGCAGCGAGCTTTTCTTGGCGGGCAGTCAGCTTCCAGCGCTCCGCCGGGGTTTTCCGGGCCGCTTTCGGCAGGGTGTGGAGGCGAGCCGGTGTGCAACGCCCCTAGTTGTGACAATGACTCGCTTTTTGGCTCCCACCCAACCTGTACGCTCCGCAACGCGCCCTGCTGGAACCGCCTGTGTAAATGTTGGTTAGACCTATGCCGGCTGCAGTGAGGTAACTGATATCCACCTCAAATAAGTGTGAATGTTTTTTGTTTTATTTTATCTTTCGATTTGGCGAGGGCTATGTATTGGGAATGCTTTTGTCCTTTTCAGGCTTTTTCAGGGTTTTTTATCCCCAGGCCTCTCTCAGAGCGCTCCCAGGCTGGCTCTTTAGCTCAAGATTTTCGCATGCTCAGCCGGCCTGGTGCTCTAAGAGAGATGTGAGTGATAAATCCACAGAAGCACACACTGCACACGAGTCTTTAAAAGGGAAGATCTTCCAGAACAGTCTGTGGAAGCTTGTGGAGCTTTCTGCTTCTTGTCAAGTCTTTTCTCTTTTATTAAACCCTCTAGTTGCAGTAACACAATACGTCCACAGTGTGGAGCTACAGACATTGCACTTCTCCCTCCTTAATGAAGAACTTATTATAACAATAATCATCATACGTAACTTTCATGGTTATACATAACAAAGGATATGGATTTATTTTGCTATATTTACAAATTAAGCTTAACCACTTATTTTCTGTTTCAAAGGGGATACCTTCACTCTCAAACAGAACATTCCAAACATGGTGTTGAATTTAAACTCAATTGAGGCTTATCCTGAGGAAAGTTTTCCTCCAAGGGATGCCCTTGATTTCCATTTAAACTCATTCTAACTTCAGACTGTTTGTTTTCCTGACTCGGACTCAGACTTAAATTCTGATTTTCTCTTGGATTTGTTTCCAGTACATTGGATGTAGGATATGCTACTGGTGTATCAAAACTATCTGATGAGTCAGAAATAATTGAATCATTCCCACCTTCAACTCCTCCGTGTCTGTCGGTAAAATATGATCAATGTGAACAAACCTAACCTGTCCATTATCAAACATCTTGACCAAATATGTGCGAGGACCATATATCTTCACCTCTCTTCCTGGTAACCACTTTAACCATTAATGGTGATGGTTCTTCATTCTCACCTTCTGGTTTAATTTCACACTTCTTTCTTTTACTCTACCTCTATCATGATTCTCTTTCTGTCTTAATTGTGTCTCTTCTACAGACTGCCAAATTTGGTTTTATCAACGAGAATCTGATTCATGGCTGTCATTTGAGAAACAACGCTACTGGTGTTCTACCAATAGTTGTATGAGAAGTATTATGATACGTAATTAGAAAATTAGCCAATTTGTGATCCAATGACAAATGTCATTTCTTTGGATTTGGATCCAACATTTGTTTTATTGAGGGCACGTTTTACAATTTGTACAGTGCGCTCTGCTGCACCATTCAAAGCAGTGTGGTATGTTTCACACCATTTTTGCTCGTGAACTGTGAAAATTCTTCTGAACGAAATTGTGATCCATTATCAGAAACAATTTCTTCTGAAAGGCCAAATTAAGAAAATAAACTTCTCAAAATGTCTAATGTTTTACTTGTTGTTATCTTCCACATTGGAAACATCTCAATCCACTTCGAATGGCTATCAATCACAATGAACAATTGTTGTCCTTCTAGCTCAGCAAAATTGATATGTAACCTTTGTCACACACTGGGAGGCCATTTCCATGGCTGTAATGGTGCTGATGGTGGTTGCTTGCTTACTGATTGACATGTTGTACACCGACTCACGATGTACTCTATATCTTTATTAAGACCTGGCCACCATAGATAACTACATGCAAAACATTTGGTCAAGCATATTCCCAGGTGCTGGTCATGGAGGTCTCCGAATCATTTGGACCTGAATTTATTTGGTATAACCATTCTTGCACCCCACATGATACAATGTTTATCAACTGATAATTGATTTCCATAATGAAGAATGGATGATTATCTTTGTTTGTTACCTGGTTTGGCCATCCATTTGCAATATAATCATACACCTTTGACATCATTGGGTCACGTTTGATTGCTCTACCAATCGCTTCAGCTGTGACCGTCAGTTCATCAATATATGAAAAATAGAACACTTCTTCCCTATTGGGTATAACTTGTGATGGGGAAGGCAATCTCGATATAGCATCAGCATTACTGTGATCAGCTGATCGTTTGTATTCAATACCATATGTATATGCTGACAAAAATCAAAGCCCATCTCTGCATTCGGGCTGCAGCTAATGTTGGAACTGGGGACAGGGGCTTATGGTCCATAACAATGGTAAACTTACGACCATACAAGTATTTGTGGAACTTCTTGACCCCAAAAATGAATGCTTCCCTTTCGATTTGCGCATAATTACTCTCACTGGCACTGAGAGTGCATGAAGCAAAAGCAATTGGTCTCTCCTTCCCACGACGGAGTACATGAGAGATCTCTGCCCCAACTCCATATGGAGAGGCATCACATGCTAGTTTAATCTCCTTAGCGTTGCGCCCTTTGGCTCGACAGGCACAAGCAAATTTATCAGCGTTTCATACAACTCAGGCCCAGCTTCAGTTAAGAAAATACCTCTTTTCCGTTCCAACACCGCCCGGTTCTGGTCTGCATTCTCTGGAACTTCAATTATGTTATTTGCGTTGAAATATATTGCTAGCCGATCCACATACACTTTAAACCTTTCCCTGTCGCGTTTAAATTCACCTAAATGCCCCATTACTCCCATGGGTGCAGCCATTTTGACTCTTGCAGTTCAAATAGTGTGCTTATAATTTACCTCGAATTTGTAGCTGTAATCAAAACAGAGAAGCTCTCAAAGTCACTCTGTCGGCTGGCTGAAACCTTCACCAACAGCTTTGTTTTATCGGATTATCCCATTCGTCATCGCCATTGTAGAATTTCCAAGAGAGCATACTTCACACAAGTCTTTTAAAATGGCAGATCTCCCAGAGCAGTCTGTGGAAGCTTGTGGAGCTTCCTGCTTTTTATCAGGAGACCTATCTTTTATTAAACCCTCTAGTTGCAGTAACACAATATGTTCACAATGTGGAGCTACAGACATTACACTGTGCAACGCCTCCCTTGGCACTCCGCCTGACACTCAGGGCCCAGGTGCCCAATTTTGCTGACTAAGGCGCAAACTGTTCCTGGGCACAATCCTTACCGCCCCTCCGCCATTACCGCCTTGAAATTAGCAAGGCTGAAAGTCTAGTCCTATGTAATTCCACGTAATCTCATGTATGTGTATCTGTGGCCGGAATTTTCTTTATTTTGGTGGGTCCGGTGCGGACGGTGGCAATTTTGGGTCCCGACCCCGCTGCAGACTCCATTCTGCTGTTAAAAATGAACTTACCTTAATGGGGCCTATTAAGCCGCCCAACGCATTAGCCAACCCAATGAGATGGAGCAGGTCTGGTGACATCATTTATGACGCATTTTCAGCTGGGATCTTTAATGGGGCCATAGCTACATTAGATTTGAAGTTTAATCTAGCATTGTGCTGTCAATGTACTAAAGCATTGAGGTGCTGCAAACACTGACAATAATTATGCAGAGGCAGTGGGCTGCACCCAAGTTCTCCGATGACTCCCTCCATATGCAGGGAATTTGTCTTCCCTTTCGATGGGCAAAGAGACCTCCCCAGGAGACCAACACAGCCTGGGTGCAGATTGTACAGGAGGATATAAGCAAGAATGTAGTCAGGAGGACCTGGGTACAGTGCCACAAACATTTCAATGATCTCAGTAGATCAGGAATGGTGAGTACAAAGCCACACTCAACTGCATCCTGCTGTGCCTCTCATCACATCACTATCATTCTGTCTTCCCTACTCTTCTCCTGCACATCCTTACTCACATCAACATACCTCACATCTCCACCCATCGCTCTCTATCTACATTATCACAACCCCATCTCATTAGCCACTCCTCACACTCACCCTCATCCTCGTGCAAACATACCAACTAACAGCACACAAGGGTAGGGATTTGGGTGTTTTATCCAACGTTTATGTAAAGTTTCTGTTAACGTGGTGTCAAACACAAAAATCTTATTTTCAACAATTTCTGGTCTTGGACAGATTTGTGTGCAGCGTTGGAAGTGGCTTAGTGAGTTGCAGTGACTGGTGAGACATAACGGTACACCCCGCAATGGTGATAACAACATAAGAACATAAGAAATAGAAGCAGGAGTAGTTAATTTGGCCCCTCAAGCCTGCTCCGCCATTTAATAAGATCATGGCTGATCTGATTATAGACTCAGCTCCACTTCCCTGCCCGCTCCCCATAACCCCTTATTCCCTTATCGCTCAAAAATCTGTCTATCTCCGCCTTAAATATATTCAATGACCCAGCCTCCACAGCTCTCTGGGCCAGAGAACTCCACAGATTTACAACCTTCTGAGAGAAGAAATTCATCATCATCTCAGTTTTAAATGGGCGGCCCCTTATTCTGAGACTATGACCCCTAGTTTTAGTTTCCCCTATGAGTGGAAATATCCTCTCTGCATCCTTCTTATCGAGCCCCCTCATTATCTTATATGTTTTGATGAGATCACCTCTCATTCTTCTGAACTCCAATGAGTATAGGCCCAACCTACTCAACCTATCTTCATAAATCAACCCCCTCATCTCCGGAATCAACCGAGTGTACCTTCTCTGAACAACCTCCAATACAAGTATATCCTTCCTTAAATACGGAGACCAAAACTGTACGCAGTACTCCAGGTGTGACCTCACCAATACCCTGTATAGTTGTAGCAGGAAATCTCTGCTTTTATACTCTATCCCCTTTGCAATAAAGGCCAACATTCCAATTGCCTTCCTGATTACTTGCTTTACCTGCATACTAACTTTTTGTATTTCATGCACAAGGACACCCAGGTCCCTCTGTAATGCAGCACTTTGCAATTTTTCTCCATTTAAATTATAATTTGCTTTTCTATTTTATCTGCCAAAGTGGATAAACTCACATTTTCCCACATTGTACTCCATCTGCCAAATATTTGCCCACTCACTTAGCCTGTTTATATCCCTTTGCAGATTTTTTGTGTCCTCCTCATAATTTGATTTCCCACCCATCTTTGTATCATCAGCAAACTTGGCTACATTACACTCAGTCCCTTCATCCAAGTCACGAATATAGATTGTAAATAGTTGAGGACCGATTCCTGCGGCACCCCACTAGTTACTGTTTGCCAACTGGAAAATGACCCATGTATCCTGACTCTCTGTTTGCCTTTAGTTAGTCAATCCTCTATCCATGCTTAATATATTACCCCCAAGCCCGTGAACTTTTATCTTGTGCAGTAACCTTTTATGTGACACTTTATCGAATGCCTTCTGGAAATCCAAATACACCACATCAACTGGTTCCCCTTATCTACCCTGCTCGTTACATCCTCAAAGATCTCCAGCAAATTTGTCAAACATGATTTCCCTTTCAGAAAACCATGCTGACTCAGCTTGATTGAGTTATGCTTTTCCAAATGTCCTGCTACTGCTTCCTTAATAATGGACTCCAGCATTTTCCCAATGACAGATGTTAGGCTAACTGGTCTATAGTCTCCTGCTTTTTGTCTGTCTCCTTTTTTAAATAGGGGCATTACATTTGCGATTTTCCAATCCACTGGGAGCACCCCAGAATCCAGGGAATTTTGGTAGATTATAACCAATGCATCCACTATCCCTACAGCCACTTCTTTTAAGACCCTAGGATGTAAGCCATTAGGTCCAGGGTACTTTTCCATCTTTAGTCCCATTATTTTACTGAGTACTACTTCTTTACTGATTGTGATTGTATTACTCTCTATAGCCCCTTGATTATCCACTATTGGAATGTTTTTAGTACCTTCTACCGTGAAGATCAATATAAAATATTTGTTCAAAGTCTTTGCCATTTCCCTATTCCCCATTATTAATTCCCCAGTGTCATCCTCTAGGGGACCAACATTTACTTCAGCCACTCTTTTCCTTTTTAGTGTGAAAGGAATGGCTTGGCCATTGTAGGAATGCTCTATGGTGCTGGTGTGGGATGGTGCCACCTGGTGCATCATGCGGCAGCCAGGGTGTACAGCATGAAATGAAGTAAATCTGGCCATAGTGAGGCCATCCCTGGCCTCCCGGGCAGCAATGTGCTTGGGTGGTGATGTCCTCTGTCCTGTGCAGCATTAGGTGATTGCAGAGAAGGTTGGTGGTGTTTTAGTTGGTGTGCCTGGTGCTGCTGGTGTTCAGGCTCATCGTGGTCTGATTCTGAGGACAAAGGTGAGTCAGTATAAAGTGCATCAATGCTGATGGAATAGATGGCAGGTGAAATATAGATGATAGAAGCGATCTGTCAATGATGAGAGATGGTTGCCGAGCTACTTGAATCCCATGGCCATGCAGGGAAATTTAAAAAGTAAGTGAGAAATGGCTCTTAAGTGCCTTTAAAGTACCTGATGATTATTTCAATTTGGTCCCCGCCGCTGCTGGTCAGATGGGCTCTGCGGTTACAGACACATCTGAGAGAAAGGCACATGGGAGCGAGATTACAGCGGGTTCCCGAGCCCCAGTGAAAAATAACAACTTTTCAACCCAACCAGCCACCGATCACGCCCGCTACCACCCCGGAAAATTCTGCCCTATGTGTGCGTATTCCTGCATTACTGTAGGGATTGCAGCCTTTTGTCCCCAAGTCTATACACATATATAATATGTATGTAATATATATGTATGATGTGTGCAAAATTATGTGTGTGCGTGTGCATGAATATAGGAATTTCTGTTTTGCAAATGAGAAATTTCCAACTCAGCGGGGTGAAATTGGTCATTGGCAGTGGCACAAAATTGAAGTGAATGCAAAACAAAATGTATTTGGCGTAGCAAAGGCAGCCCATTCATTATCAACCCAATTTGTGTAACTGTCATTGACCAATTCCCAGCTCCCCCCCAACCCCCTACCCCCACCCCCAAGGCCTTTAGTGAGAGCTCTGTTGATGTGCAGTGAGTGATCTGATCATATCTTGGCACAGTTTGTAAACAACATGAAAAGCTAGTCCTGTTGATCTAAGCCAAACCTTGATGCCGTCTTCAAGTATAGATTTTTCATTTCAATGCGATTGAAGTGTTTCTTTGAAGGATCCTTTTGATTGAGAGCACTTTTAGAACATTCTATTTGGCCATGCACTCCTTGAACTCATTCGAAGAGCCCTCCAAATAATTCACTGAAATCTGCTTCACTTCAAAACACCAGAGACAGATCCTGATTCCCTACAATGTCGCATGCATCGCTAAATGTTTTCAAATGACCCGACATACAAATTTGTGTTTGTTGCACAACATAACTATTGAAGATGCCTGTGGTGGGCCAGTAAAAATGAATACTTACTGTAGAGACATATTTCTTATCTGACATATAGCATATTAATTGAATTTAATTTATGTTGAAATCTGGTATTAACAGCAATGGAAGTAATCTACCACAGGAAGCCATAGTTTAGTTTTGTAAGTTATCCAGTGCTATTCATGTCACCCAGGAAACGATTGCTAGTTACAAATGACTGGCTATTTCAGAGGTGTTTGAATTATCATTATCATCATCATAGGCAGTCCCTTGGAATCGAGGAAGACTTGCTTCCATTCTTAACATGAGTTCTTAGGTGGGTGTACAGTCCAATACGAGAACCACAGTCTCTGTCACAGGTGGGACAAATAGTCATTGAGGGAAGGAGTGGACGGGACTGGTTTGCCGCATGCTCTTTCCGCAGCCTGCGCTTGATTTCTGCATGCTCTCGCGACGAGAGTCGAGGAGCTCAGTGCCCTCCTGGATGCACTTCCTCTACTTAGGTGTCAGTGGGGATGTTGCACTTTATCAGGGAAGCTTTGAGGGTGTCCTTGTAACGTGTCCGCTGCCCACCTTAGGCTCGTTTTCCGTGAAGGAGTTCCAAGTAGAATGCTTGCTTTGGGAGTCTCCTGTCTGGCATGCGAACAATGTGGCCTGCCCAGTGGAGCTGATCAAATGTGGTCAGTGCTTCAATGCTGGGGAAGTTTGCCTGGTCGAGGACGCTAACGTTGGTGCGTCTGTCCTCCCGGGGATTTGTAGGAGACATCGTTGGTGATATTTCTCCAACGATTTGAGGTGTCTATTGTACATGGTCCATGTTTCTGAGCCATTCGGGAGGGCGGGTATTACTACAGCCCTATAGACCATGAGCTTGGTGACAGTTTTGAGGGCCTGGTCTTCAAACACTCTTTTCCTCAGGCGGTCGAAGGCTGCACTGGTGCACTGGAAGCGGTGTTGGATCTCGTGATCAATGCCTGCTCTTGTTGATAGGAGGCTCCCGAAATAAAGGAAGTGGTCCACGGTGTCCAGGGCTGCGCCATGGATCTTGATGACTGTAGGGCAGTGCTGTGTGGCGAGGACAGGCTGGTGGAGGACCTTTGTCTTACTGATGTTTAGCGTAAGGACCAAGCTTTCATACGCCTCAGTAAATACATCGACTATGTCCTGGAGTTCAGCCTCTGTATGTGCGTAGACGCAGGCGTCGTCCACGTACTGTAACTCGACGACAGAGGTTGGGGTGGTCTTGGACCTGGCCTGGAGATGGCGAAGGTTGAACAGGTTCCCACTGGTTCTGTCATTTAGTTCCACTCCAGCGGGGAGCTTGTTGACTGTGAGGTGGAGCATGGCAGCGAGGAAAATTGAGAAGAGGGTTGGGGCGATGACGTAGCCCTGTTTGACCCTGGTCCGGACGTGGATTGGGTCTGTAATGGATTCTCTGGTAACGATCACGGCCTGCTTGTCTTCATGGAGCAGGCGGAGGATGGTGACGAACTTTTGGGGGCATCCGAAGTGGAGGAAGATGCTCCATAGACCCTCGCGGTTGACATTGTCAAAGGCCTTTGTAAGGTTGAAGAAGGCCCTGTATAAGGGCTGGCGCTGTTCCCTGCATTTTTCCTGCAGCTGTTGCACTGCAAAAATCACCGTTGTGCCCCGTCGGGGACGAAATCCACACTGTGACTCCGGCAGGAGCTCCTCGGCCACAGGGTGAAGACGGTTGAGGAGGACTCCAGCGATGACTTTCCCAGTGGCTGATAGCAGGGAGATTCCTCTGTAGTTGCTGCAGTCAGACTTCTCCCTTTTTTTAAAGATGGTCACGATCACTGCATCTCTGAGATCTCCCGGCATGCTCTCCTCCCTCCAGATGAGCGAGATGAGGTCATGTATTCGCGTCAGCACTGCCTCTCCACCATACTTCAGTGCCTCTGCAGGGATTCCATCCGCTCCCGAAGCTGTTGTTTTTTAGCTGTCTTATGGCTTTTTCTACCTCATGCAGTGTTGGGGTCTCACTGAGGTGGTGGCGGGTAGCATGCTGCGGAATGGAGTCGAGAACACTTGAGTCAAGGGCAGAGTCTTGATTGAGGAGATCTTCGAAATACTCCTTCCAGTGGGCCCTGACTGCCTCGGTGTCCTTGATGACTGTTTCCCCATTCTTGGCCAGCAGTGGGGTGGGGCCTTGGGTGTTTGGACCATAGTGGCCTTGACTGCGATGAAGAATCCACGCACATCATGGCTGTCGGCCAGCTGCTGTATCTCCTGTGCTTTCTCCATCCACCACCTGTTCTTTAGGTCCCAGATTTTTTGTTGGACCTCACCCATGAGCTGTCTGTAATGCTGCTTTGATGCTGCCAAGTTGGGTTGTTGTTTAAAGCTCAAAAATGCCCTGTGCTTGTGATCTATTAGCTCTTGGATCTCCTGGTCATTCTCATCAAAGCAGTCCTGGTGTTTCCTAGTTGAATGACTGAGCATCTCTTTGCAGGAATTGGTTATGGAGGCTTGAAGGGCAGACCAAGCGCTGTGGGCATTCTGCGTCTTGGGGTCATCAAGGCATACCAGGTTAGCTGTGAGGCACTGACTGTATAGGGCTCCCTTAGCTGGTTCCTTAAGTGCCCCGGCATTGAATTTTTGCGGCACTGCTTCTGCTGCCCTCGCCGCTTTGGGGCTATGTTAATGTTGATGATGGATCAGATTAGGTGGTGGTCCGTTCAGCAGTCGTCAGCTCCTGTCATGGCACAGGTGATGCACACATTCTTGCGATCCCTGGCTCGGACGATGACATAGTCGAGCAGTTGCCAGTGTTTGGAGCGAGGGTGTTGTCACGATGCCTTGTATTTGTCCCTCTGGCGGAACAGGGTGTTGGTGATGAGGAGTTCGTGTTCTAGACATTTTGTCAGGAGTAGGGTACCGCTGGTGTTGGCTTTCCCTACCCCCTCTCTGCCAATCACACCTCCCCAGAGGGCTGTGTCTTTGTCGACCCTGGCATTGAAGTCACGGAGGAAGATCAGTTTGTCGCTCGCAGGGTCACAGGACAGGGATTTTTTGAGGTTGGAGTAAAAATCCTCTTTGGCCTTATCTGTCGCATCGAGTGTTGGGGCATACGCATTGATGACTGTGGTGCACTGGTTCCAGGACAGGGTGAGTCGAAGAGTCATGAGGCGTTCGTTAACCCTGCAGGGGAGTCTTTGAGGAGGTCGATCAGCTCCTTTTTGATGCCGAAAGCCGACTCCGTGAAGGCGGTGTTCTTCCTCTGGTTTCTCTTTCCAGAAGAAGATGTAACCTCCACCTTGTTCCTTGAGCTGGCCTTCCCCTGCCCACCGGGTCTCGCTTAGGGCGTCGATGTCGATATCAAAGCGTCTAAGTTCCCGGGCAACTATGGCGGTGCGGTGTTCCAGTCTGTCACTGTTGAAGTTATCCATGAGGGTCCTGACGTTCCAGGTCCAGAACTTCATGTTAGAGGAGTGGAAGATGCCTGTGCGTGAGTTCTTTCAATGTGGGGTGGTCGTTGCACACTGGCTACCACACGGGCTTAGCTAAGCAAGGTCTTGATCCAGTGGCAAGGGGGTCCAAGACAACAGGAGACCAGGCTCCGCTGTATGGGCCTAGTTGCCTACGGTGAGATGTTGGCCACAGGCTCAGCGCTGGGTAGAGCCCTTGATGGTCGGTGGTCCAAGGCTTGGTTGGGGGCAGGCATTGGGAGGGTCAGTGGCCCACTGGGGTTCAGAGTGGGAGGGCAGGGGGTGTCACAGCCATGGTACTCACCACGTGCTGGAGGAGGAGAGGAGGCCAGGACATCAGTGGAGAAGGAGAGGTCCAGTTATCGCTGAAGGAGGGGGGTAGGCCAACCGACCGGGTCGCTGTTGAGGAGGAGGTCCAGCCGTCGCCATGGAGGCCCAGATTCCGTCTGGAGGAGAGGCCCATCTGCCGCCGCTGGAGTTGTTCCGATCGCCGCTGGAGGTTGGGGGGGGCGGGGGTGGAGGCACGATAGCCAGGCCCAGCCGCCCAGTCACCGCAGGAGGTCCAGCTGGGAGGCCCAGTTGCCACAGGAAGCTCAGCTGAGATGCCCAGTTACCACAGGAAGCCCAGCCGGGAGGCCCAGCCGCCGTCGCCGATGGGTGGTGTGGCGGGAAGCCTGAGGTAGGCCTGAACTTGTGGGACTCGCAAGTTTGGGATTAAGGTAGGGATTTAGGTTTTTCAGACCCCTATTTGGGTCTTTTAGGGCTAGGGGAAGTTTAGACAGTGGGAGGGGGAAGGTTGAGGGTGGAAAAATTGCCGAGGAGCTGTTTGGCAGGGGAGCTCCCTAGGGAGCGGCCACTCCAGCAGCCATCTTGTTTGTTCAGGTTTTTTAAAAATATAACAACAGCAACAACAGCAACTTTTATTTATATAGTGCCTTTCCTATAGTAAAACGTCCCAAGTCGCTTCACAGCAGTGTTGTAAGACAAAACAGATAAATTTGACACCGAGCCACATATAGTGGTAGAAGAAAGGCAAAGTCTAAGTAATGGGTTAAGTAGAGACAAGTTGGAGCCAAAAATGACATTATAATTGATTCCAGTTTCTATCCCAATCTTGTCAATGGGAACTTACATTTCCTGTGGAGCCCATTCACCTGCACTTGAAAGTACAAACTGGCAGCAAACAAGTGCAAATGGAATGCCACCAATTCGAGAAATATATCAGACTGCTTTCACTCAGCCATTGCAGCTCACTCTCAGAGCTTCTCGCCTTGCAGTTCCTCTTCCTCCTCTATTATGCTGCAGGACAGGGGTACGCCCATTCCAGCTGCCTAGTTCTTTCGAACCAGTGGCGACAGGCGGCGATCTGACAAATCTCAGGAGCACTGAGACTGATTTGGTTACGAATAGTGCAGGACTCAGTCAAAACTTAACAAGTTAAAAAAATGTGCACAGACAAATTGTTAGCAAACTCCAGCGATCTCAGTGATGCTGATATCAGGTAACACAGGCAGTGCTGCACATACACATTTGGCTGTAAAGCTGCGCGAGTACATTGTTCGAGCAAATCAAGGAAATTCGAGTGAGGGTATTTTGCGTGGGGTGGGCTATTTACATGAGCGTTGGAAAATGTTGGCAGACGTATCACGGAAGCTGCGCAATGGATGGTGGAGCTCACATATAGCAATGTTTCGGTATAAAGCCGGCATAAATCAGTTACATGCAAAGGCAGCATCTCTTGGGTGGGTTCTCCATTTCTTAGCTGGGACTGATGATCTGGGACTTTGCAACATCAAGTGTTTTATCTAAAAGGGTAGGAGAGGCTGGCATACTGATTTATGCTGGCTTTACACCTCCAATTATTCAATTACCTAATTTCTTGAATGTGTTCAGGACAGTTTTCTGCAACATTTGAGGGAATTTTTACCAGCAGCAGCGAGTGGGTTTGGGAGCGGGTGGGTGGGTTAAAGGCGGTGAAATTGACATCGTGTCGAGAAGCCGGCTCCAGCCCATCAACTTCTGCATTTAACGTCAGCAAGTTGGACTGTGTGCGAGCAGCCACCTCGGGAGAGGCGGATTGTCAATTTCAATATGTTAATAGCTCATTGGGAGCGGTATGAACCCGGGTTTGGGGATTTAAGTGTGGGTGCAGGGATTTCCCGGGCTTCCTGGATCTCGGCAGTGAAAGCAAGGCCAGAACATAACTGAGGGGCTGATGTAATGACAGGGAAAAATTCCCATAAGTACTGAAACCTCCCAGCTGCTTTCTTGCCTGGTTGTGTGAAAGATTTTGTTCACAGTACTTGTGCTGAGAGCTCACTTTCACAACTTTACAGGTGACGTTCACTACTTTGGAGGTTTGAGCATCTGATCTTGCAGCTATGATCTATCAGCATGCACGCTGCTTATGCTGTTTAACTTTGGACCTCAGATGAGGATCAAGATGACCAACATCACCAATAGCAGCAGGAGCACCAACAGCCTGCTCCTCACAGACCTGCCACTCCACAGGAGAGGGGATGAGCAGAGAGTTGCAGCTCGCAGGAGGCCGTACACAGGGTCTACAGGCAGAGGATCAGCTTCCTGGACATGTCGGAACACCAGTGTCTCAGGAGGCTCAGGGTCTCACGCCAGGAGGTGGCAGACATTTGCAGCCTGCTGGAAGAAGACCTTCTGCCTAATAAACCTGGTGGCCATGCTTTACCGACGGCTATCAAGGTCACAACCACCCTCAACTTCTTCGCCTCAGGCTCCTTCCAGGGCTGTGCAGGATCGTGCAGTTGGCAGCCCATAAATGCATTACACAGGTGACTGATGACTTGTTTACCAGAGCAGGCAATTATGCCAACTTTGTCACCAATGGTGCAGGCGCTCGGGTTTGCGGCTCTGGCTGGCTTCCCACATGTGGCAGTACCGGCAACCCCAGATTACCCAGGAGTGTTCGTCAACCTCTACGGCTTGCACTCCATCAAAGTTCAACTGGTGCTTAATCACAAAAAGATGCTTATGCAGGTTTGCGCAAAATTCCCAGGCAGCTGCCGTGATGCATCTCCCTCATCCTGCACCACTCCACCCCTCCTGATCTCTTCGCATCTCGAAGTACTTACCAGCTGGCTTCTTGGAGACAAGAGATACCAGCGGATTGGAAAACTGCAAATGTAATGCTCCTATTTAAAAATGGAGTCAGACAAAAAGCAAGAACCTACAGACCAGTTAGCCTAACATCTGTCGTTGGGAAATTGCTGGAGTCCATTATTAAGGAAGCAGTAGCGGGACATTTGGAAAAGCATAATTCAATCAAGCAGAGTTAGCATGGTTTTATGAAAGGGAAATCATGTTTGACAGATTTGTTCTTTGATGATGTAACGAGCAGGATGGATAAGGGGGAACCAGTGAATGTGGTGTATTTGGATTTCCAAAAGGTGTTCGATAAGGTGCCACATAAAAGGTTACTGCACAAGATAAAAGCTCACGGGGTTGGGGGTAATATATTAGCATGTATTATGTTTAGAATAACTCCACAAGACTGTATATCTTACATAGAAACATAGAAACATAGAAAATAGGTGCAGGAGTAGGCCATTCAACCCTTCGAGCCTGCACCACCATTCAATAAGATCATGGCTGATTACCCCTTTCCTGCTTTCTCTCCATACCCCTTGATCCCCTTAGCCATAAGGGCCATATCTAACTCCCTCTTAAGCTCAAATTGTTGTGACCTTGGTCTCTTTAGTGTAAGTCCAGAATGAGGAGGCAGCATGGTAGACTGCCTTTTATACCTGCTTGCTCAGGGTGTGCAGGTGACCCTTGGGTCTCCCACAGGTGCGCCCCCTGGTGGCAAGTCTTACACATTGGTAATGTTTACATACATAACACCATTCCCCCCCCCCCCCAATGCCTTATGTACAAGTTATTTACAAGTTGAGGTGATCCGGGGCTCTGCGTTCCCGGGTTGATCGCCTGAGTTGAAATCCTGGCATGAGTGAGTCGGTCGGATCATTGCTGCACTGTGGTGTGGCTGGTCTGATCGTACTGTTGGGCATGGTGGGTTCATCCTCGTGGTTGACCGCGAGGTTGATTGCTGGTTGGGTGTGTGTGGGTGGATCAATTATAGTAATGTACTCTTTAAAATGCTCTTGGTTGTCAGTGAACCACAGTTTGGTCTGATCCAAGTGCTTTCTGCACATTTGTCCATTCAAAAGTTTGACAACAAACACTCTGTTCCACTCCTTGGCTAACATATGGCCAGCAACCCATTTGGGACCATGACCGTAATTAAGAACAAACACAAGGTCATTAACTTCAGTGTTGCGTGATATATCCGCGCGATCGTGGTACACGTTATGCCGGTGACGCCGGGTTTCTACATGATCATTGAGATCTGGATGGACGAAGGAGAGCCTGGTTTTAAGTGCACTCTTCATTAGCAATTCTGCCGGGGGAACCCCAGTAAGCGAGTGGGGTCGCGTGCGGTAGCTGAGCAGAATACGAGATAGTCACACGTTTCAAGCTCTGCTTGATGGTTTGGACTGCCCGTTCCGCTTGACCATTGGATGTGGGCTTAATCGGCGCAGACCTGACATGCTTGATGCCATTGTGCGTCATGAACTCATTGAACTCTGAGCTGGTGAAGCATGGTCCATTGTCACTCACAAGAATGTCGGGCAAACCATGGGTGGCGAACATGGCCCGGAGGCTTTCAATGATGGCAGTGGATGTACATGATGACATTATTGTACATTCAATCCATTTAGAGTAGGCATCCACTGCTACTAGGAACATCTTTCCTAGAAAGGGACCAGCGAAATCTATGTGGACCCTTGAACATGGTTTGGAGGGCCATGACCACAGACTCAGTGGGGCCTCCCTGGGTGTGTTGCTCAACATTGAGCAAGTGTTGCATTGGTGTGCACATGATTCCAATTCCGAGTCAATGCCGGGCCACAAAATGTGCGACCTGGCGATAGCCTTCATCATGACTATGCCTGGGTGAGTACTGTGAAGGTCGCATATAAACGTTTCCCTGCCTCTTTTTGGGAAAATTACACAATTCCCCCATTGGAGGCAATCCGAATGGATGGACATTTCATCCTTGCGTCAATGGACCGGCTTAATTTCATCTTGCATTTCCCCTGGGACTGCTGACCAGCTCCCATTGAGGACACAGCTTTTTACTAGTGATAGCACAGGGTCCTGGCTAGTCCAGGTCCTGATCTGGTGAGCCATGATGGGTGACCTCTCGTTCTCAAAAGCATCCATTACAAGGAGCAAGTCTGCGGGTTGCACCATTTCCACCCCGGTGATGGACAATGGTAGCCGACTGAGGGCATCCACACAGTTCCAAGTGCCTGGTCTGTGGCGGATTACATAATCATGCGCAGATAACATTAGTGCCCATCTTTGGATGCGGGACGAAGCATTGGTGTTAATATCTTTGCTTTCTGAGAACAACGAAAGAGCAGCTTATGGTCGGTTTGAGCTTGAACTCGAGTCCAAATAGGCATTGGTGCATTTCTTAACCCCATATATGCATGCTAATGCTTCTTTTTCAACCATACAGTAGGCTCTTTCAGCCTTAGATAAACTTCTGGATGCATATGCAACCGGTTGCAGTTTGCTTGACCCATTGGCTTGTTGTAACACACAACTGACCCCGTACGAAGATGCATCACAAGCTAGTACTAAATGTTTACACGGGTCATACAATACAAGTAACTTGTTGGAACATAGCAGGTTTCTGGCCTTGTTAAAGGCTGTCTCTTGAGCTTTACCCCAAACCCAGTCCTCACCCTTGCATAGCAATAAATGCAATGGTTCCAGCAAAGTGCTCAACTCCGGTAGAAAGTTACCAAAATAGTTGAGGAGTCCCAGGAACGAAAGCAGCTCCGCCACATTCTATAGTCTAGGTGCATTCTATGATGGCCTCCGTCTTGGAGTCCGTGGGTCTGATGCCGTCCGCTGTAATCTTTCTCCCCAGAAATTCGACCTCTGGTGCCAGGAAAACACACGGAGCATTTCAAATTGAGTCCCACTCTGCCCAGTCGCTTAAGAACCTCTTCCAGGTTGTGCAAATGTTCGGTGGTGTTGCGGTCAGTGATCAAGATGTCATCTTGGTACACCACGGTGCGTGGAACCGATTTCAGCAGACTATCCTTGTTCCTCTGGAAAATGGCCGCCGCCGAATCAATCCCAATGGGGCATCTGTGGTTTATGAACAGTCCTCTGTGCATGTTGATGCACGTCAATTTTTTCGAAGGTTCAGCCAGCTCCTGTTTCATGTAAGCAGAGGTTAGATCCAGCTTGGTGAACGACTTCCCCCCTTGCTAGCGTTGCAAGCAGGTCATCCGCTTTGGGTAGTGGGTCCTGGTCCTGTAACTTGGTTGATCGTTACCTTGTAGTCCCCGCAGATTCTGACCGTCCCATCGCTTTTCAACATTGGAACAATTGGACTGGCCCACTTGTTGAACTTGACTGGCGATATGATCCCCTCTCATTGAAGTTTGTTCAGCTCGATCTTGACTTTCTCTCGCATCACGTATGAAACTGCTTGGGACTTGTGATGTTTGGGTTGTGCATCAGGGACTAGATGGATCTGCATTTTGGCGCTGTGACCTTGGTCTCTTTATTTTAACTCCAGATTGAGGAGGCAGCATGGTAGACTGCCTTTTATATCTGCTTGCCCAGGGTGTGCAGGTGACACTTGGGTCTCCTACAGGTACACCCCCTGGTGGCAATCTTACACATTGGTAATGTTTACATACATAACAACATGGAGAGAGGATTGGCTGACTAACAGAAAACAGAGAGTCAGGATAAATGGGTCATTTTACAGTTGGCAAACAGTAACTAGTGGGGTACCGCAGGGATCAGTGCTGGGGCATCAACTACTTACAATTTATATTAATGACTTGGATGAAGGGACCGAGTGTAACGTAGCCAAGTTTGCTGATGATACAAAGATGGAAGAGAAAGCAAATTGTGAGGAGGACACAATCTGCAAAGTAATATAGACAGGCTAAGTGAGTGGGCAAAAATTTGGCTGATGGAGTATAATGTGGGAAAATGTGAGGTTATCCACTTTGGCAGAAATAATAGAAAAACAAATTATAATTTAAATGGAGAAAAATTGCAAAGTGCTGCAGTACAGAGGGACCCTGGGGTCCTTGTGCATGAAACACCAGGAGTATGCAGGTACAGAAAGTATAATCAGGAAGGCAAATGGAATGTTGGCCTTTATTGCAAGGGGGATAGAGTATAAAAGCAGAGAAGTCTTACTACAACTGTACAGGGTATTGGTGAAGCCACACCTGGAGTACTGCGTGCAGTTTTGGTCTCCGTATTTAAGGAAGGATATACCTGCATTGGAGGCTGTTCAGAGAAAGTTCACTAGGTTGATTCCAGAGATGAGGGGGTTGACTTATGAAGATAGAATGAGTAAGTTGGGCTTATACTCATTGGAGTTCAGAAGAATGAGAGGTGATCTAATCGAAACATATCAGATAATGAGGGAGCTCGACAAGGTGGATGCAGAGAGATATTTCCACTCATAGGGGAAACTAAAACTAAGGGACATAGGGCTAGAACTTCCACATTTGTGATTATCGCCAAAAAATGGGTGTTATTAAAAGAGGGTTTTCAAATGGCTGGCTTCTTGCCCATTCTCAAAACACTTCGTTTCCATTTTTGAAAATTGGAGTTACAGCGAGCGATATCAAATGGACAGTAATGTTAAATTTTTTTGACCTTCTGCCGTAAAGTGTGGCCGTCCTTCGCAACGGCATGGCAACACTCGGTTCCCACGATTCAGGAGGTCAAGAGTCATCATGACATGCGCAGAAGAGGAGACAGAGAGAGAGGGAGTTCAGAGGCACCGAAAGAGTGTGTGGCTGTGGTGTGTGCTTGTCTGGCTGTTGTGGAAGGAACAACGGAGATTCACCAGCAGCAAAAAGCCGACTAAGCACCAAGAACATAGTTGGCACCGAGTTTTTGTCCAACAAATAAGAAATAACATGGAAGGGATGGAGGAGGCCTTGGAGCTGGTAGCCAGGAACACTGGTGACAGAGGGCTCCCAGTGGTCCCGGAGCACAGCACTGCACCCCAAGGTGGCGCACCCCCATTGCCAACCACAAATGAGAGCCAGCATCAACATCTTGCTTATGGCTCAGAGCACCTTCCCACCTTGGGAACGTCCTCTCCCGTATCCGTCCAAGCAGTGCTTCGGCCGTCACCTCCCCCACAATGAAGCATCGCCTGAGGACCTCCTCGGCCAGGCGGCTTGGAGTCAGGAGGGGAAGGGGAAGGGAGTAGAGGTGGGGAGGAGAAGCGGGGGTCGGGGGGGAGGGTTGGTTTGTACTGAAATACTGATGATTTCAGACTAATGTTCGGTTTACATGTTTTTTATTTAACAAAACCTCGTAGGACATTGGTTCAGATAACTGCACCATTACACGCTGGTGATTCCTTTACCTCAAAGGGTATAATTACAAATAACTTCAATCAACTTAAACTTTAACTGTCACCAAGGTGATGCCCAACATTGATGTATGACCTGCACACCCAGCAGTGTGTCAGCCTTGTAAATAACACCAACATTCTTTCAGGTAAAGCGATCATTGATGAGCTCCTGACGTAAGGCTTGTGCAGCTATCATGCCACCATGGGCCCTTTCATGCGGTCTACAGGGGAGCGGGGGCATGGCTTCAGCATCAGCCTGATTGTCTGGGCCGATGTCAGCGTCCGCCTCCTCGTCCTCCTCTTCCTTTCTCTGGTGAGGTAGACTGTCAGACTCCTCAGGCAATTCTAGTCCCCTCCTGATAGCCAAGTTGTGCAGCATGGAGCACACCACCACAAATTGAGTTACCTGCTCAGAGTGGTATTGGAGCTCGCCTCCTGAGTGATCCAGGCATCTAAAGCGCTGCTTCAGCACTCCAATGGTTTTCTCCACGATATTCCGAGTGGCTCTGTGGCTCTCGTTGTATCGCCTCTCGGCTTCTGTGTGGGTGTCACGCAGGGGGGGTCATCAGCCAGGTGGCGAGGCGATATCCTTTGTCCCCAAGCATCCAGCATTGACCTTGTGGCTGATTGTTAAACAAGTCAGATACAGTGCTCTCACGCAGGTTGTTAGCATCATGGATGCTGCCCGGAAATTGAGCATTCACTGTCAGTATAATTTGCTGCTGGTCGACAACCAGTTGGACATTCAGGGAGTGGAATCCCTTGCGGTTCCTGAAAACCTTAGCATCCTGAAAATTTGCCCATATCGCGATGTGCGTAAAGTCTATTACTCCCTGCACCTTGAGGAAGTTTGCAATTCTGGAGAATCCTAGAGCCCTCTCACTCTGTGCCTCCCTGGTCATAGGGAAGCTGATCAAGTCCCTCCTGCATGCGTACAGGGCTTCAGTGACCTGTCTAATGCAGCGATGTGTGGCATGCTGAGAAAGTCCGCAAATGTCTCCAGCTGTGGCCTGAAAAGAACCCAAGGCATAGAACGACAGTGCCGCGGTGACTTTGACCTCGATGGACAGTGCAGTGCTGATGGTGCTGGCAGGCTGCAGATCTGCCCTTATCAGCTGGCATACCTCAGTGATAACCTCTTTGTGGAAGCGCAGTCTCCAAAGGCAGATGATGTCGGGCAAGTCGAGGTAAGAATGATTCTCCTTGTACTTGCGGGGGGGTGTAACGTCTGGTCTTCCTCATCTGTCTGTCACGTCTTACATTGGGCACATAATGCAGTGGAGTGTTCCTTCAGCGATGTCAAGTCTGCTGCATCTAATTGGTCAGCAAGAGCGGGTGAGAAAGGACAGGCCCCATTGCAGAAGCTCTCTGATTTCCACCAATTGGTCACAAACAAGAAATGCCCCGACGAAGACACCTCCTCAATTCCAATCGGTCACAGTGTGGTCAAGATGTTTTTACAGATGTTCACATCAACTCCAACAACCTGCAGAGTATATCCGAACTCCGCCGAGGTTGAAGCACAACAGCCTTTTAAAGGAGGCAACATGTGATCTAGAACATGGTGTCCATAACACTATGATTCGTTCCAGTTAGTTCCAATTTTTCTGGGCGTTTTTTTGGGCGAGCGATATTGTGGGCGATATGTGTGCGAAATGGTGAAATTGACGCTGGGCGATCTCATGGCCGCTAGTTTCGATAAATATGCTCTTTATGACAAAAAAATGTGAGCAGGCGTTAATATTGAATCTTGGCATTAAATCCACATGGAAAGTAACGCTGGGCGATATTATGGGTGTTGAATTTGCCCATTCTGATGATCCCGCCCAAAAAAGTGGGCGGGTGGTAATATTTTTTCCCGGTATTAAGCACATGGGAAAGTAACACTCAGCGATAAGTTTCCGAAAAATGCCCGTCAATTTCCATTTTGTGCCAAAATGGGTGATATATGGGCGTTATACATCATTACAGCGATAAAATGGGTGTTAAGTGGGCGTTAAGCATGCAAAAAAAGTAGTGGTTCTAGCCCATAGTCTCAAAATAAGGGGCCACCCATTCAAAACTGAGATGAGGAGTGTAATGTCCTGTCCCTGCAGTACAGATTCACACGAGGCACAAACTGAAGTCAAGGTCACTCAGGACCTGCACCTTTATTACACAGCTCTCGAATGAATCACTTGCCTGAGACCTGTCCTTATATACCTGTCTGGGACAGGTATCCAATGTCTCCTGCAAGTGTCCCCTTGGTGGTAAGGTAAGCTTGTGGTTACAGGTCATCTCTAGTTACAGTCATGTATAGCATGGTAAGATACAGTTATGTACAGTAGCGTGAGATACATGACATAACCCTTCCCCAAGGTCTTATTGTCTTTATAGGTTCAGTCTCTCAGGTGGTCTACGCTCTCGCGTGGAGCATCTTCGTTGTGGTTCAGTTGTTTGCCTTGGTGTCTGTTTTTCTTTCGGTGTGATTGCTGGTATCTCACCTGGGCTGTCTGTTTCGTTCAGTATGATTGTTGGTGTCTGTTGGGATTGCCCTTTCCTCAGGTTGTTCCCTCTGTCTGTCCACCAGGTGTGGTGTGAGTTCCACATTGTAGTCTGCTTCTGGTTCAGCAGTGTTGTTGGTAAATCTACTTTTGACTTGGTCTACATGCCTCCGGTAGGTTTGGCCATTGTCCATTTGTATCACCAGTAGCCTGTTTCCTTCCTTGCCTGTTACTGTCCCTGCAAGCCATTTGGGACCCCTGCCATAGTTTAGCACAAACACTTTGTCCCCGATCTCATTCCACCTCCCCCTCGAATTTCGGTCATGGTACTTGGTTAGCTTACGGCGCTTTGCCTCAACGATTTCATGCATGTCTGGGAGGATTAATGAGAGCCTTGTCGTTAAGGTCCATTTCATTAATAGTTGCACGGGAGGAACTCCAGTCAATGAATGCGGACGAGATCTGTATGCCAGCAGCAGTCACGACAGGCAGCCCTGCAGCGTGGGACCTTGGATTTTGAGCATGCCTTGTTTAATGATCTGCACTGCTCACTCCACCTGGCCGTTGGAGGCCGGCTTGAATGGTGCCGTCTTAACGTGATTTATGCCATGGTCACTCATAAAATCTTGGAATTCTGCACTGGTGAAGCACGGACCATTATCACTGACCAATATGTCAGGAATGCCGTGCGTTGCAAACATAGTTGCAAGCCTCTCCACAGTGGTGGAGGTGGTGCTCGAGTTTATAATGGTGCATTCGATCCATTTTGAAAATGTATCTACAACTACGAGGAACATTTTGCCCATGAATGGGCCCGCGTAGTCTACGTGCACCCGCGACCACGGTTTGGTGGGCCAGGGGCTCAGGGGGGCCTCCCTGGGGGCATTACTGAGTTGGGCACAAATGGTGCACCGTCGGACGCAGAGCTCCAAGTCCGCGTCAATGCCAGGCCACCAGACGTGGGATCTGGCTATGGCCTTCATGAGAACGATCCCCGAGTGCTCGCAGTGGAGCTCCCGGACAAATGCCTCTCTGCCTCGCAGAGGCATAACTACTCGGCTGCCCCACATCAGGCAGTCTGCTTGTAGTGACAGCTCATGCATGCACCTATGGAAAGGTTTGATCTCCTCGGGTCAGGCATCGCGAGCCTCTGCCCAGTCACCAGTTAGGACACATCTTTGTACTCGGGATAACGTGGGGTCGCTGGTCGTCCAGGCTCTGATTTGGCGAGCCGTCATGGGCGAACCTGTGGACTCAAAGGCGTTGATTGCCATGACTATCTCACAGTCCTGTTCATCAGACCCTTCCGTGGTCGCCAGGAGTAGCCTGCTAAGCGCGTCGCTTGGTCTGTGCCTTATGGTGTAATCGTAAGAGGCCAGCATAAGTGTCCACCGTTGAATGTGCGCCGAGGTGTTGGCGTTTATTGCCTTGCTCTCAGATAGTAGGGACGTGAGGGGCTTGTGGTCGGTTTCTGACGCGAACTTCGCCCCGAAAAATTATTGGTGCACCTTTTTGACACCGTACACGCACGCGAGCGCCTCCTTCTCCACCATTCTGTACCCGCCCGCGAAATTAACCTGGAGGCATAAGCTATGGGTTGTAATTTACCCGCACTACTGACATGTTGTAAAACGCAGCCGACCCCATACGCTAACGCATCACATTTAAGAACTATCTTTTTACCTGGATCAACGAAAGCCAAAACACTGTTGGAACACAGAAGGTTGCGTGCCTTGTTGAAGGCGAGTTCCTGGGCGTCCCCACAAAACCAATCGCATCCCTTTCTGAGTAGCACATGGAGAGGCTCCAGCAGGGTGCTTAATTTCTGCATAAAGTTCCCAAAGTAATTGAGCAGCCCGAGAAAGGCACGCAGTTCTGAGATATTCCAGGGCCTGGGTGCCAGGTGAATTGCTTCTGTTTTGGACTCTGTTGGGCGGATTCCATCAGCGGCAATCCTTCTGCCCAAAAATTCAACCTCGGGCGCGAGAAACAGGCACTTGGATTTCTTAACACTTAGGCCAACCGATCCAACCGCTTTAGTACTTCCTCCAAATTGCGGAGTAGGGAGTCGGTGTCCCTGCCTGTGTCGTCTTGAAATACAACCGTCCCCGGGATGGACTTGAGCAGACTCTCCATGTTGCGCTGGAATATAGCAGCTGCCGACCCGATGCCGAATGGGCATCGATTGTACATGAAAAGGCCTCGATGTGTGTTGATGGTGGTGAGTAGCTTGGACTCGTCGGTCAATTCTTGCGTCATATATGCAGATGTGAGATCTAGTTTTGAGAAAAGTTTTCCTTCAGCCAATGTGGCAAATAAGTCCTCCGCTCTGGGCAGTGGGTATTGGTCCTGTAGGGAGACTCTGTTTATGGTAGATTTGTAATCCCCACAGATTCGTACCGATCCATCCGGCTTCATGACTGGGACGATGGGACTTGCCCAGTCGCTAAATTCCACAGGTGAGATAATGCCTTCCCGCAGAAACCTGTCCAGTTCATGTTCAATCTTTTCCCTCATCACATAAGGCACAGCTCTAGCCTTGTGATGGACCGGTCTGGCATCCTGTGTGATGTAGATTTTGACTTTAGTCCCTTTGAAGGTGCCCACACCTGGCTGAAAGAGATGTTCAAATCGACTTAGAACTGTTGAGCAGGAGGTCCATTCCTCTGACGACATGGCATGAACATCATCCCATTTCCAGTTTAGTTTTGCCAGCCAGCTTCTCCCCAGCAGTGCTGGGAGATCTCCGGGGACAATCCATAGGGGAAATCGGTTCACTGTCCCTTTGTGTGTGACTGAGAGCATGACGCTGGCAAGGACTGGGACGATTTCTTTGGTATAGGTCCTTAGTTTGGTGTCGACCCTTGTGAGTTTTGGTCTGTCTCTTTTGTGTGGCCACAGCTGTTCAAATTGTTGAGCGCTCATGAGAGATTGACTCGCTCCCGTATCCAGCTCCATGTTGATGGGTATCCCGTTGAGTAGGACCCTCATCATTATTGGAGGTGTCTTGTTGTAAGAGCAGTGGCCATTGATCGTATTGACCTGCTGTACCTCGGTGTCCCGGGTACTGTCCCCACCGTCTTCTGGTCCGCTTTCCGACCCTTCCGATTCGTATACCAGCCGAGCTGCCGTTTTTCTGCACATGCGGGCCAGATGCCATGTATAGTCGCAGTTTCTGCAGACAGCATGCTGAAATCGACGCCCCCTTGATGAGTGCCTTCCCCGACATCTCTAGCACAGACCGCTTCCATTGTTTCCAAAGGATGAGCTGCCTCTGGCTGATCTCTCTTGAGCTTCTCTCAGTTTGTAGTTGATTGCTCGCATTGTGGGTTGATGAGGTGTGAACGACCATTTATGTGGTCCTTGATAGCTTCTGGCACCACTGCCTGCTGTTGAGGGCCTGCTCTCCTGCCTTTGTCTGTGTGTGGGGGTAGCGGCTTGTTTCACGCTGTGAACCCCTTGTTCCGATGTTTTGTTAGTTGTCATACCCGCAGTGTAGATCAACCTCGTTTCTTCTTCTCCTGCCAGGAATGTCTTTGCAACTAGTGCTGCTGCCTCTCGGGTCAAGTTCTTGGTCTCTATGAGCTTTTGGAATATGCCTGCGAGGCCTATTCCATCAATAAAAAAGTCTCTCAGTACTTCTCTCCTTAGTTCATCGGAGAACTCACATAAGCTAGCAAACCTCCGAAGTTCCGCCACGAAGTCGGGTATGCTCTGGCCCACACAGCATCTGTAGTTGTAGAACCTGTGTCTGGCCATGTGTAGGCTGCTCACTGGCTTCAGCTGGTCTCTCACCAGTGTGCTCAACTCTTCAAATGACTTGCTTGCTGGTTTCTCGGGTGCCAGCAGGTCCTTCATTAAGGCGTATGTTTTCGAGCCACAGCTGGTCAAGAGATGGGCTCTTCTCTTGTCTGCCTTATTGTCGCCTAACCAGTCTTTGGTTACGAAGCTTTGCTGGAGCCTTTCTATAAAGTCCTCCCAATTATCTCCATCATTGTATTTTTCATCTGAGCCGTTGGTCACCATTTTGTGGATTCTGAAATCCCGTAACTCGTCGCCACTGTAATGTCCTGTCCCTGCAGTACAGATTCACACGAGGCACATACTGAAGTCAAGGTCACTCAGGATCTGCACCTTTATTACACAGCTCTCAAATGAATCACTTGCCTGAGACCTGTCCTTATATACCTGTCTGGGACAAGTATCCAGTGTCTCCTGCAAGTGCATCCCTGCTGGTAAGGTAAGCTTGTGGTTACAGGTCATCTCTAGTTACAGTCATGTATAGCATGGTAAGATACAGTTATGTACATTAGTGTGAGATACATGACAAGAGGAATTTCTTCTCTCAGATGGTTGTAAATCTATGGAATTCTCTGCCCTAGAGAGCTGTGGACGCTGCGTCAGTGAATATATTTAAGGTGGAGATAGACATATTTTTGTGCGATTAGGGAGTAAAGGGTTATGTGGAGCGGAGAGGGAAGTGGAGCTGAGTCCATGATCAGATCAGCCATGATCTTATTAAATGGCGGAGCAGGCTCAAGTGGCCAGGTGGCCTACTCCTGCTCCTATTTCTTATGTCCTTATGTTCTTATGTACTTAAAACGTGACTGATGGCACCCATGAGGAACCTAACCAATGAGGCCCAGGAGCGATACAATGAAAGCGATATGACAACCAGTTGTGTCATTGAGCAAGCCATCAGCATACTGAAGATGCACTTCAGGTGCCTGGACAGATCTGCAGGTGCCCTTCTATACGCACCAGCCAGGGTCTCCAGAATGGTCGTGGTGTGTTGCACTCTGCACAAGATTGCACAGCAACGTTTGAACTTTCAGGAGGAACAGGTGCAGAACATGGAGCCGAGGAGGAGCAGGAGGGTGAGGGGGAGGAGCAGGGGGGAGAGGAGGAGGGCGAGGGGGAGGAGGAGGAGAGAAGAGGAGAAACAGAAGGGTGAGGGGGTGGAGGAGGAGAGCGAGAGGGAGGAGGAGGCGGGTAAGGGGGAGGAGGAGGAGAAGGAGGAGCATGAGGGCGAGAGTGTGGAGGAGGAGGGCGAAGGGGAGGATGAGGGAGAGGGGAGAAGGAGGAGAGTGAGAGGGAGGGGAGGAGGAGGGAGAGGAAGGTGAGGGGTAGGAGGAGGAGAGATGAGGAGGAGGGTGAGGGGGAGGAGGAGGAGGAGAGATGAGGAGGAGCAGGAGAGCGGGGGGTGGGGAGGAGGGTGAGGGGGAGGAGGAGGAGGAGAGATGAGGAGGAGCAGGAGAGCGAGGGGGAGGAGGAGGGCGAGGGAGAGGAGGAGGAGGGAGAGGACGAGGAGGAGGAGGGAGAGTAGGAGGGTGAGGGGAAGGAGGAGGAGGAGAGATGAGGTGGAGCAGGAGAGCGAGGGGGAGTAGGGGAGTGAGGGGGAGGAGGAGGAGGAGGAGAGATAAGGTGGAGCAGGAGAGCGAGGGGGAGTAGGAGGGTGAGGGGGAGGAGGAGGAGGAGAGATGAGGTGGAGCAGGAGAGCGAGGGGGGGAAGGAGGGTGAGGGGGAGGAGGAGAGATGAGGAGGAGCGAGGGGGAGGAGGAGGGCAAGGGGAGGAGGAGGAGGAGGAGGAACATGATGCGGCCAATCGATGAGCAGTGACGCACATTGCTGCCCGGGATGCCTTCATTATAGCAAGGTTCATCCATCTGATAGACACATGCAATACCCCCTTCTCCTTCCATCATCATCATAGGCAGTCCCTCGGAATCGAGGAAGACTTGCTTCCACTCCTGAAGTGAGTTCTTAGGTGTCTGAACAGTCCAATACGAGAGCCACAGACTCTGTCACAGGTGGGACAGATAGTCGTTGAGGGAAAGGGTGGGTGGGACAGGTTTGCCGCACGCTCTTTCCGCTGCCTGCGCTTGATTTCTGCATGCTCTCGGCGATGAGACTCGAGGTGCTCAGCGCCCTCTCGGATGCACTTCCTCCACTTAGGGAGGTCTTGGGCTAGTGGGGATAGTCAGTGGGGATGTTGCACTTTATCAGAGAGGCTTTGAGGGTGTCCTTGTAGCATTTCCGCTTCCCACCTTTGGCTCATTTGCCGTGAAGGAGCTCCAAGTAGAGCGCTTGCTTTGGGAGTCTTGTGTCTGGCATGCGGACTATGTGGCCTGCCCAGCGGAGCTGATCGAGTGTGGTCAGTGCTTCAATGCTGGGGATGTTAGCCTGAATGAGAATGCTAATGTTGGTGCGCCTGTCCTCCCAGGGGATTTGTAGGATCCTGCAGAGACATTATTGGTGATATTTCTCCAGCAACTTGAGGTGTCTACTGTACATGGTCCATGTCTCTGAGCCATACAGGAGGGCAGGTATTACTACAGCCCTGTAGACCATGAGCTTGGTGGCAGTTTTGCGGGCCTGGTCTTCAAACACTCTTTTCCTCAGGCAGCCGAAGGCTGCACTGGTGCACTGGAGGCGGTGTTGGATCTCGTCGTCGATGCCTGCTCTTGTTGATAGGAGGCTCCCGAGATATGGGAAGTGGTCCACATTGTCCAGGGCCGTGCCGTGGATCTTGATGACTGGGGTGCAGTGCTGTGCCGTGAGGACAGGCTGGTGGAGGACCTTTGTCTTATGGATGTTTAACGTAAGGCCCATGCTATGTCCTGGAGTGCGGCCTCTGTATGTGTGCAGACGCAGGCATCGTCCGCGTACTGTAGCTCGACGACAGAGGTTGGGGTGGTCTTGGATCTGGCCTGGAGATGACGAAGGTTGAACAGGTTCCCACTGGTTCTGTAGTTTAGCGGGGAGCTTGTTGACTGTGAGGTGGAGCATGATAGCAAGGAAGATTGAGAAGAGAGTTGGGGCGATGACGCAGCCCTTCTCCTCCTACCACTTTCCCCAATATAAATCATCCTATCAACAACTAGGCATCCCTTTCACAACCTCCATTGCTTGCCGTTAATCCTTTCTTACCACTCAGCATAAGTTAAAAGGCCACTTGCCAGGCAGCAGCCAAAAATGTGCAACACGAGAAAGTGATGTCAACAAATAAAGGGGCTGAATTTGCGGCCCCTACGGGTTTACGCATGCACTTAAACCCAGAACTTGAAATCTGCCGAGAATCCTCTTGACAGATCGTATGAATCTGAAAAAAAGGGCCTCTGTGTGCTGAGTTTTGGGCTGTTTGTCCAACTTCTGTCCAGCGAATGCCCTTGAAATTCTCACGTCTGGCAAAAGCCGTTGTAAGGCCTGCTTTTACCAGCAAAAGAGTTTTTTAAAAATTGAAAAATAAAATGTTATCACTCATTTATCCATTAAAAACCCTGTCCAATAAGTTTATTTTCTTTAAAATATTTAATTAAATGGAATTTTAATTAATTTTAAATATGTAATTTTATTTATATATTTTGTTTGTGTATTTTTGAAGTGATCCCCATTCATACTTATGGTGATTCTGTACAAACGGGAACCCCATAAGCATGAATGGGGATTCCCTTCTTTCATTGGCTGGGCCAGCCCATGTGATCCCAGGGGTGTTTGTGAACCACCTGCGCCTCTGGGATACATGGGCCTCTACCCGCGGGTACCTGGAGAGGCCCAGGACCGCGAGTCTCCGTACCTCCCTGACCACCGGGTAAATTCATAGATTTTTTTGCAGGTCGGAGGAATTGCCGACCGCAATTTCTACCCCAATATTTATGTGGCTCAAAAATGAAACAGAAACTTAACTACAAATCTTTACTCTTCCTCTTCCTAACTCCTCCACGTGGAGCGACCCCTGTGCCTTCAGCAGAGGTAGAGGCAGGCTGCTCACTTCCCTGCTGCGGCTGCTGAGATGCCCTTGGCCATTGTCCTCTGGGTTGTGGAGCCTGTGAGGACCATGCCAAAGACTGCTCCTCCTCCACCTGTGCAGGGGCAGACTCAGCCATCGGGACGTGAGGCAGCATGTGGGGTACTGACTGACGGGGGGTATTGGGTGAGAAGTGGAAGTGCTTTGAGCCGAGTCCCCACTTCCATGTCCCCTTTCACCATCATCGCTCTCACGGCCCAGCCACGCTTCCCGGCCAGCAATGAGCGGGAGACACTTTGCTGCAGATCAGTGGGGTGATGAACGGCCAAGGCTGGGGTTTCACCAATCCTATTTAAGGCGGCGTCCAGAGTGTGCAAGCCATTGGTGAGGGCCTACATACATTCGTGTGATTGGCCCGTTTGATGCTCCGTGTAGGCGCCCACTCTTTCCATGGGTGGAGACATCATCGCAAAGGCCAGTGACATCATGGCTCTCATGCTGGAGACGGATCCCAGCGATCCCTCCGCAAGCCTGCACAGTGGTTAGAACACCTGCCAGTACATCGCACATTGTCTGCTGCTGCTCCAGAAGGAAGCGTATGAACAGAGAGACCTCGGAGTACGTGTGCACTAATCATTAAATGTGGCAGGGCAGGTTGCAAAAGCGGTTAAAAAAGCTTAGGGGATCCTGGGATTCAAAAATAGAGGCAAAGAGTACAAAAGTAAGTAAGTTATGATGAATCTGTATAAAACACTGATTCTGCCTTGACTGGAGTATTATGTCCAATTCTGGGTACCACACTTTAGGAAGGATGTGAAGGCCTTAGAGAGGGTGCAGAAAAGATTTACAAGAATGGTTCCAGGGATGAGGGACTTCAGTTACGTTGATAGACTGGGGAAGCTGGGGTTGTTCTCCTTGGAGCAGAGAAGGTTGAGAGGAGATTTGATAGAGGTGTTCAAAATCATGAGGGTTCTGGACAGAGTAGAGAGAGAGAAACTGTTCCCATTGGTGGAAAGGTCGAGAACCAGAGGACACAGATTTAAGGTGATTGGCAGAAAGGCGTAATCAGGAAAAACTTTTTTACGCAGCGAGTGGTTCGGATCTGGAATGCGCTGCCTGAAAGGGTGGTGGAGGCAGATTCAATTGTGGCTTTCAAAAGGGAATTGGATAAGTACCTGAAGGAAAAATATTTTCAGGGCTACGGGGAAAGGGCGGGAGAGAGGGACTAGCTGAAGTGTTCTTGCAGAGTGCTGGCATGGGCTCGACTGGCCGAATGGCCTCCTTCTGTGGTCTAACCATTCTATGATTCTATGATTCTAAGTATTCTCTTTGTCGAGGGCCCCTAAAGTTCAGCATCTGTGTCCAGCTGAGCAGAGCCTGTCATGTCCTGCGGTCTCCAGAGTGGACCCTCCACTGCTGTCCTTGTCTCTACTATCTGCTCTTGCTCACTTGGGATGTGTGAGTCACCGGGGGAAAACCCAACTAACTTCCTTACCGGTCCCACCAAAGTGTGAGTCTCTGAGCTGGTGCATGATCTGCATGAGTCCTGTGACGGTACAGCCTCAGAGTGAGTGACCTCCTCTGAGGAGTTGTCGTTGACCTCCTGGACCACCTCCTGTGGGACTCTTGAAGCCCCCGTGGGAGATTAAAGACATGAATTAGAACTGTCTAGCTAAAAAGGTGTAAGTGAGCGTTATGCACATGATCATATTTCACTCGCTGCTGACATCAAGTCAGCATGAGTGGGTGTTGTATGCCATGTGGCTCTATGATATTTAATTCAGTCACTGGGTAGGTGGGACGCCCTGATCTCCGACAGCCAGGTAGGCCCTGACTCCGCTGGTAGCCAGCACTCCTCCTCTGCAGGTGTCAGTTGTGATATTGTTGAAGGGCTACCTCCTGTTCTCTGCCTCACCCCGTTGTTCTCTGCTCTCTCCTCCTGCAAGGAGGGAAAGAGATCTATGAGTGAGAGCATGTGTTGAATGGATGGATGGAGAGCATTGGTTGAGGGTGACTATGAGGGAGAGGCATGGCACTGCATAAGGATGAGGGTGAGGGTCAGTGGTGGATGGACAGATGGGGATGTGAGGAAGTGCAGAGACAGAGAGGGATGGATGCATCTGTAAGGTAAGTGGGTGTGAGGAGTGATGTGCTGGAGTAGGCTTGAGAAGGCAGAGTGAGGGGTTTAGGGTGATTCACACATCAGGCAGAGTGAGGGGGTTAGGGTGATTCACACATCAGACAGAGTGAGGGGGTTAGGGTGATTCACACATCAGGCAGAGTGAGTGGGTCAGGGTGATTCTCACATCAGGCAGAGTGAGGGGTTTAGGGTGATTCACACATCAGGCAGAGTGAGGGGGTTAGGGTGATTCACACATCAGACAGAGTGAGGGGGTTAGGGTGATTCACACATCAGACAGAGTGAGGGGATTAGGGTAATTCACACATCACGATGTAGTTGAAAGTACCACTGTACTCACCTTTCCTTCCCTGGTTAGGTCATGAACCGCTTTGGACACTGAATCCAGGAGCATGGCACCACACTCCTGCTGCTCACCTCATGAGCCACCTCCAGCCACACCTTCCTGGTCTCACTGGCAGGCCTCTTCCTGCTGTTAGTAGGAACAGTATCTCACCGTGGGCCCTTACTGCCCTCAGCAGCCCATTCTAGGCAGGCATCACCAAAGTGAGGTGCAGACTTGCCTCACTGGGACTCCATTGTCACAGCTGTTTCTTTTGCTGTCCCACCTCCAGAATGCATCACCTGTCATGTTTGCAGTATCCATTCAAATACAGGAGTCGAAATCGACTCATGCGCATCACCATGACCCCCGCTTCAACCTAATTGGTCGGGAAACCCGGAAGTCAGATGCAGATGCAGTGGCTGGGTTAAAAAGCCACTGACAGACGCTACATTTACTTCCGGGTTTCCCGGGGGCTAGCGGACCCCGCTCCGAGTGCGTTGGCAAGCAAAAATTGCCCCAATATGTCCCAGAACCATCAAGAGAGCAGGCTATTTTAGAATTAATAATGAGTAATGAGCCAGATTTAGTTAACAGACTAACGGTGTCATCATCATTTATGTAATAGTGAAACCAGCCTTCGGTTTTTAGGGATTGTCAACAAGAATTCATTAGCGGCAGATTGCGTTGACAACTTTTATTGAATTCTTTGAGGAAATTACTGACCATGTAAGTGGATGGTTTTTGGATTGGCAAAATGGAGGTAGTGGCATGGCCCATATATCCTTGTTGGAACCCTTCTTGTTCACTTTATACCTAAATGATCTGGACATGGGTTTCACAACGTACTAATTCACAGGGATTTACTAGGGTAATAAAAGGGATGAGAGGATATAATTATCAGTCGCGACTTTAAAAACCGAAGGCTGGTTTCCACTGGAGCAGAGTGATGGAGGAAAGATCACAATAATCAAAGTACGCCAGAAAGCTATTTTTGTCTACATTGAATTTTGGGCTTCTATTTTTCATTTCTGGAGCCAGCAGGTGAGGGTAATACTCAAGGCCACATGGGGCATTCCTAAAACGAAAGGCCCTGAGCTCATGCGACAGACGCGCTAGATGCAGTGGGTCTCACAGGTTTAAACGAGCACAGTGGAATAGCTAAGATCTTAATAAGATGGGCATCATTACATTCAATCATAGACTTCATTGCCATTGCCAACGACTGACTTGAATGCTGTGGCAGTCTTCACAGCGTAAGTGTCTGTTTTAAAGCCTTTGTTTAGAGAGAAAGTGAGAGGCATCTTTATTATTTAATGTATTGAGGAGGGCAGTGAAGCTTCTTATACTTTTTATTTACCTGTTCTATTTAAGTGAAATATTTGTTGATTTAGAGCCTGGGACACAGTTTGATAAGACTTCACCTTTTGAGGGTAGAAGAATCACATGATGGCATGTGCTACATGCCAGTAGCTGGTGTACACATTAAGCAGATTTGTTGCGATCCCTGCCTCTTAGTTAGATATTGGACTGATCAAAGCACACTGTAGATCAAGGGGATGTGGGGTCTGCTTACTGGGATGGTCAGTGATGCTGAACTGAAGAATATATCTTGTGTAAATGCCCAAAAACATGACAGGAAGAATTTGAGAGTAAATGATGAAATATTTCCAGTGAATCAGTAATACGGGGCATAAGATCAGTTGTAAAAATATATAAGGGAGATTAGAAGGAATTTCGCAAAAATGGGTTATTAGGATATGAAATGCTTTACCACCAGTAACGATTGAAGTTGAGCCAAGCATGACATTTAAGAGCATTCAAGAAGCTCGAAATTATCCAGGACAATACCACCCACTTGATTGGCACCCCATCCACCATCTTAAACATTCACTCCCTCCACCTCTGGTGCACTGTGGCTGCAGTATGTACCATCCACAAGATGAAATGCAACAATTCTCCAAGGTTTTTCTGCAGCACCTCCCAAATCCGCAACCTCAACCATGTAGAAGGACAAGAACATAACATAAGAACATAAGAAATAGGAACAGGAGTAGGCCATATGGCCCCTCGAGCCTGCTCCGCCATTCAATAAGATCATGGCTGATCTGATCATGGACTCAGCTCCACTTCTCAGCCCACTCCCCATAACCCCTTATCGTTTAAGAAACTGTCTATTTCTGTCTTAAATTTATTCAATGTCCCAGCTTCCACAGCTCTCTGAGGCAGCAAATTCCACAGACTTACAACCCTACTTAACATCAGATACAAGGGCAGCAGGCACATGGGAACACCATCACCTGCAAGTTCCCCTCAAAGTTACACACTTCTTATGTTCTTGGAGTTTGAAATATATCGCCATTCCTTCATCGCCGCTAGGTCAATATCCTGGAACTCCCTTCCCAACAGCACTGTGGGAGTACCTTCACCACAAGGACTGCTGCTCAAACTTAATGATTCGGAAGTGACTCCATATTGGCAATGTTTTATGGTAGATGTTTTATTGGTATACAATGGAAATCAATACAGCCAGCAAATATTATTAACAGACAGTAATTTACAGTTCTGAAGGATATTACCAAATTTCGTCACTAGACAGACTAGCGTGTGATGTCTCTGTAATCCGGTCCGGCGGTTGTCTCACTAGCAGAGAATAGCGTTAGGCTTTCCCCAGCATGGATCCGCTCTTCAATACCAGCATATCAGAGAGGCATTAAGCGCATTTGGCTAGCATGAATTCGCCTCTACAGATACTGTGGCCCTTCTCTCTACATCTGCACTGAATGTTCACAATCCCTCTTCTATCTCCCAAAATTCTGATCAGCTGACTTGAAAGGTCCAATTGTGTTTTTCCACATCATGTTTAAACTATTGTTTGTTTTTGCTTTACCAGCAATTCTGCACCTCTTGAGCTCAGCACACCAGGCATCTCTTTAAGTTCCTCACGTCACCCAACATCCTTTTATTCCTCTTGACATGTCTGTGACATTGGCTTTGTAACGGTTTTAATTGATAACAGAATGCATCTACCGGTTTAACGCTTTCTCCTGCAAAAATGGCTTATTTGCAAAATAGCTTAGTTTTGCAAAAGCTTATCGGTATTAACTCGTTACATTCTTCCAGTCCCCGCCTTTCCGACTCCTCGCAATTACACAATTATTTCTTCATTAATGCAGCGAGTTTAACCTACTTGCCCTTTCATTCAAACATTTAGTTAAATATCATAAGTAACATATTAGGATTATTAGTACAAGCAATATAATTCCTTGGAATGTTGTACTGTTGTCAAATAATTGAGCATGACTGAGACTCGTTCTTCAGTGCATCTTCACCGTGCTTGTCGGCATGCTATTTTCCTCATACACAACATATCACATTTTACACATCCCAGTAGCGTACCACACTCAACATCAAATACTATAAGGTTACTAATCTTCAGAAAAATGTAGATCTTGAACTAAAAATTGATTGATACATGCTTTGGCATTAAACTGGACAATTAAGGACATCCTGTGGTCAGGAACCAAAACTGACTTCATGCATAACAACAATGGAGTTGTTACGTAAGGCCCTGAACTTGATTGACCAGGGTGGGGAAAACAGCCACTGGAGACATCGAGTCTTTAATAAGATCAAATATCAAAGGACCCCCATGAAGTACAAATTTTTGGGCTAACAACGTTTCAGCATAAGGAAATATCTTTTGCATTGTCTACTCCGCGTGCAAATTAGTAGCCATTCAAACTTATAATCAGATCGAAAACACAAATTTCGTCCCAGCGGGAAACTTATTTAAAACCTGGATATAAATATACAGGCACAGACACACAAGGGGAAGCAACAGCAAGCAGAGAACACAGGAAGGAACACAGAAGCAGGAGGAAGAGACAGAAGGACACGAAAGGAACAGGCACTGCAGAGAATGGACAGAAGGAGAACCAACTGGTCAGGAACCAATGACCACGAACCTACAATAGCTATAGCTAGGAATGGTGATTGTATGTCTAAAGTCAAATTTCTCTCAGCAGTCTGGTACTGTAGCTTTTAGTCGTTTTTTGCTGCATAATAAAATGGACACTGGGTTAAGCCTAAAATTTTGTGCCACGTGTTGTCCTTTCCCACGAAAAGTCCCAAGGTCTAAGAATCAGAGTAGAGTGAACAAAACAAACACCCTACAGAATAAGCCATTCCTGGCCTTTCAAGTTATCTTATGAGAAGATCGGAGGTTTTTTCTCATCTCCCTCTGCATTGTCCCAATGTTTAGGGTAGTGGCCCAGCTATTGAGATAATGTTCTCCTTGTTCAGTATAGGCAAAGGCACAAACATCTCCAAGAGAAACATGTCAATTAATGATTCTCGCCAACACTTTTATGACTTTCAATAGAATTTACATTGATACCAAATTGAAAATCTTTTCATGTTACGCACGGTGGCACTGACACATCTTTCCCGAATATCTGTTCGAGTTCCTGCAAATCATCCATAATCACCTCGGAAAATGATTTAAGAAAAATTCCCATTACATTACCCTTCATCTCATTCAGGAGCCCTGGAGAAACTTTAATGTCCAATACAATATGATCAATACCAATTAACAAACTTCCCAAATCAATTCAAGTTATCAACGCACTCTTGTTCATTCTAATTAAACTCTTATTGGACTTTTTATTCCACTAAATATGCCAGAGAGCAATTCAGCCTCCAGATGAAGGACATTAGTTACCTTCAACACAACAATCTCCTCCCCCCCCAAAAAAAACTTGTTTTAACACACATTTTGGTGAAACCACGTAGACTGGACATTCCCAAAAATAAAATGTAATTATCCCCTTAAATTGCATGTAAATTTGCCTTCCTGAGTGCTTGAACAGCAGCTCGTATCAATTTATCTCATCCATTTTAAATTTGCAAACAAATTATGTCCACGCTTGTGATTTTACAAAAGAAAACAAAAGTAGCAATTGCATTTGGATGCACGTCGTTTATCTTTCCCCTCGGGCAATGTGTCTCGGAAGATAACAATTGGAAAGGCAGTCTTAAGTTCAATTCTTTCTCACCACGCTGCAACAGTCAAAATCTATTGATGTTGGCAGATAAGGAGGTAAAGTCTGACATTACTTGAGCTTCTACTGCACTTTTCCAGTAAAGTTCAAGCTCTGTAACACCTTGAAGTCATTTTTTATCAAATAACCCCTATTGGTAATCTTGCACCATTCATCATCATAGGCAGTCCCTCGAAATCGAGGAAGACTTGCTTCCACGCTAAAAGTGAGTTCTCAGGTGACTGTACAGTCCAATATGGGAATAACAGTCTCTGTCACAGATGGGACACAGTTGTTGAAGGAAAGGGTGGGTGGGGAGTTTGGTTTGCCGCACGCTTCTTCCGCTGCCTGCGCTTGGTTTCTGCATGCTCTCAGCAACGAGACTCGAGGTGCTCAGCACCCTCCTGGATGCTCTTCCTCCACTTAGGGTGGTCTTTGGCCAGGGATTCCCGGGTGTTGGTGGGAATGTTGCACTTTATCAAGGAGGCTTTGAGGGTGTCCGTGAAACTCATTGAGATTCATATGGCCTTCTGCTTAAAAGAACCCCCCCCCCCGCCCCCAGAAAATCCATATGGCTTTCCTGTGAGTCCAATGGGTTAATTTGCCATTTGTTAATTTCTGATAGCCTTCTATTAATGTGGAGAAACATTTACTCAAATGTAAAAAAACTTCAAACTTAAAAATGCCCCAAATGTCAACAAAACACACGACTGCTTGTGCAGTTAACCTCTCTTTTTTCAAGAGAAGACAAATCCACATATCATCGATCAATGTCAGATTGTGTACACAACTTCTTGCAGCTTTCAAATATATTTTAAAACTTTTGCCTGATATCACACACACAGCAACAGCATTCACCCTCTTTCTTTCTTTCTAATCACACAATACAGTATCACGAAAATGAATCAAAAATCACCTTCAGCATTAAGTACTGAAATTGGTCAGGATTTAAAAAAATGCCAATTATTGATGTGGATGACTCATGTCTGGAATCAGAGACTTCCACACAAATTTATAATAACAAGAATTTCACCATGGCCACAATAAAATTTCTGGGTTTTGCAATTTAATAGGTAGGTTAACCCCAATAACTCCAATTTAATTCAGACCAATATCTTATTAACTAAACACAATACAGAATATATAAAATAAAACAAAATAGCACATGCTTACAAAAAAAGCAGTAAATTATGTCATATTTCTCTTTTGCTCTTCCGGTACCTTTCCAAATGACTGTAAAAATACTGACTATAACTGGAGAAAAAATTATTTTCATATTTAAACAAAAATCATTAACATTCTTTACAAAGGAAAAAAGGCAGGGCTTCAGTCAGCTTGTGGCTCCGTTACATTCCTACGGGCTTTTGTTTAAAGAGACACTGCACTGAGAGTAGAAAAGGGACAGAATCTTTCCCTTTCTCTGTGCTTTATTTCAATATGGACTCATTTATTTTGCTTTCAACACCATTGACCATTTGTGGTTACTTCTTACTTGTCAAAACATTAGAGGGTGGGGGGTCACGGACTTTCCGTCACTACATTAAGAAGACAGTGCTTTTTCCACAGTAGCATCTTTAACTTAAAATGTAGATCACAAAGTTCTCTGCAATTCTAGGTGCACAATCCTCAATTGAAATGAACATACTCAACACATTCACACTTTCTTAAAACTTCCATAATTCAACACAAGACTACAGTGGGAATGGTAGCATAGTGGTTATGTTACTAGACGAGTAATCCAGAGACATGGGCTAATGATCCAGAGACATGAGTTCAAATACCACCATGGCAGCTGTGCAATATAAATTCAGTTCATTAAACAAAAACATAACCTGGAATAAAAAGCTCGTGGTCAGTAATGGTGACCGTGAAACTATTGGATTGTCGTAAAAACCCATTTGGTTCTCTAATGTCGTTCAGGGAAGGAAATCTGCTGTCCTTACCTGGTCTGCCCTATATGTGACTCCAGACCCACAGCAATGTGACTGAATCTTAACTGCCCTCTGAAATAGCCTAGCAAGCCACTCAGTTGTAAAAGAAAATGCTACGAGAAACAATAAAAAGAATAAAACCGGACGGACCACCCGGCATCGAGCTCGGCGACGGCTTTGGACATGACAATGGCGCACGCAGCCCAGTTAACTCTGCAAGGTCCTCCTCACTAACATCTGCGGACTTGTGCCAAAATTGGGAAAGCTGTCCCACAGACGAGTTAAGCAACAGCCTAACAGAATCTTATCTTTCAGCCAATGCCCCAGACTCCTTCGTCACCATCCCTGGGTATGTCGTGTCCCACTGGCAGGACAGACCCACCCGAGGTGTCGGCACAGTGGTATACAATCGGGAGGGAGGAAGTGGCCCTGGGAATCCTCAACATTGACTCTGGATCCCATGAAGTCTCATGGCTTCAGGTCAAGCATGGGCAATGAAACCTCATGCTGATTACCACTTACCACCCTCCCTCAGCTGATGAATCAGTACTCCTCCATGTTGAACACCACTTGGAAGAAGCACTGAGAGTAGCAAGGGCACAGAATGTCCTCTGGGTGGGGGACTTCAATGTCCATCACCAAGAGTGACTCAGTAGCACCACTGCAGACCAAGCTGGCTGAGTCCTGAAGGACATAGCTGCCAGACTGGGCCTGCAGCAGGTGGTGAGAGAACCAACACAAGGGAACAACCTATCTAACCTCATCCTCACCAAACTACCTGTCACAGATGGATCTGTCCATGACAGCATTGTTAGCAGTGACCACAACACAATCATTGTGGAGACAAAGTCCCGTCTTCACACTGAGGACACCCTCCATCTTGTTGTCTGGCACTACCACTGTGCTAAATGGGATAGATTCAGAACAGATCTAGCAGCTCAAAACTGGGCATTCATGAGGCGCTGTGGGCCATCAGAAGCAGCAGATTTATATTTCACCACAATCTGCAATCTGTAACCACATGGCCCGGCATATCCCTCACTCTACCCTTACCATCAGGCCAGGGGACCAACCCTGGTTCAATGAGGATTGTAGAAGAGCATGCCAGGAGCAGCACCAGGCTTACCTAAAAATGAGGTGGAAACCTGAGAAAGCTGTAACACAGGACTACACACATGCTAAACAACAGAAGCAGCATGCTATAGACAGAACTATGCGATCTCACAATCAACGGATCGGATCAAAGCTCTTCAGTCCTGCCACAAATAGTCATGAATGGTGGTGGACCTTTAAACAATTAACAGAAAGAGGAGGCTCCATGAATATCCCCATCCTCAATGATGGCAGAGCCCAGCACATGAGTGCAAAAGACTAGGCTGAAGCGTTTGCAACCATCTTCAGCCAGAAGTGCCGAGTGGATAATCCATATCAGTCTCCTCTTGAGGTCCCCATTATCACAAAAGCCAGTCTTCAGCCGATTCGAATCACGCCACGTGATATCATGAAATGGCTAAGCGCATTGGATACAGCAAAGGCTATGGGGTCTGATAACATCCTGGCTGTCGTGCTGAAGACTTGTGCTCCAGAACTAGTCGTGCCTCTAGCCAAGCTGTTCCAGTACAGCTACAGCACTGGCATCTACCCGACAATGTGAAAAACTGCCCAGGTATGTTCTGTCCACAAAAATAGGACAAATCCAATCTGGCCAATTATCAGCCCCTCAGTGTACTCTCAATCATCAGCAAAGTGATGGAAGGTTTCGTCGACAGTGCTATCAAGAGGCACTTACTCACCAATTACCTGCTCACCAATGCTCCATTTGGGTTCCGACAGGACCACTCGGCTCCAGACCTCATTACAACCTTGGTCCAAACATGGTCAAAAGAGTTGAATTGCAGAGGTGCGGTGAGAGTGACTGCCATTGACATTAAGGCTGCATTTGACCGAGTGTGGCATCAAGGAGCCCCAGTAAAACTGAAGTCAATCGGAATCAGGGGGAAAACTCTCCACAGGCTGAAGGCCAATCATCACAACCCCAGGGCGTTGCTGCAGGAGTTCCTCAGGCCAGTGTCCTAGGCCCAACCATCTTCAGCTGCTTCATCAGTCACCTTCCCTCCATCACATGGTCAGAAGTGGGGATGTTCGCTGATGACAGCACCGTTTTCAGTGCCATTCGCAACTCCTCAGATAATGAAGCAGTCCATGCCTGAATGCAGCAAGTTCTGGACGATATTCAGGCTTGGGCTGATAAGTGGCAAGTAACATTCGAGCCAGGCAAGCGAGAGTCTAACCACCACTCCTTGACATTCAACCTTCGCCGAATCCCCACCATCAGCATTGACCAGAAACTTAACGAGCTACATAAATACTATGGCAACAAGAGCAGGTCAGAGGCTAGGTATTCTGCGGCAAGCGTCTCATCTCCTGACTCCCCAAAGCCTTTCCGCCATCTACAAGGCACAAGTCAGGAGTGTGATGGAATATTCTCCACTTGCCTGGATGAGTGCAGCTCCAACAACACTCAATAAGCTCGACACCATTCAGGACATGACAGCCCGCTTAACTGGCACCCCAATTAAGGGAGGGAGTGGCCCTGGGAGTTTCCAACATTGACTCTGGATCCCATGAAGTCTCGTGGCTTCAGGTTAAGCATGAGCAAGGAAACCTCCTGCTGATTACCACCTACTGCCCTCCCTCAGCTGATGAATCAGTACTCCTCCATGTTGAACACAACTTGGAAGAAGCACTGAGGGTAGCAAGGGCACAGAATGTACTCTGGATGGGACACTTCAATGTCCATTACCAAGAGTGGCTCAGTTGCACCACTACTGACTGAGCTGGCCGAGTCCTGAAGGATGTAGCTGCCAGACTGAGTCTGCAGCAGGTGGTGAGAGAACCAACACGAGGGAACAACCCACCTAACCTCGTTCTCACCAAACTACCTGTCACAGATGCATCTGTCCATGACAGCATTAGTAGCAGTGACCATCACACAATCATTGTGGAGACAAAGTCCCGTCTTCACACTGAGGGCACCCTCCTTCGTTTTGTGTGGCACTACCACCATGCTAAATGGGATAGATTCAGAACAGATCTAGCAGCACAAAACTGGGTGTTCATGAAGCGCTGTGGGCCATCAGAAGCAGCAGATTTGTATTTCTCTACAAACTGTAACCTCATGGCCTGGAATATCCCTCACTCTACCATTACCATCAAGCAAGGGACCAACCCTGGTTCAAGAGGAGTGTAGAAGAGCATGCCAGGAGCAGCACCAGGCATACCTCAAAACTAGGTGGAAACCTGAGAAAGCTAACACAGGACTACATACATGCTAAACAACAGAAGCAGCATGCTATAGACAGAACTATGCGATCTCACAATCAACGGATCGGATCAAAGCTCTGCAGTCCTGCCACAACAGTCGTGAATGGTGGTGGACCATTAAACAATGAACAGGAAGAGGAGGCTCCATGAATATTCCTCAACGATGGCAGAGCCCAACACGTGAATGCAAAAGACTAGGCTGAACCGTTTGCAACCATCTTCAGCCAGAAGTGCCAAGTGGATGATCCATATCGGCTTCCTCTTGATGTCCCCATCATCACAGAAGCCAGTCTTTAGCGAATTTGAGTTACTCCACATGATATCATGAAACAGCTGAGTGCACCGTATACAGCAATGGCTATGGGGCCTGAAAACATCCCGGCTATCGTGCTGAAGACTTGGGCTCCAGAACTAGCCGCGCCTCTAGCCAAGCTTTCCAGTACAGCTACAACACTGGCATCTACCCGACAATGTGAAAAACTGCCTAATTATGTTCTGTCCACAAAAATAGGACAAATCCAATCTGGCCAATTATCACTCCATCAGTGTACTCTCAATCATCAGCAAAGTGATGGAAGGTGTCGTCGACAGTGCGATCAAGCGGCACTTACTCACCAATAACCTGCTCACTGATGCTCAGTTATGGTTCCGACAGGACCACTCGGCTCCAGATCTCATTACAACCTTGGTCCAAACATGGACAAAAGAGCTGAATTCCAGCAGTGTGGTGAGCGTGACTGCCATTGACATTAAGGCTGCATTTGACCGAGTGTGGCATCAAGGAGCCCCAGTAAAACTGAAGTCAATCGGAATCAGGGGGAAAACTCTTCACAGGCTGAAGGTCAATCATCACAACCCTAGGGCTTTGCTGCAGGAGTTCCTCAGGGCAGTGTCCTAGGCCCAACCATCTTCAGCTACTTCATCAGTCACCTTCCCTCCATCATATGGTCAGAAGTGGGGATGTTCGCTGATGACAGCACCGTTTTCAGTGCCATTCGCAACTCCTCAGATAATGAAGCAGTCCATGCCTGAATGCAGCAAGTTCTGGACGATATTCAGGCTTGGGCTGATAAGTGGCAAGTAACATTCGAGCCAGGCAAGTGTGAGTCTAACCACCACTCCTGAACATTCAACAGCATTTCCTTTGCCGAATCCCCACTATCACCATTGACCAGAAACTTAACCAGCCACATGAATACTGTGGCAACAAGAGCAGGTCAGAGTTTGGGTATTCTGAAGCAAGTGTCGTATCTCCTGGCTCCCCAAAGCCTTTCCACCATCTACAAGGTACAAGTCAGGAGTGTGATGGAATACTCTCCACTTGCCTGGATGACTCCAGCTCTAACAACACTCAGTCAGCTCAACATCATCCATGACATGGCAGCCTACTTAATTTGCACCCCGTGCAGCAGCTTAAACATTCACTCCCTCCACCACCAGTGCACAGTGGCTGCAGTATGTACCATCTACAAGATGCGCTGCAGAAACTTGCCAAGGCTTCTTTGGCAGCACCTCCAAAACCCGCGACCTCTACCCCCTAGAAGGACAAGGGCAGCAGGCACATGGGAACACCACCCCCTCCAAGTTCCCCTCCAAGTCACACACCATCCTGACTTAGAAGTTCCTTCATCGTCACTGCGTCAAAATCCTGTAACTCCCTCCATAACAGCACTGCGGGAGTACCTTCAGCACACGGACTGCCATGATTTAAAGGGGCGGCTCACTACCACTTTTGCAAGGGCAATTAGGGATGGGTAATAAATGCTGTCCTTGCCAGTAACATCCACATCACATGAGCGAATAAAAATAAAGATAAACAGGAGATCATATGGCTCCCGTTGGGATGGAGTGTAGATGTTTCAGTATAAGGGGTGTTGCAGTTGTGTGAGGTGGACTGGTTAGGCCGGGTGCTCTTTGCCTTTCCGTCCTTATTCATAGGTTTATATGTAACCTTTAGGGCTGCTGACCAAAGGCCGTGCGGCTCTTTGTCAGCCGGCGCAGACACGATGGGCCGAAATGGCCTCCTTCTGCACTGTAACTTTCTATGTTTCTATGTTTCTAAAGGGTTAAGCGGCTTTTAGCTTTATGCTCAGAAAAATGGGTGGAGTTAAAACAAACATAACAGACATTTTCTTTCAAAGACAGACTTTCAGAAAAAAGGAATACTGTAACTTCTTAAACATTCATCGCCAGGAAAAATTACACACTTTAACACACACTTTCACAAACTGAAAGTCCAGCATCCTTTTAGGATCTTTTCATTCAGCAAAGCTTGTGCTTTATTTTTCTCAGCGCAGAAGCTGGCTGTTAGCTTCAGTGTCTGTTTCAACTTTAAGTTTCTTTTTTTCTCGCCTTTTAAACTGTCATCTCAGCAGCTTTTCTTGACTCCCAATCCCCTGCTTTGTTTCCTTCTCTTTGCTGAGTTTTCGGGCGGGTTAGCCTGCAGCGTTTTATGCTTCTCCTCTCTCACCTCAATTTCCCTATCACCGTCATCAGCACCTTTTGTGCAGAACTGAGACACAGAGAGAAGTAATCTCCTTGTTTTCTCTCACTTAGTTTTCTCATCATCTAATTGTCCCTGAATATACTTCACTGATTCTTCATAAGACGATGTCTCACTAGTCAGAGACCATGGGCTAGATTTTACACTTTTGTGCAGATCGCCCAAAAATGGGTGTTATTTCTGGCAGGGGTGGCAAAAATGGGTTTTCAGATTGCCGGCTTCTCGCCCATTCTCAAAGCCCCAAATCTCCATTTTTGAAATTGGGCGTTACCACGAGTGATATGAAATGGGTGTGAGCGTTAAATCTCTCTGACCTTCTGCCGTAAAGTGTCGCCGTCCTTAGCAATGCCATGGCAAAGCTCGTTTACCGCGATTCAGGAGGTCAGGGGTCATTATTACATGCGCAGAAGAGGAGACAGAGAGAGAGGGAGCTGAGAGGGACTGAAAGCGTGTGTGGGTGTGGTGTGTGCTTGTTTGTCTATTGTGGGAGGCATGAGGGAGATTCACCAGCAGCAAAAAGTCTACTAAGCACCAAGAACATAGTTGGCACCGAGTTTTTGTCCAACAAATAATGTATAACCTGGAAAAGATGGAAGAGGCCCTGGAGCTGGTAGCCAGGAACACTGGTGGCTGAGGGCTCCCAGTGGTCCCAGAGCATGGCACTGCACCCCAAGGTGCCGCACCCCCATTGCCAACGACACGAGAGCCAGAAGCAATATCTTGCTTATGGCTAGGAGCACATTCCCACCTCGGGACCATCCTCTCCCGTATCCGTCCAAGCAGCGCTTCGGCCGTCATCTCCCCACCCCCACCCCCCCCACCCCCCACCCACACCCCCCCCCCACACCCACCAACCACACCCCCCACCCACACCCCCCCCCCCACACCCACACCCCACACCCACACCCCACCCCCCCCGCCCCCACCCACCCCCCCCCCCCCCACCAATGAAGCATCCTCTGAGGAGCTTCTCGGCCAGGAGGCTTGGAGTCAGGAGGGGAAGGGGAAGGGGTAGATGTGGGTTGGAGAAGCAGGGAGGCGGGGTGGGGGGGGGGAAAGGGTTGTTTTTTACAGAAATATGTTCAGACAAATGTTCGATTTAAATGCTTCTTATTTAACAAAAATTTTAGCTACACCATTACACACTGGTGATTCCTTAACATCAAAGGATATAATTACACTTAACTTCAATCAACTTGAACTTTAACTGTCACCAAGGTGATGCACACCATTGATGTATGACCTGCACACCCAGCAGTGTGTCAGCCTTGTAAATACCACCAATGTTCTTTCAGGCAAAGCGCTCATTTATGAGCTCCTGACGTAAGAGTCTTGCAGCTATCATGCCATCATGAGCCCTTTCATGCAGTCTACAGGGGGGCGGGGGCATGGCTTCAGCATCAGCCTGATTGTCTGGGCCAATGTCAGCATCCGCCTCCTCGTCCTCCTCTTCCTCTCTCTGGTGAGGTGGACTGTCAGACTCATCAGGCAATTCTTGTCCCCTCCTGATAGCCAAGTTGTGCAGCATGGAGAACACCACCATGAATTGAGCTACCTGCTCAGGGTGGTATTGGAGCTTGCTTCCTGAGTGGTCCAGGCATCTAAACGCTGTTTCAGCACTCCAATGGTTTTCTCCACGATATTGCCAGTGGCTCTGTGGCTCTCAATGTATCGCCCCTCGGCTTCAGTGTGGGTGTCACACAGGGGGGTCATGGGTCATTAGCCAGATGGCGAGGCCATATTCTTTGTCACCAAGCATCCAGCATTGACCTTGTGGCTCATTGTTAAACAAGTAGATACAGTGCTCTCACGCAGGATGTGAGGATCATGGATGCTACCTGGAAATTGAGCATTCACTGTCAGTATAATTTGCTGGTGGTCGACAATGAGTTGCACATTCAGGGAGTGGAATCCTTTGCGGTTCCTGAAAACCTCAGCATCCTGTAAAGATGCCCGCAGTGCAATCTGCGTACAGTCTATTGCTCCCTGCACCTTGGGGAAGTTTGCAATTCTGGAGAATCCTAGAGCCCTCTCACTCTGTGTCTCCCTGGTCATAGGGAAGCTGATAAAGTCCACCCTGCATGCGTACAGGGCTTCAGTGACCTGTGTAATGCAGCAATGTGTGGCATGCTGAGAAAGTCCGCAATGTCGCCAGGTGAGGTCTGAAAAGAACCCGAGGCATAGAACGACAGTGCAACTGTGACTTTAACCTCGACGGACAGTGCAGTACTGATGGTGCTGGCAGGCTGCAGATCTCCCCTTATGAGCTGGCATACCTCAGTGATAACCTCTTTGTGGAAGCACAGTCTCCGAAGGCAGGTGTTTTCGGACAAATTGAGGTAAGACCGCTTGTCCCTGTACTTGCGGGTGGAGTAACGTCTGATCCTCCTCATCAGTCTGGCACATCTTACTTTGGGCACATAAAGCTATGGAGCGTACCTTCTGCCATCTCGAGTCTGCAGCATGTAATTGGTCATCAAGAGAGGGTGAGAAAGGACAGGCCCCATTCTAATAGCTATCTGTTTTCCACTGATTGCTCACAAAGAATGAATGTCCCGACGAATCGTTCCAATTGTTCACAGTATCATAAAGATGGTTGTTCAGATGTTCACATCACCTCCAAAGACCACTAGAGCATATCCGAACTCCCCCGAGGTTGAAGCAGAGCGGCCTTTTAAATTATGCGACATGTGATTTAGAACATGGCGTCCATAACGCTGTGAGTAGTTCCGGTTAGTTCCAATTTTTCCTGGCGTTTTTTTGAGCGAACGATATTGTGGGTGAGATGTGTGCGAGGTAGTGAAAGTGACGCTGGGCGATGTCCTGGGCGTTAGTTTTGGCAAATGTGATCTTTACGACAAAATAAAGTGGGCGGTCGATATTATTGAATCTCGCCGTTAATTACATGCAGAAAGTAATGCTGGGTGATATTAAGTGTGTTGGTTTCGCCCATTCTGATGATTCCGCCCAAAAAAAGTGGGCGGGCGGTATTATTTTTTCCCAGCGCGACACACATGGGGAAAGTAACGCTCGGCAACAAGTGTCTGAAAAATGGGCGTCAGTTTCCATTTTGTGGCTAAATGGGCGCTATCTGGGCGTTATACATCATTTCAGTGGTAAAATGGATGTTAAGTGGGCGCTGTGCCTGCAAAAAAAGTGGAAAATCTAGCTCCATGACACTACCATTCGAGTATCCTTAACACTCAACTTAACTCTTGTTCTAGCGCTTCTTGAATGCTAACACTTTTTGACATCTATGTGCACCTTTGATTGCTGGTGGGTGATTAGATCTCCCAGACTCCCATTAGGTTATCTCTGTAAGATCTCTAGTTGCATCTCCTGAAAGACATAGAGACCCCCTGCACAGCAAAGTAACCATTAGTCATGTCCCTTTGTGGTCGCCAGATTTGTAAGAGGTTTTACACCTCAAACTTAATAATTCTGACGTAGTTCATATTGGCAACAGATGTTTTACTGGTATACTATGGAAATCAATACAACTGGCAAAGGTTAATATTAACTGACAGTAATTTACAGTTCCGAAAGATATTACCAAATTCGGTCACTGGACAGAATGTCGTGCATTGTCTCCGTTGTTTCTTTAATCTGGTCCGGTGGTTGTCTTACCAGCAGAGAAGAGCATTAGGCTTGCCTCAGCATGGATCCGCTACTCATTATCGGCATACATGAGGGGCATTTGGCTAGCATGAATCCACCGCTACAGGTAACATTGCCTTGTCCTTCTGGGTAGTAGAGGTCATGGATTTGGGAGGTGCTGCTGAAGAAGCCTTGGTGAGTTGCTGTAGTGCATCTTGTGGATGGTACACACTGCAGACATGGTATATCATTACAGTTCTGGAATCAGCCTTGTAACTCTTTTTTGCACACCTCCAATGCTTCTATATCCTTTTCATAATGTGGCAACCAGAACTGTACACAATACTTCAAGTGTGCTCTAACCGAAGTTCGATACATGTTTAGTATAACATCTCTACTTTTCAATTCTATTCCTCTGGAAATAAACCCCTAATGCATGGTTTGCTTTTGTTATGGCCGTATTGACCTGCATCACAATGCTTTAGTGATTTGTGTATTTGTACTCCCAGATACCTTTGCTCCTCTACCCCATTTAGATTCTTATTTTCCAAGTTGTATGTGTGCTACTTATTTTCCTTACCAAAATGTAATACCTCACATTTATCTGTGTTAAAATTAATTTGCTAATTTATGCCCATTCTGCAAATGTCTTCTGGTAATTTGTTGCATTCCTCATCAGTGTTGACTATGCCCTACAATTTGGTGTTGTCTGCAAAGTTAGAAATTGTAGTTTTTGATTCTAAAGCCTAAATCGTTGATATAAATTGTGAATAAGTCCAATAAGGGATAACCTGAATAGGAAGTAACACAGATAAGCTCAAAAATAATTGTTAGCATTATTAGTGGTGAGAACATAGGCCTATATACTTGGCCACACATTCGACGGACTAAGCCGTCAAATTTAGAGGAGAAGAAGTGTTCTGCCCACCATATAAGGAAAGGATGGTAGATGCCCATCTAACTCTAACCTTCTTTGGTAGCTTGGGACCTCAAAGTCATTATCTGAGTCGTCTGCAGCAGAAGCAGACTCTCAGGCGAGCTGGCACTTGTGGTGTTCGACCTCCCGTGTGGTGCCAGTGTCTGAGCTGATACTTGCAAGGGTCAGATCAAGTGACAGTTCATCTTCTGGAAGGTTAGCCTCCTCTTTCTCCACTGGCACAAGGCCTTTCACATTCTTAGCACCTAATAGGCCCTACCCTTTCTTTAGTTATCGTCTTGCTCTTAATATATTTATAAAACATCTTTGGGTTTTCATTGATTTTACTTGCCAAGAATTTTTCATGCTCTGGGCCAAAGGCATATGGAGTTAGGTCGCTGATCAGCCATGATCCCATTGAATGGTGGAGCAGGTTCGAGGGGCCGAATAGCCTCCTGTTCCTAGGTTCCATGATGGCCAGCATGCTTTCTTCGAGGGGATGGGAGAAGATGTGCAGTCGAGCACTTCCTCCTCCAGTGCCAATATGCTGCCTAGAGGAGTGTGCAACCTTCTGCAAGAAAGAAAGTGGAAGCCCCTGTGCCAGTGGAGGAAGAGGAGACCAGGCTTGCAAGAAAGAAGGGAATGGGTCATTGTGAGTCTAGTGAGGTGTTAGAAAATGTGTCATCGTAAAATAGCTAGTCACTTTGTGAGATGTGAGTTTTAGATGTGAGGGTTGTAATAGCGCTGAGTGTGTGCATATTAGGAGAAGGTGGTGTAGTGAAGTGTGATGCAATGATTGTAGCAGTGAAAGCGGGGATAGGAGCTGAGTCTTGTAGGTGCTGTGAGTCTTGTGATTAGTGAGGCTGTAGATTGTGGAGGTATAAGCAGACAGTAAAATATCATTAGTTTTACCTTGACAGCTCTCGTGTGTAGGACTTTTTCCTACGGGTTTCGAACATCAAGACATAAGAACACTGAGATTTTCCAATACAATGGACTTTTATTAAAAAGATTTTAAATGACTATAAGTTCTGAGTTCAACACTACCACGTACAGATTTAAAATCAAAAAGCCAAACTACAAATCGCTAGCTTACCGATTTTACGTTCACAAGCCCCAATTCCCCCAGTTCATCATCATCATCATCATAGGCAGTCCCTCGAGGTCAAGGATGACTTGCTTCCACACTAAAAATGCGTACTCAGCTGACTGATGAACTAATTTTAAACGGTGGAAGATGCCTGTGCGTGAATTCTTTTAACGTGAGGTGGCCGTTGCACACCAGCCACCACATGGGTTTGATGGAGCACGGACTTGGTTCAGTGGCAAGGGGATCCAAGACGACTGGAGTCCAGGCTCCGCCACATGTGCTAATACATAGTTACATACAATTAAAGAACCTTAAACTTCGCAATATATATTGCTCCTATATTAATTGTTTATGCACAATTCCTCTCTCAATGTATACATCCAACTATTTACAGTTATCCTATTCCCCCAGTTATGTACAATTAAAACCTACATTAACTGGTCATGCCTCTTAGCAGTAACTATGCTAAAACTGGCTCAGTATAATTCAATGGGTGATCAGTCCATCCGATTATACCTTACACATGTTCGCTTCCACGTGCTCGACAGCTGTCTTCCAACACCTCCTTCCGGTGTCCTGTTCCAAGCTCTAGAGAAAGAAAATTCCTTTGCCCGAAGTTCTTATACTTCTCTAAAACAAACTGATCCCGGTTAACAGACAAATGTCCAGTTTCGTTTGGCCGGAGATAAACTGACCATCCGCTGATTGGCTAACTCTAATGTCCTTCAACATGACTCTTCCTGTTTGATACATCTTCCTGTTTGAATTCAAACTTTACTCAGTCTGCTCAAATTCCAAACTGCTGATAGAGCCACTCCCCTGTGGTTACTTTCAAACAGCTTACAGATGATTTTCTTCTCCCACAAGCCTTCAAGTGAGATCATTAATGTTCTTCTTGCATTACAGCCATGTCCTGGGAGCTAGGCTCCTGGCATTCACATACTCTGCAATCTCTTATCACTGTCAGCAGAGTTGATGCCTGGAAGGCTTCCTGCCACCTGTTGGGAAGAGAATGTCCCTCTTCCTGTCCACTGCCTGAACCAGAGCCAGCAAGGCTGCATCCGCGATGCTCAGTACCCCCTCAGCGCTGCTGTGCTTAATACAATATTTCTCTGGTGTCTGCAGCCAGAGTGCACCTCCACTTCAAGAGAAGTGCCTTTAAGTGCCTGTTGCCTTGAAGTGGCATCATAATGCCCGATATCCGTCCCCCTATAGGCGTGCAGCCAACGAGTAGCGCTGGCAACACGTCTGCATGATCAAAATGATCAGGCAGCATGAATATTATGTGCTGCCCGAGTCGACTAACAGGTACGTACAGTGGACCCCACCACACTGCCTGCCCCATTCTGGGCACGACCTGATTGCTCGGTTCAAATGTTAAACTACAGCTCGAGCTACATTGATTCTGCTGAAGCCTACTAATTGTGGTGATCTGATAGTGAAGTAAAATTGTTTCAGCCGCCTTATGAATGGTACCAGCACACAGCCCATACTCTAATGCATTCACAGTGTCACAGTTACATGGTGTGCACTGTAGCTGCCGCAAGGTCCACTGCTTGGTTAGTAAACAGCGCAGCAACATTTATGTAGCCAGGTAACATTGGTTTCATGTTAGAGGCTTCTGCCTAGAAATGTGGTAGCCTCCGAAAACGGGTGCGTGGATTGCGATGTGATAGCAACCCGCACCCGTTCAGAGGGCTGTAGGCAGCATGTAAAATTCATGCTGCCTGCTACTTTGCATGATTGCAGTGTTCAGCCAAGTGCAAAATGCGCTGCTGAGTGGCTGAACGCTCAGCAGGGGACCCAAGTTCATGCGAGGCTAGCTCCAATTAAAGCCAGCCTGCACTACATAAAGGCCATCACAACAATTCTCCCCGTGTGCCTTTCGCATTTCAGACACCAAAGAAGTGCAGCCTGCCCAGACAGTGGTTGAACAATTTCACACTCCCAGCACCAGCTCAGATAATGATACTTTACGTACTGTGGAGGATAGGTTAGACGTGGGAACTGCACATTGTGAGTCAGCGGGCATAAGTGGCCTGCAGCCGGGGCAGGGGAAAGGGTAGCCCAGGTGCCAGCTCCCCAGAGGTTGAAGTTACACACAGATTCTGCTGCACAGGACTCACATGACGACCTTGATGGGACGACCTACAAAAAAATGCTAAAGGGTATGCACAATGAAATGCTTGGTGCACTGGCAGGTCTGCCAGTAAGCCTGAATGCAATGTCAAGAAGCATGGAGGAATCCAGCTGCAGGCTTACTCAATGCTTTGGGCAGAGCTTGGAACCCATCCTTTCCAGCGTGGAAGGGCTGGGCAGATCCATTAGAGCGCTTGTGCACCCAACCATCATGCCCTTTCTGATGGCTGAAGTCTCAGCTTCCATTGCAGCATGTTTCCTCTGTCCACCTTTGGCTTGTTTGCCATGAAGGAGTTCCGAGTAGAGCGCTTGCTTTGGGGGTCTCGTGTCTGTCATGCGGACAATGTGGCCTGCCCAGTGGAGCTGATCAAGTGTGGTCAGCGCTTCAATGCTGGGAAGCGCTCTACTCGGAACTCGTCCACGGCAAACGAGCCAAAGGCAGACAGAGGAAACGTTACAAGGACACCCTCAAAGCCACCCTGATAAAGTGCGACATCCCCACTGACACCTGGCAGTCCTTGGCCATAGACCACCCTAAGTGGAGGAAGTGCATTCGGGAGGGCGCTGAGCTCCTCGGGTATCATCGCCGAGAGCATGCAGAAATCAAGCACAGGCAGCGGAAGGAGCGTGCGGCAAACCAGGCCCCCTGCCCACCCTTTCCCTCAATGACTATCTGTCCAACCTGTGACAGAGACTGTGGTTCTCGTATTGGACTGTACAGCCACCTCAGAACTCATGCTAAGAGTGGAAGCAAGTCTTCCTCGATTCCGAGGGACTGCCTATGATGATGATGATGCTGGGGATGTTGGCCTGGATGAGGACGCTAACGTTGTTGCATCTGTCCTCCCAGGGGATTTGTAGGATCTTGCGGAGACATCGTTGGTGGTATTTCTCCAGCGACTTGAGGTGTCAAATGTACATGGTCCACGTCTCTGAGCCATACAGAAGTGCGGGTATTACTACCCGCCCGTGTCCTAGCCCCACCCGCCGGTTTTGGTCCACCAGTACCAAGACGATGCGGGCGTGCAGCGGGCAACGCCAAGACTTCCTGCCGTGGTGGGGGTGATGGTGGCACGATCGGCTGTTGGGGGGGGTTGTTGGAGAGGAAGCACGGGCAGGGGCATCATCTTCCAAGTCAGAAGGAAGTGCTTCCTCTGGACTCGCTTGTGTGCTGGGGGTTGTGCTGCGATCGATCATGACACCTTGGGGTGCAGCGCCGAGCTCAGCCAGCAGCGCATACCGCAAGGCATTGGTGGCGGTGGTCTGTGCACACATCTCCTCCAGCGTCTGCTGCATTGCCTCCGCTTGGGCAGCAGACACCCGGGAAACCGCTGGAGATGCTCGTGATTTATCGCGACCGTCTCCTCGCACAGGGAGATCAAGCCCTCTATCCGATCGTCCACTGCATGCAAGTGCTGCTGAGCTCGCTGACCCGACCTCCATGGGGTCAGCGTGCACACTATAACGTGCCTTGGCGTTGCCAGCTGCACACTGCTTGGTCCCGGTGCCTCTTCAGTCACAATAGCAACCTCCACAGTGGCCACAGGTTCATCCCCCTCTGTGGCTTCCTCCATTTCTTCCTCCTCCTCCTCCGGCTCGGTCGTATCCTCCTCCTCCTGTGCGGCCTCCACTTGCGCCTCTGGATGACCTTCAAAGTACAATTGAGCCTATTGAGCTTATTATAACAGAAGGGTACACATTACCAACAAGACTTTACATATTAATGTATCATGTGGATTTAACTGCCCCAGAAAACCTGCCGCGGCTGCACTAGCCGCAGATGGACACAGGGGTTTATAGGGAACGCACAGAGAAGGGGACAATTGCCAGATGACCTTCCCCTGTTCTTATGTTGTCAACCTGAGAGTAGCACAAAGGCTGCATTCATGACATGGCATGACATTACATCATCCGTACATTGCATTTTAATTAAATTATGTTACATTACTTTAAACCTGTTTCACACATCACTCAAGTGATGCAAGGGAGGGCCCCGCAACACCACGGGTGGTGGCCGAGCAACTGGTGGTCCCCATCAGTGCTGCTGCATGCTTCTCCAGCTCACTTAAAGTCTGCATGTAAGCAGGGCCCCTTCCGGTGCACCTCCGCTGCGCCCTCCCGTTAGATATCTTCTGCAAACGTGAAAAGAGCATGGCATAAGCTAATTGACTAGGTAGTTTCATGGAAAGAGAACAGCTTCAAATGTTACATGCAAATGAGATCCACAATTGATGCACGGTTATAACAAAGATCAGCGTGTTTTGGATCTACATATGTATATATGCGTATGTATGTATGTATGTATGTAAGAATTTACAAAATTTAATTCAATCCAGGAGGTTTACTATTACAGTTTTAATTACAATCTTCATCAACACAATATAAAATCTGTACTTACTCTAGCTGATGCCACAAGGCTGTTCCAGCGCTTCCGGCACTAGTCAGGCCCCCTCGCCTCCTGGGACGCCACGGAGATGACGTCCGCAATCTCGGACCACAGCTTCCTGTACGCGCGGGATGGAGGTTTGCCCTTAGCACCCCGGGTAAGTTCTGCCCACCTGGAGTGGACTTCCTCGACGAGGGCCTCATTGGTCTCGTCCAAAAACGGCTTTGACCTTTTCCAAACTCCGTCCACGCTCTCGGATGATGATGATGATGATATCTCTACAATTTATCCAAATCTCCAAATCTCCAATGGCAAAAAACTCCACCAAACTCCACAACTCTCCTCCCTCCAACTCCAACAACTCTCTCCTTTCTCTCTCCTCTCTCTCCCACCACAATCGACCTTACTGCGCATGTGTGGATGATCCCTGAGCTCCCGAAACGTGCAAAATGCTGTCAACCGGAGAAAAAAATTGCATGCGCAGAAGCCCGTTGCTAGGGAAGCTTTTGCCTTCCACATCACTGGCCATTCTTTGGGCGAGCGTCACATCGCTGACCTTTTGCATCGCCGGCCTATCGCCAAGTGGAAAATCGCCATTCAAAAAAATGGGCGATTAGCCAGCGATCGGTAAGTCTGAGACATTGAACATCGCTGGAATAGCGCCCATTTTTTGGGCAATAAACAGCCAAGTGGAAAGACTAGCCCCATGAGCTTGGTGCAATATTGCAGGGCCTGGTCTTCGAAGACGCTTTTCCTCAGGCGACCGAAGGCTGCGCTGGCGCACTGGAGGCGGTGTTGAATCTCTTCATTAATGTCTGCTTTTGTTGATAAAAGGTTCCCAAGGTATGGGAAATGGTCCATGTTCCCGCCGTGGATCTTGATGACTGGGGGACAGTGCTGTGCGGCGAGGACAGGCTGGTGGAGGACCTTTTCTTACGGATGTTTAGCGTAAGGCCTATGCTTTCATACACCTCAGTAAATACATTGATTATGTCCTGGAGTGCAGCCTTTGAATGTGCACAGGCGTCGTGATTAACTTCACGATGGGCATACTTCTAGTGCATGCTCCTAATGGCTGCCCTACCACCCTCACCAAGATGGCGTCCAGTGTGGCTCGCAGAAGTTTCCACATGCTGCTCGCACACCATTTTGGTCGCAGTTCGAAACCTGTAGCGCCCAAACAACGGGTGTTACACATCTGAATTTCTAGCCTTTAAGTTCTTCCGAAGCTTAGCAACACTGCACCTGTAGCACTGCGCCTGTAGCACTGCACAACTGCAGCTGTATCACTGCACCTGTAGCACTGCACCTGCAGCACTGCAGCACTGCACCTCTAGCATTACACCTGTAGCACTGCACCACTGCACCTGCAGCACTGCACATGTAGTACTTCACCTGTATCACTGCACCTGTAGCACTACACATGTAGCACTGCATATGTATCACTGCACCACTGCACCTGTAGCATTGCACCACTGCATCTGTGGCACTGCACCTGTAGCACTGCACCTATAGCACTGCACGATGCAGCGGTGCTTCAGTATTGGGAGGAAGCTGCAGCAGCCAATTGTTTGCGTCTATATAATCTGACTAGCACAACTGAGAGGAGGTTATTCAATGCAGACAAATAACAAAGGAATTACACTCTTAATTGACATTACACTGTTAATTGGCTTCTTCAGTCTGTTTACTACTTTAGCAAAATGCACATGAGGCTTATTTACACTGTAATGTAACACAACTCTGAGCGGTGTTGTAAATGCCATGCTCATCAATCACGAAGGAGAGAAAGAGAGCTGCTGCTAAGGGCAGCATCTCCATTCCTGTAGCAAGGACTATCCTGGTGGGAAATCAATACCAATTTCATACAACCTGGGGCCTCTACAGATGCTCTGCCCGTGACACATTTTCATGCCATTATCTGCGCACTATCACTGATTTACCAGTACAGCCTCAACTGTAGAGCAACACTGAAAACCGAGCTCAACAGACTCATTGTTGCCATTGTAATAGAGCGCTCTATCTAGTGGACTACAGCCCCACCTAGTGGACTACTGTGGTAATACAGCCATTGCTGTTTACAATAAGAACATAAGAAATAGGAGCAGGAGTCGGCCATTTGGCCTGTCAAGCCTGCTCCACCATTTAATAAGATCATGGCTGGTCTGACCATGGATTCAGCTCCACTTCTCTGCCCGCTACCCATAACCCTTTATTCCTTTATCGCTTAAAAATCTGTCTATCTCTACCTTAAACATATTCAATGACCCAGCCTCCACAGCTCTCTGGGGCAAAGAATTCCATAGATTTACAACCCTCTGAGAGAAGAAATTCCTCCTCATAGAAAAACAGAAAATAGGTGCAGGAGCAGGCCATTCGACCCTTCAAGCCTACACCACCATTCAACAAGATCATGGCTGATCACCCACCCCAGCACCTCCCCCCCACGCCCCCTCCACACCCCCCGACCCACCCAGCCGCGAGGACCACATCCAACTCCCTCCCGAACACATCCAATGAACTGGCATCAACAACTCTCCGCGGCAGGGAACCCCACAGGCCAACAACTCCCCGAGTGAAGAAGTCTCTCCCCATCCCAAGACCGTGCCCCACCCCTCCCCCCCCCCCCCCCCCCGGCTCCGGACCCACCCAACACCGGGAACACTCCTTCCGCACCCAACCCGCCAGAATCCTTCCCAAATGCCGAACACCCCCGGATGTCAAGCCCCAGCCCCGGTCACCCCGGAGCCACGCCCCTGCGACGCCAACCACACCACATCCAGTTTTAAATGGGTAGCCCCTTATTCTGAGACTATGCCCCCTAGTTTAATTTCCCCTATGAGTGGAAATATCCTCTCTGCATCCAACTTGTCGAGCCCTCTCATTATCTTATATGTTTCGATAAGATCACCTTTCATTCTTCTGAACTCCAATGAGTATAGGCACAATCTACCCAACCTATCCTCATAAGTCAACCCTCTCATCTCCGGAATCAACCTAGTGAACCTTCTCTGAACTGTCTCAAATGCAAGTATATCCCTCCTTAAATACGGAGACCAAAACTGTACGCAATACTCTAGGTATAGTCCCACCAATACGCTGTACAGTTGTAGCAGGACTTCTCTGCTTTTATACTCCATCCCCTTTGCAATAAAGGCCAACATTCCATTTGCCTCCTGATCACTGCTGTACCTGCATACTAACTTTTTGTGTTTCATGCACAAGAACCCCCAGGTCCCTCTGTACTGCAGCACTTTGCAATTTTTCTCCATTTAAATTACAAATTGCTTTTCTATTTTTTTCTGCCAATGTGGATAACCTCACATTTTCCCACAGTATTTTTGCCCACTTAGCCTGTCTATATCCCTTTACAGATTTCTTCTGTCCTCCTCACAATTTGATTTCCCACCCATCTTTGTACCATCAGCAAACTTGGCGACATTACACTCGGTCCCTTCATCCAAGTCATCAGTATAGATTATAAATAGTTGAGTCCCCAGCACCGATCCCTGCGCCACCCCACCAGTTACTGCTTGCCAACCATAAAATGATCCATTTATCCCAACTCTCTGTTTGCTGTTAGTTAGTCAATCCTCTATCCTTGCTAATATATTACTCCCAACCCCGTGAACTTTTATCTTGTGGGCACCTTATTGAATACCTTCTGCAAATCCAAATACCTCATATCCACTGGTTTCCCCTTACCCTCCCTGCTCATTACATCCTCAAAGAACTCCAGCAAATTTGTCAAACAGGATTTTCCTTTCATAAAACCATGCTGACTCTGCTTGATTGAATCATGCTTTTCCAAATGTCCTGCTACTGCTTCCTTAATAATGGACTCCAGCATTTTCCCAATGACAGATATTAGGCTAACTGGTCTATAGTTTCCTGCTTTCTGTCTGCCACCTTTTTTTAAAATAGGGGCATTACATTTGCAGTTTTCCAATCTGCTGGGTCCTCCCTAGAATCCAGGGAATTTTGGTAGATTGCAACCAATGCATCCACTATCTCTGCAGCCACTTCCTTTAAGACCCTACGATGTAAGGCATCAGGTCCAGGAGACTTGTCCACCTTTAGTCTCATTATTTTACTGAGCACTGCTTCTTTATTGATAGTGATTGTATTAAATTTCTCCTTCCCTATATCACCTTGATTATCCACTATTGGCATGTTTTCAGTATCTTCTACATTAAGGCCGATACAAAATAGTTGTTCAAAGTCTCTTCCATTTCCCTGTTCCCAATTATTAATTCCCCAGTATCATCCTCTAAGGGACCAACATTTATGTTAGCCACTTTTTTCCTTTTTATATACCTGTAGAAACTCTTACTCTCTGTTTTTATATTCCGTACTAGTTTTCTCTCATTTATCTATCTTCCCTCTCTATTATTTTTTTAGTCGTTCTTTGCTGGCTAATAAAGCATCTGACAAGTTCCCGTGTTAAAAGCGATCTTGTAAAAGTGTGCGTTTTGTGCTGTCGTAGATAATATATCACATTTGGCGATGTAGGATCGGATGCCTGGATACCCGAGCTGAAATGTTTGTTGGTGGATGATTCCAGCAAATCAACAGAGAGACTTTGAGAGGTCCTTTGTGTTGCAGAACAGCTAACAATCCAAAGTAAATTACAGGCACACTTGGCTGAACTCAAGAGTCCAGATGGCTGCACCTATGGGAACAATAGCGTGTTTGGGAGGGTTTAAGTGCGACCGAGAGAGTTTTGAAGCGTATGTGGAGGGCTAAAAATGTTTTTCATTGCAAATAGTATTATCGAAGTCCGCGATGATGAAAACCATAACCAGATGGTTTTAGACAGAAAATGGGCTACTTTCCTGACCGAAGCAGGCCCCGAGGTGTATGAAACCCTGACAACTTTGCTTGTTCCTGTCAAGCCAAAGAACACATCACTTATGGAGATTCCAAACAAGTTAGAACAGCATTACAGTCCTGAGTCCCTGGAAATTGCTGAAAGTTATTGTTTTGGAACACGAGATCAATTAATTGACGGGAGTATCAGTGAGTACATTGTAGCTTTAAAAAAGCTATCAATTCACTGCCATTTCGGAAACTTCCAGGACCAAGCATTGTGTGACCACTTTGTTTGTGGGTGAAAAATGAAACAATAAGAAAATAGTTGTTGACATCCCCTGACTTGACTTTTGATTTAGCTTGTCAGACAGCCATGTCAATGGACATGGCCGACCAATACTCCCGAGAATTTCGTACCATTTCCAGTCATCAGACAACCAAGGTGTGCCTACAGGTTAAAAGAAATAGGCAGTTGGGCACAAGGTACTCAGAAACTGTCCAAGGTAATATCAGATTAAAGTCATCCTATTGGCGCCTAGGACATCACATAGCTCACAGTTGTCGCTATGTGCAGGCAGAGTGTTTCTTCTGCAGGAAAACTAGGCATCTTGCGAAGGCATGTTGACTGAAGAGTAAACCAACTTTCAAGGCTATAAGTAGAAATCCTCAGAGATTCCCTTGCATGGAAGAAAAGCAACAGAATGAGGAGATACATGTCATCAGGAGCACAAGGCTCTCTAACAGCGATTTGCAAAGTATCATCCAAGTTGACATTGCAGGAACCAAGATACCCATGGAAATCGACACTGGTGCATCCATGAGCGTAGTACTGGAATCGCTATATCTCGACAAGTTGAGTGATTTTTCACTGGCGAAGTCAAAGATAGAACTGAAAGCTATTCAGGAGAGAACATTCCTATGGTATGACATATCACCGTACTGGTGAAATACAAAGATCAATTTCAAAGCTTGCCTCTCTTAGTAGTTTCAGGAGACAAGCCTGCCTTACTCGGTAGAAATTGGTTGGGATCACTGAAACTGGATTGGAATGAGATTTTTAGTGTTTAATCAAGATTTGCATCGAAGGATGATGTCATCAAGAAGTATCCGAAGGTGTTCTGAGAAACAGACAGCGAGTGTCAGGGTACAAAAGGACGCTAGACCAGTTTACTGCAAGCCACATTCGGTACCATACGTACTCAAGGAGAGAGTTGTGCAAGAGCTCAAAAGACTAGAGACTGAGAACATTATCTGTAAGATAGATCTATGTAATTGGGCTACACCCATTGTTGTTGTACCCAAGTCAGATTGTAAGGTAAGGTGATTATAAAGTAACCATAAACCAGGTTCTAGAGAGTAATCTACCCAATACATTGCCAAATGTAGAAGATTTGTTCACAACACAAAGAGGTGGCCAGATCTTCTCAAAGTTAGATCTTACAAATGCCTACTTACAAATTGAACTAGATGATGAGTCCAAGTCATGCTTGACTATAAATACTCATTGAGGCCGATATCAATTTAACAGGCTACCATTTGGAATGTCTTCCGCCTACACCATATTCCAAGGGGTGATGAACCAGATTTTGCAAGGCATTGAAAGGGACCATTTTCCTTACATCGGAAGCCTACTATCAGCAAGGGCAGACATCGATGACAAGGTCCAACACCGCCTCCAGTGTGCCAGCGCAGCCTTCATCGCCTGAGGAAGAGTGTGTTGGAAGACCAGGACCTCAAATCTGGCACCAAGCATATGGTCTACAGGATAGTAGTGATACCCGCCCTCCTATATGGCTCAGAGATGTGGACTTTATACAGCAGACACCTCAAAGCCCTTGAGAAGTACCACAAGGGCTGCCTTTGCAAGATGCTGCAAATCCACTAGGAGGATAGACACACCAAAATCAGTGTTCTCGCTTAGGCCAACATCCCCAGCATTGAAGCACTGACCACACGCGACCAACTCCATTGGGTGGGCCACATCATCCGCATGCCCGATATATGACGCCCTAAGCAAGCGTTCTACTCGGAGCTCCGACACGGCAAGCGAGCCCCAGGTGGGAAGAGGGAACATTTCAAGGACACCCTCAAACCCTCTTTCATAAAGTGCAACATCCCCACCAGCACCAGGGAATCCCTGGCCCAAGACTGCCTAAAGTGGAGGAAGAGCATCTGGGAGGGCACTGAGCACCTCGCATCTCGTCAACCAAGAGCATGCAGAAAACAAGCGCAGACAGCGGAAGGAGTGTGCGGCAAACCAGACTCTCCACCCACCCTTTCCTCCAACCACTCTTTGCCCCACCTGTGACAGGGACTGTAATTCCTGTATTAGACTGTACAGTCACCTGAGAACTCACTTTTAGGGTGGAAGCAAGTCTTTCTTAATTTTGAGGGACTGCCTATGATGATGATGTTATTTAGATGACATACTCATTTCAATACCAAACAGGCAAATCCATAATAACGTAGTGAATGAAGTGCTCAGACGGCTAGAGAAACACAGAGTACGAGTGACTGCTCACAAGTGTGAGTTATTTCAAAACTCCGTGGAGTACTTAGGGCACAGAGTAGACAAATATGGTTTACATCCAACCAAGGGAAAGCTGGTTGCAATTAGAAATGCACCCACTCCCAAGACTGTCACTGAACTTTGATCATTTTTGGGTCTTTTGAACTATTATGGGAAGTTCCTACCAAATTTAGCTACAGTATTACATCCACTGAATGAACTGTTGAAAAAACAGGTTCATTGGAAGTGGTCAGAAGACTGTGATACAGTATTCAATGAGTGTAAAAGCAAATTGGTAGAGAGTAACATGTTAGTCCACTATGACGTATCTAAGGAGATCAAGCTAGCATGTGACACCTTTCTGTATGGACTTGGGGCAGTGATCTCTCATGTACTATAGTGTGGAGGAGAGACCAATTGTATTTGCTTCACGCACTCTCAATGCCAGTGAGCGTAATTATGCACAAATCGAAAGGGAAGCTTTGGCATTAATTTTTGGGGTGAGGAAATTCCACAAGTACTTCTATGGTCGTAAGTTTACCATCGTTACGGACCATAAGCCCCTGACAGCAATCCTCCATCCAAAGTATCCAGTTCCAAACTTAGCTGCAGCCCGAATGCAGACATGGGCTTTGATTTTGTCAGAATATACATGATATTGAGTACAGATGATCAGCTGATCACAGTAACGCTGATGCTATGACTAGATTGCCTTCCTCATCACAAGTTACACCCAATAGGGAAGAAGTGTTTTATTTTTCATACATTGATGAACTGCCAGTCACAGCTGAAGAGATTGGTAGAGCAACCAAACGTGACCCAGCTATGTCAAAGGTGTATGAGTATATTGCAAATGGCTGGCCAAACCTTTTATCAGGAAAAAACATTCATCCATACTTCATTCGTAGGAGTGAATTATCGGTGGATAAAGATTGTTTCATGTGGGGTGCAAGAGTAGTTATTCCAAATAAATTCAGGTCCAAACTATTAGGAGATCTTCATGACCAGCACCTGGGAATGTGCTTGACCAAAAGTTTTGCACACAGTTATTTATGGTGGCCAGGTCTAGATAAAGATATAGAGTACATCGTTAGTCTGTGTACAACATGTCAATCAGTAAGCAAGAAACCACCATCAGTACCATTACAGCCATGGAAATGGCCTCCCAGGGTGTGGCAAAGCGTACATAATGATTTTGTTGAGCTAGAAGGTTTACAATTGTTCACTGTGATTGATAACCACTCAAATTGGGTAGAGGTGTTTCCGATGTGGAAAATAACAACAAGTAAAACACTAGAGAGTTTGCGAAGATTATTTTCTTCATATGGCCTCGAGAAGAAATTGTGTCTGATAATGGACCACAATTTTGTTCAGAAGAATTTGTGCAGTTCACAAGCAAAAATGGTGTGAAACATACCAAGGTCCACCCGGAATTAACGCCGAGATTCAATAATACCACCCGGCCACTTTTTTTTGTCGTAAAGAGCACATTTGGCGAAACTAATGCCCAGGAGATCGCCCACCGTCACTTTCATCACCTCGCACACATATCGGGCACAATATCGCTCGCCCAAAAAACCTCCCAGAAAAAATGGAACTGCTCTTAACGAACAGCAGCGGTAAAATTGCAGGTCGTATCATTCAAAAGGCTGCCTCAACTTCGGGGGAGTTTGCTTTGACTCTGGAGTTCTCAGTTGAAGTGAACATCTGAACAGACATAATTTCAGACTCTGGACTATTGGGGGTTTACTCTAGGTGTATTTTAGTGAGGAAATCATTGCTTCTGATCAATCGCTATTATACTTTCAATGCAATGGGGCCACCAAACAATAACTGTGCTTAAGCAGTGCTTCAGATGTCTTGGTCACTCAGGAGGGGAGCTACAATACAACTCTGAACAAGTAGGTAAATTTGTGGTTGTGCACAAGCTGGCTATCAGGAGGGGTCAAGAATTGCCAGAAGGCACTGATGCTCCACCTCAGGAGAGAGAGGAAGAGGACAATGAAGGGCTGGATGCTGATCTAGGACCAGAAAATCAGGCTGACTATGCAACCATACCCACAACCCCCTCCAGACCGCAGGAAAGGGCATAGCTGTAAGACTCTTATGTGAGGAGCTGATATCTGAATGATTTGCCTGAAAGAGTGTTGATGTGAGTGACAACGCTGACACACTGCTATGTGTGCGCAGTTCAGACATCAATGGTGCCCATCAACTTGGTGTCAGTTAAAGTTTAAGTTGATTCAACTTAAGTTTAATTATACCCTTTCATGTTAAGGAATCACCAGTGTGCAGCTATCTGAGACAATGCACAATAAGGTTATGTTCAATAACAAAAATGCAACACCATCATTGGTTTGAAATCAAAGTATCACAGGAAATAACATCCAACCCCCGCTCACACCCCACTTTTTCCACCATTGACATCAATCAAATGTTCAACATGTCCAGCAACAGAGAATACAAAGGCAAAGCAGTAGTGTGGTCCCCAGCCCCCATACATTACAACAAATTGCATACACCCAGATGGAGATATAACACAGCCATCACCTGCGGACATGCACCTCACTTTCCTTCCCCCTCCCCTTCTTCTCCCCACCTCTACCCCTTCCCCTCCTCACTCCACGGTGCCTGGCCGAGGAGCTCCTCAGGCGGTGCCTCATTGGGGGAGATGAAGTCGGATGTGGTCGTTGCACGGGTACGGGAGAGGGGGGTGCTGAGGGGGCAACATTCTCTTGGTTCTTGGATGCAGAAGCAATATCTTGGTTCTTGCTCTCATCTGTCGTTCGCAGTAGTGGTGTGGAACCTAGGGATGGAGTGCTACGCTCGGGGATCACTGGGAGGCCTGTGCCAGTAGTGTTCCTGATTATCGCATCCAGGGCCTCCGCCATGCGCGGAATGTACTCGGTCATGGTGGCCAGCTGTCGGGATATGCCCCCTAATGCTTCGATGAGCTGGTCACCAATGTCTACAGGATCCTGGACAACTGTACCATCTCTCCACTTGTGGAACAGACCTGCCACGTCCACGAGACCTCTACGAGGTCAGTGCCATCCTGGGGACAAATGAGGTGCCCTGTGGCGATGTGCTTGGGGCCGGTACCTCCAGAGTGGAGGTGGGAATGACCGGAGGACCACTAGATGGCCTTGGGGTGGAATGGCTTCTGGAGCGTGGCGATGCAGGTTCCTCGAAGTCCGCGCTCTCATCCGTGGAGAACAGACCCAGTGGATTGACGGGCGAGAATCGGAGCTCCTCAGCAACAGGAGCGTCCTGAGAGTCGGACACCACGCTCTCACCTTCTGGCCTCTGTGGTCTTGCCTTGGGATGTGCTGTTGGCTGCGCTGCAAAACACAAATGCGGTTTTTAGAGGAGAAGGGGGTGCTAGGGTCACAAGGTGAGTCCAGCGCTACACACAGCATATACACGACTAAAGCACCACTGCTCTCAAAATCATCGCAGACATCACATTTCACAACCATCAACATATTTCCATTGCAATGATTTTCATTAGGCCTATCATTATTTCTATGACAATTTTAGAAATCATCTATCATATATGATTGTTCAGATATGAGTGTGTGTGGCATCTATTGACTTTACATTACGCAATGGTGTAAGCTTTCTTCACGTGACATCACTTCAGGGTCTGCAAATGCATCTGTGATTGTCCGGTTTTGCTTCTCCATGAGTGCAAGCACACACTCCTCCATCTCAGTGATGTTGCTGGGGACCGGTGGCCCCCCCCACCCGTTCGCCTCTGCACGGACCTCATCGTCGATAGCTTTTTCTGTAAAAGGTGACAGGACGACATGGCATGAGATCATTGCGTGATATCATTGCTAGGTACTGTCACAGAGACTGAGAGAACGCATAACCGACTGATGAAATCATGATTATTATGAAAATGATCATTCTTTACCTAAAGACGTAAACCATGACCACAGGCTTTGAGTGAAACATTCCCGGTAAAAGTGAAAGACCTCACATCTGACGATAGTCACTCATGACTGTTACAAATCAAATTATATAAATACATAAGTACATGTAAATCAATGTAATATTTACTCTTGCAGATCCCACAAGGTCGTTCCATCGTTTGCGGCAATGGTTGCCCTCACGAACCTCGTTGGTCGCTGACGAGACCACCTCTGCTATCTCGGTCCATATCTTCTGGTAGGCTTTTGGGGTGGGCTTCCCATGCCCTCCCTGTGTCAAATCACCCCAGTGTACTTAGACCTCATGCAGGAGGGAGGCATTTGCCTCGTCTGAAAACCTCCTGGCTCTTTTGCACCCTCCAATGTGCTCCTCTCCCACCTCAGTGCTCTCTCCAGCTTCAGTCTCCACAACGTGCTGTGATGCCTCCTCCTCTCTCTCCATTATAGGCCAAATTCCGGCGAATATGTGGCTGGTAACAGCTAATTTTTATTTGCCGACTTGCTGTGAATCTCTAAAGTCTCCCTCCTTCCTCCCAAAGCATCCAGCCCTGCCTTCAGTCCCTCTGAGCTCCCTCTCTCTCTGTCTCCTCTTTTGTGCATCTCATGATGACCCTTGACCTGCTGAATCGCGGGAATCGAGCATTGCCATGCCATTGCTAAGGACGGCCACACTTTGCAGCAGAAGATCAAAAAAATTTAAAGCTACCGTCCATTTCATATCGCTCGCGGTAACGCCCATTTTCAAAAATGGAGACTCGGTTGTTTGGAGAATGGACGAGAAGCCGGCGATCTGAAAACCTTTTTTTACTGCCCACACCGGAAATTACGCCCATTTTTGGGCAATAAGCACAAAAGTGGAGGTTCTAACCCCTTATCTTTTGTCATGCATAACCATGCAAGTTATGTATGATGTAAAATGTCTCTACTTATCTATAAAATAACTCCACGAGGCCTAGTACTGTGCTTGAGCTGCTGTGACCTTGGTTTCTTTATTGTAACTCAGAATGCCAGCACAGCATGGGAGGCCTGCTTATATACAGTGCTCCCAAGGGATGCTGGGATCCCTTGGGACGCCAACAGATGTGCCCTCTGATGGTGGTAGAATGCTGGTTACAAGGTGTTGCATACATAACATCACTCCCACCCAAAGTCAATAGTACACTTATTTACATGGTGAGATGATCTGGGGCTTTCCACTCCCTAGTCGATTGCCTTGGTACAAATACAGGTGCAGGCGAGCTGGTTGGGCCTTCGCTGGGCTGCTGCGCAGCTGACCTTGCTGTGCTGCTGAGGATGATGAGTTCAGCTTCGTAGTCAACTGTGATGTCGGTTGCCACTTATGTGTGTATCGGAGGGTGGAAGTTGGTGGTGTTCTCTTCAGGTTGCTCGTGGCTGCCTGTGAATCGCAGTTTGGTTTCGACCAAATGCTTTCTGCAAGTTAGTCCATTTGCAAGTTTGACCTCAAATACCCTACTCCCTTCTTTGGCTATGACAGCACCAGCGAGCCATTTGGGACCATGTCCATAGTTGAGTACAAATACAGGGTCATTCACTTCAATATTGCGTTCCGACATGTGTTTCAAGCTTTGCTTGATGGTTTGGATTGCCCGCTCCACTTAGCCATTGGATGGGGGCTTGAACGGGACAGACCTGACATGCTTGATGCCATTGCGGGTCATGAATTCATTGAATTCCGAGCTGGTGAAACACGCTGACCAAAATGTCAGGCAAGCCATGGGTGCCGAACATGGCCCTGAGGCTTTCAATGGTGGCGGTGGACGTGCTGGATGCCATTATTACACATTCGATCCACTTAGAGTAGGAGTCCACTATAATGAAGAACATTTTTCCTCGAAAGGGGCCCACATAACCCACGTGGATCCTGGATCATGGTTTTGAGGGCCAGGACCACAGACTAAGTGGAGCCTCCCTGGGGGCATTGCTCAACTGTGAGCAAGTGTTACACTGGCGCATGCACGATTTCAAGTCCGAGTCAATGCTGGGCCACCAGACGTGGGACCTGGCAATAGTCTTCATCATGACTATGCCTGGATGGGCACTGTGTAGGTCGCGTATGAAGGTTGCCCTGCCTTTTTTTGGCATGACGACGCAGTTGCCCCATAAGAGGCAATCCGATTGGATGGACATTTCGTCTTTACGATGGTGAAACAGCTTTATCTCATCTTGAATTTCTCTTGGGACCACTGACCAGCCCTCAATGAGAACACAACTTTTTACAAGAGATAACACGGGGTCCTGGTTGGTCCAGGTCCTGATCTGGTGGGCCATTACGGGTGACCCTTTGCTTTCAAATTCATCCATGACCAGGCACAGGTCTGCGGGCTGTGCCATTTCTACCCCGTGGTGGGCAACGGTAGCCGGCTGAGGGCATTGGTGCAGTTCTCAGTGCCTGGCCTGTGGTGGATCAGATAATCGTAGGCCCATCTTTGGATTCACAATGAGGCATTGGTGTTTATGCCTTTGCTTTCGAAAACAGTGAGATTAGGGGCTTATGGTCGGTTTCTAACTCGAACGTGAGTCCGTACAAATACTGGTGCATTTTTTTACCCCATAGACACAGGCCAAAGCCTCCTTCTCGACCATACTGTAGGCTTTTTTGGCCTTGGATAGACTTCTAGACGCATATGCAACCGGTTGGAGTTTGCCCGCTACATTTGCTTGCTGTAAAACACACCTGACACCGTACGACGACTAGTCACGTGCTAAAATTAGACGTTTACCTGGGTCACACAATACAAGCAACTTGTTCGGACACAGCAAGTTTCTGGCCTTTTTGAAGGTGGCCTCTTGATTTTGATCCCAAACCCAGTCGTCTCCCTTGCGTAGCAACTTATGCAACGGTTTGAGCAAGGTGCTCAACCCTGGAAGAAAGTTACCGAAATAGTTGAGGAGTTCCAGGAACGAGCGCAGCTCCGTTACATTTCGTGGTCTGGGTGCATTCTTGATGGATTCTGTCTTCAAGCCCGTGGGCCTGAAGTCGTCTGCCGCAATCTTCCTCCCCAGGAATTCTACCTCTGGTGCCAGGAAAACACACTTGGATTGTTTCAGCCGGAGTCCGATTCTGTTTAGTCGACTTAAAACCTCTTGCAGGTTGTGCAGGTGTTCGGTGGTGTCACGACCAATGATTAGGATGTCATCCTGAAATACAACGGTGCGTGGAACCGATTTCAACAGACTCCCCATGTTCCTTTGGAAGATGGCTGCAGCCGAGCGGATCCCGAATGGGCACCTGTGATACAAAAACAGTCCCTTGTGTGTGTTAATGTGAGAGCAGCAGCCGATCGAAGTGAGAGATAAAGGGAGCGCGAGCAGGAGCCGGGACACAAACACCACGAGAGCAGCAGCGATCAGAGCGGGAGATAAAGGGAGCCAGCCCAACCAGCACCAACTGACCTAGGAGGATAAGAAATAAAAAGATTCAAAGTGTGACATCACAGGAAAGCAGGGAAGTGATTGCTTGGTCAGTATTTCTCTCTTTTTCTTGGGCATTGGTTTAAATTAAGAGCTGGGATTAAAAATCTAAACATTCCAAACGTGAAAATGTTATCTTTTTCTTTTCTTATCAGGAAGAAACCTTTGGCGTTGTTCCCAATTAGGTTAATTTAACAGTTAAGTCATGGCAGGAGAGCCCAGACCCATGTCACGCTCCTCCTGTGCTCTGTGGCAAATCAGGGACACTTCTGTCCCTGACGACTATGCGTGCAGGAAGTGTATCCAGCTGCAGCTCCTGACAAACAGCATTGCGGCACTGGAGCTGCGCATGGATTCACTCTGGAGCATCCGCAGTGGATGTCGTGAATAGCACGTTTAGTGAGTTGGTCACACCGCCGGTAAAAGTTACACAGGCAGGTAGGGAATGGGTGACCATCGGGAAGAGCAGTGAAAGGAAGGTAGTGCAGGGGTCCTCTGCGGTCATCTCCCTCCAAAACAGATACACCACCTTGGGCACTGTTGGGGGAGATGACTCATCAGGGGAAGGCAGCAGCAGCCAAGTTCATGGCACCATGGGTGGCTCTGCTGCACAGGAGGGCAGGAAAAAGAATGGGAGAACTACAGTGGTAGGGGATTCTATTGTAAGGGGAATAGGTAGACGTTTCTGCTGCCGCAATCGAGAGTCCAGGATGATATGTTGCCTCCCTGGTGCAAGGGTCAAGGATGTCTCGGAGCAGCTGCAGCACATTCTGGAGGGGGAGGGTGAATAGCCAGTTGTTGTGGTACATATAGGTACCAATGATATAGGTAACAAGTGGGATGAGGTCCTACAAGCTGAATTTAGGGAGCTAGGAGTTAAATGTAAAAGTAGGACCTCAAAGGTCGTAATCTCAGGATTGCTACCAGTGCCACGTGCCTGTCAGAGTAGGAATTGCAGGATAGCTCAGATGAATATGTGGCTTGAGGAATGGTGCAAGGGAGAGGGATTCAAATTCCTGGGGCATTGGAACCGGTTCTGGGGGAGGTGGGAGCAGTACAAACCGGATGGCCTACACGTGGGCAGGACCGGAACCATTGTCCTAGGTGGAGTGTTTGCTAGTGCTGTTGGGGAACGTTTAAACTAAAATGGCAGGGGGATGGGAATCTATGCAGGGAGGCAGAGGGAAGTAAAAAGGGGGTTGAATCAAAAGGTAGGAAGGAGAAAAGAAAGAGTGGAGGGCAGAGAAATCAAGGGCAAAAATCAAAAAGGGCCACATTGCAACATAATTCTAAAAGGACAAAGAGTGTTTAAAAAAAACAAGTCTGAAGGCTCTGAGTCTCAATGTGAGGAGCATTCGTAATAAGGTGGATGAATTAACTGCGCAGATAGTTGTTAACGGATATGATGTAATTGAGATTACGGAGACATGGCTCCAGGGTAAGCAAGGCTGGGAACTCAACATCCAGGGATATTCAATATTCAGGAAGGACAGACAGGAAGGATAAGGAGGTGGGGTAGTATTACTGGTTAAAGAGGAGATTAATGCAATAGTAAGGAAGGACATTAGCGTGGATGATTTGGAATCTATATGGGTCGAGTTGCGAAACACCAAAGGGCAGAAAATGATAGTGGGAGTTGTGTACAGACCACCAAACAGTAGTAGGGTGGTTGGGGATGGCATCAAACAGGAAATTAGGGATGCGTGCAATAAGGGTACAGCAGTTATCATGGGTGACTTTGATCTATATATTGATTGGGCTAACCAAACTGGTAGCAATACTGTGGAGGAGGATTTCCTGGAGTGTATAAGGGATGGTTTTCTAGACCAATATGTTGAGGAACCAACTAGAGAGCAGGCCATCCTAGTCAGGGTCTTGTGTAACGAGAGAGGATTAATTAGAAATCTGGTCGTGCGGGGCCCCTTGGGGAAGAGTGACCTTAATATGGTAGAATTCTTCATTAAGATGGAGAGTGACACAGTTAATTCAGAGACTAGGCCAGAATTGGCCAGAAAAAGCAGCAAACCTGAGGACTGGGATAAATTTAGAATTCAGCAGTGCAGGACAAAGGGTTTAATTAGGAGGGAGAAAATAGAGTATGAGAGGAAGCTTGCAGGGAACATAAAAAATGACTGCAAAAGCTTCTATAGCTATGTGAAGAGAAAAGATTAGTGTAGGTCTCTTGCAGTCAGAATCAGGGGAATTCATAATAGGGAACAAGGAAATGGCAGACCAATTGAACAAATACTTTGGTTCTGTCTCCACTAAGGAAGACACGAATAATCTCCTGAAAATACTAGGGGACTGAGGGTCTAGCGAGAAGGGAGAACTGAGGGAAATCCTTATTAGTCAGGAAATGGTGTTATGGAAATTGAAGGGACTGAAGGCTGATACATTCCCAGGACCTGATAGTCTGCATCCCAGAGTACTGAAGGAAGTGGCCTTAGAAATAGTAGATGCATTGGTGGTCATTTTCCAACATTCTATGGACTCTGGTTCAGTTCCTATGGATTAGAGGGCAGCTAATATAACCCCACTTTTTTAGCCTGACATCAGTGGTGGGGAAAATGCTGGAATCAATTATTAAAGATGTAATAGCAGAACATTTGGAAAGCAGTGACAGGATCGGTCCAAATCAGCATGGATTTATGAAAGGGAAATCATGCTTGACAAATCTTCTAGAGTTTTTTGAGGATGTAACTAGTAGAGTGGATAAGGGAAAACCAGTGGATGTGGTGTATTTGGACTTTCAAAAGGCTTTTGACAAGGTCCCACACAAGTGATTGGTGTGCAAAATCAAAGCACATGGTATTGGGGTTAATGTATTGACGTGGATAGAGAACTGGTTGGCAGACAGGAAGCAAAGAGTGGGAATAATTGGGTCCTTTTCAGAATGGCAGGCAGTGACCAGTGGGGTGCTGCAGGGTTAAGTGCTGGGACCCAAGCTATTTACAATATACATTAATGATTTAGATGAAGGAATTGAATGTAATATCTCCAAGTTTGCAGATTACACTAAGCAGTGCGAGATGAGGAGAAACTTCTTCACTCAGAGAATTGTGAACCTGTGGAATTCTCTACCACAGAAAGTTGTTAAGGCCAGGTCGTTGGATATATTCAAAAGGGAGTTAGATGTGGCCCTTACGGCTAAAGGGCTCAAAGGGTATGGAGAGAAAGCAGGAATGGGGTATTGAAGTTGCATCATCATCCATGATCATATTGAATATTGGTGCAGACTCGAAGGGCCGAATGGCCTACTCCTGCACCTATTTTCTATGTTTTTCTATGTTAATTTTTTCGACGACTCAGCCAGCTCCTGGGTCATGTAAGCAGAGGTTAGATCCAACTTGGTGAATGCCTGTCCCCCTGCTAATGTCGCAAAGAAATCATCGGCTTTGGGTAGCGGGAACTGGTCCTGTAATGAAACTCGGTTGAGCGTTACCTTGTAGTCGCCGCAGATTCTCACAGTGCCATCGCTCTTAAGTACCGGAACAATCGGGCTGGCCCACTCATTTAATTCGACTGGTGCTATGATTCCCTTGCGTTGAAGTCTGTCCAATTCGATCTCCACTTTCTCCCTCATCATGTAAGGGACCACTCGAGCCTTGTGATGAACAGGCCGTTCCTCGGGGACCAAGTGGATCTGCATTTTGACACCTGTGAAGTTGCCGATGCCTGGTTTAAATAGGGATGGGAACTTGCTCAGCACTGGAGCACAGGAAGCATCGTCCACTGAAGATAGTGCTCCGACGTCTTCCCAGTTCTAGCAAATCTTCCCCATCCAGCTTCTGCCAAGCAGCATTGGTCCGTCGCCTGGTACAACCCACAGTGGCAATTTGTGTATTTCTCCATCATAGAATACCTTTACGTTCGCACTGCCAATAACTGGGATCAGTTCCTTGGTGGTAAGTGCACAGCTTTGTCTGAATCGGGCTCAGCTTGGGTCTTTGTTCTTTGTTGCCCCACAGCCTCTCAAATGCTTTCTGGCTCATAAGTGACTGACTCTCCCCCGTGTCCAACTCCATGGAAACAGGAATGCCATTTATCTTGACTTTCATCATCATGGGGAGATTTTTGGTAGTGAAGGTGTGCACCCCGTGCAGTCCTTCCTCGGGCAGAGTCGTCTCTTTAGCTTGTACTTTATGATCCTTGCTGGATCGGAAACCTCCTGCTGACTCCTCTGCCACGTTTTGAGTCGCAGTTCTTTTGCACATTCGCTGTGGGTGGCCCTTTGGCCGCAGCCTTTGCACACATAGTGTCTGAATCGACACAGACACAAGGTGATGGTTCACTTCACAACACAAGGTAATGGTCCGCTTCACAACCTGTCCCATTGCGAAAACGTCCCGCAACACATTGTTGAGGAGTTCGCCAAATTCACACGATTCCGCGAGCCTTCATAGGTCTGCGACATATTCCGCTAAATCCTGGCCCTCGGTGCAGCGGTGTGTGTAGGAGTGATATCCTGGCCAGCGAAACCCAAGTAAAGGCTTCACCCTCTGTAAACTTTTCTAAACTACCAACGACAGCCATCTCTGCATGTAAGTCCGTGATCGGTTCTCATCGCCAGTTATTATGTCTCTACTTATCTGTAGAATAACTCCATGAGGCTTAGTGCTGTGCTCGAGCTGCTGTGACCTTAGTCTCTTTATTGTAACTCAGAATGCCAGCACAGTATGGGAGGCCTGCTTATATACAGTGCTCCCAAGGGATGCTGGGATCTCTTGGGACTCCAACAGATGCGCCCTCTGGTGGCATTAGAATACTGGTTACCAGGTGTTGCATACATAACATGATGATTATTTTGTTATAACAGCCAATGCTGTTTACAGGTCACCTGGCAAGTTCCTATGTTAAGAACCAACTTGTAAAAGTGTGTGTTTGTGATGTCATAGTGAATATACTACAGCCATAATAAAATAGATCATCCATCACAAAAGTTTATTTTTCTCTCCATCTCATTCTCACATGCCACAGTTGGGCAGGCTCCAAAACTGAGAACTGGCTGGCTGTCTCTGTAAACAGGACAACTCTGATCTTATCAAATGGCTGCCAACAGTGCTCAGACCGCATCCCATCAGGCAAATAACATATATAGTACAATTCATCATCTAATAATAATTTACCTCGCATGCTTTTGATTATTAGTTAACCGATTAATTAAGGAAGATATCCTTCAATGAATACGTGCGTCTAGAGGCTGTGGCGAGCTATACTTTCGATAGCATGTCAGCTGAAGTTGGTAGTGAGGATGAGTCACTGTAATGCTGGTAAGCTTTCCTAAATTAATCCTGAGAGCTGTAAACACATCACTTTGTCAATAAAACCTTTAATTTGATTTGTGGTTTTCACCTTTTTCTTCAACCGGAGAAAAAGCTCAGAGAGAATTAAAAAGCTTGTTTGGATCCAAAATCTGTCGGCTCTCTGTTTGTTGATGAGATTTGCGGTTGTGGAAATTCCCATATGGTATTAAATAATAATGGAAGGTTAAATCCTTTGAGTACCTCTTCAGCCTATTTGTGACAAAACAATTTTTTTTCTGGTTGATCTTTTAAGATTAAATAAAATAAATGATACGAAAACCTCTGCTGGAAAAGTATGCTTAGCTTTCATAGTTAGCACAAAATGAGTCATTTTGATTCATCTTGATCCCATTTTGTTTATATACTCCATTTGAAGCCAATGCTTCAGAAAACCGTGACACAACATTAGTTAGCATGGTGAAAATAAACATTCAGACACATGGAGCAGCTTTTTAAAAACAGAATCTAAAAGAACAAAAATAGTCACATTTGTACGATGTCTAGATGTTGGTCAGAAATGCTTCTTAACTCTGTTCTATTTTAGAACATAACAATTCTCGTGAGTGACTGTGTCATAGAATCATAGATTGATACAGCACAGAAGGAAATCATTCGGCCCATCGCGCCTGTACCAACTTTCTGAAAGAGCTATCCAATTAGTCTCATTCCCCTGTGCTTTCCCCATAGTCTTGCAAAGTTTTCCCTTTTAAGTATTTATCCAATTCCCTTTTGAAAGTTACTATTGAATCTGCTTCAATCACCCCTTCAGGCAATACATGCCAAATAATGACAACTTGCTGACTAAAACATTTATCCTCATTGCCCCCTTGGTTTTTTTTGCCAATGATTTTCAATCAGTGTCCTTTGGTTACTGACCCACCAGCCAGTGGGAACAGTTTCACCCTATCTACACTCTTCAAACCCCTCATAATTTTGAACCCCACTATTAAATCTCCCTTAACCATCTTTGCTTTAAGGAGAACAATCCCAGTATCTCTAATCCCTCCTCATCCCTGCACCCCTGCACCAGAATTGGACACAATACTCAAGCTAAGGTCTAACCAGTGATTGAAAAAGGTTTACCATAACTCCCTTGCTTTAGTACTCTATGCCTCTATTTATGAAGCCAATGATCGCATAAGCTTTTTTAACAGCTTTATCAAAATATCCTGCCCCCTTAAAGATTTCTGTATGTTAAACCCCCAGGTCTCTCTATTCCTGCAACTCCTTTAAAAATACTTCTTTTAGTTTATACTGCCTCTTCTCGTTCTTCCTATAAGTGTATCGTGTTGCCTGTTCCAAAAGCTGTACATTTGCTTTAGAAACATAGAAAATAGGTGCAGGAGTAGGCCATTCGGCCCTTCGAGCCTGCACCAACATTCAATGAGTTCATGGCTGAACATGCAACTTCAGTACCCCATTCCTGCTTTCTCGCCATACCCCTTGATCCCTCTAGTAGTAAGTACTACATCTAACTCCTTTTTGAATATATTTAGTGATTTGCTTTACTTTGATTTGCTTAAAAGTACCACAGTTCCATGATGCTGAAATTGGTGTTGGGCTGTTCCAAATGTAGCACCAGAATTGAACACATTAAAATGACAGTAGTATTTACTTACTATACATCAAGCATGAGGGTTTGGGTTACAGAATGGCTTGGTCATTGTAGGGCTGCTTTGTGGTATTGTTGGGGCGGGGGTGGTGTGGTGGGGGGGGGGGGGGGGAGGGGGAGGAGGTTGGTACTGCATTTGGGAGCCATACGGGAGCACCAGTGCAAGTTTCAGTACATTGGGCCAATTGTGAGGCCATCCTAAGCCTCCTGGGCAGCAATGTGCGCTGCTGGTGCCATCTTCCCTCTCACCTGGGAGCATCAGTTCGGTGAGGAGAAGGTTGCTGGTGTGGCTGCTGTTGCTGCTGGTGGGGCTGGTGTAGTTGCGACTGGGCTCAGCTTGGTCCGATTCTGAGGTCAAAGGTGAGGCACCATAAGTGGCACCCATGTTGATCTCATAGACACCAGGTAAAGTGGAGATCAGAGACACAATCCTCCAATGGACTGAGAGTGACAAGCAATGTGGTGAGAGCAACTTCGGAGGTTGCAGAAATCACCAATAAACACCTGAAAGCTAAATCTCTGCACAAAATGGTGTCAGCAAGGATCTTTCCCTTAGGCAAGGAAGCAGGAGTAAGGTGTGAGTACTTATGAGCTTAGTGAACGTGCGCAATGGCCACTGAGCTCCTACTTCCCCTACACAGGCGAGGTTTCCGAGGTCCGTGAATCCCGTGTGCAACCAGTTAGGGTCCAAACTTGATGTTAAAAAGGCAGTTAAGGGTGTGTAAATGAGCAGTTATGTACCTCAATGAGGTGGCCCACCTCTCCCGAGCTGGTCCCTGGCACACCTCGAAATGCGGCCCAATGAAAGGCAGAAGTTGGCGGGATGACGGCGGGTTCCGGATGCGCTGGAAAATACCTCCCTTTTAACCTCCGACCCACTCCCAAACCTGCTGCTCGGCTCTGGGGAAATTCTGGCCTAACAGTTCTGCTATGCTAAACAGTTGCAGAAGTAGCCTGCATCTTCCTCAGTACAATGTTCACAATGCTTTGTTGATGACCACGACCTTCTTGGTTAGGATTAGAAATTAACTCCCCTCAGTAGAAAAACAATCATGTTTTTTACAGAATATTTTGCTTTTATTTTGACTTCGTCAAGCTTTGACAATATCAGCATTCAAAACCTAACTGATCATAAAGCAAAAGAGTTGAGATTACATTTGACAATAATTAACAATATTTGATATATTTCAAAGAAGATAGAAACCTCCTATTGACAAACATTTAAGCACAACCTCTGACAAACACTCATACAGTTGTTGGACTGCCAATTCCAGGATGCTCAGTCACACATAAGGGGGATAGACATTGTGATGCCCCTCACACATTGAGGGCTCCAGAATGGGCGGCATGACGTCAAATTCAGGATCGTGACATAAGTCAGTGTAAAAGCGCTGGATTTGCGAGCGACGCCATATTTGTCCGGACGCTCGATAGGCATCCCCAGCGGCCACCTGCAGCAAACGCAACTGGTTCACTGATGTCCTTCAGGGAAGGGTGCCTGTGTGTTTTCTTAATTTATTAATTCATGGGATGTGGGCATTGCTGACAAGGCCAACATTTATTGCCCATCCCCAATTGCCCTCAAGAAGGTGGTGGTGAGCCGCCTTATACAACTGAGTGGCTTGCTAGGCAAGTTCAGAAGGCAGTTAAGTGTCAACCACATTGGGTCTGGAGTCACATATAGGCCAGACCGGGTAAGGACGGCAGATTTCCTTCCCTGATCATCATCATCATCATCATAGGCAGTCCCTCGGAATCGAGGAAGACTTGCTTCCACTCTTAGAATGAGTCCTTAGGTGACTGAACAGTCCCATACAAGAGCCACAGTCCCTGTCACAGGTTGGACAGATAATCGTTGAGAGGAAGGGAGGGTGGGACAGGTTTGCCGCATGTTCTTTCCGCTGCCTGCGCTTGATTTCTGCATGCTCTCAGCGATGAGACTCGAGGTGCTCAGCGCCCTCCCGGATGCACTTCTTCCACTCAGGGCGGTCTTTGGCCAGGGACTCTCAGGTGTCGGTGGGGATGCTGCACTTCATCAGGGAAGCTTTGATGGTATCCCTGTAACGTTTCCTCTGTCCACCTTTGGCTCGTTTGCCATGAAGGAGTTTGAGTAGAGCGCTTGCTTTGGGAGTCTCGTGGCCTGCCCAGCGAAGCTGATCAAGTGTGCCATCCTTACTTGGTCTGGCCTATATGTGACTCCAGACCCAATGTGGTTGTCACTTAACTGCCCTCTGAAATAGCCTAGCAAGCCACTCAGTTGTATAAGGTGGCTCACCACCACCTTCTTGAGGGCAATTAGGGATGGGCAATAAATGCTGGCCTTGCCAGCGACACCCACATCCTGTGAATGAATAAATAAAAAAAACACAGGCCTCATTTAAATATTCTAATCAGGGCCCTTTGCTGGATTTGGTGTCGGTGTGTGCTTCAAACATCATCTCCACAACACATCATAGTGGGTAAGGTCAGGAAGCAGCTTTTGGGAGGAGTACTTAAAGAGATCCTCAACTCCATTAATGCAAGTCTTTGCTCAATTGTTTTCGGCTGCTGGGCTGCTTTTCGGCCAAGATTCGCACTGATTTGGATATTGTTTGTGTAAAGTCCTGTCCCTGCAGTACAGATTCACATGAGGCACATACTGAAGTCAAGGTCACTCAGGACCTGCACCTTTATTACACAGCTCTCGAATGCCCCACTTGCCTGAGACCTGTCCTTATATACCTGTCTGGAACAGGTATCCAATGTCTCCTGCAAGTGCACCCCTGGCGGCAAGGTAAGTTAGTGGTTACAGGTCATCTCTAGTTACAGTCATGTACAGCATGGTAAGATACAGTTATGTACAGTGGTGTGAGATACATGACAGTTTGGCAGTTGAATACTTTGGAAGAGAGAGCTTGTGGAGAACTACAAGCGTTTCACTGATTTTCCTTGTTCACAAGTGCTGAACGTGGGAATGCTGTTGGGCCTTACCCTTGGTTCTCCCAAACAAGGAGGAGGAGCAGCGAGGAAGACAGCAAAGACCTGCTCAGGCTGCAGGAAGACAACAAAGGAGACAAGGGCGCAGGAGGCCTTGCAGCATGCGCATCTTCAGGAACCAACCATCACACCTGGACCTCATAGAAGCATAGTGTTTAAGGAATCTACGGTTCAACAGGGAGAGAGATCTGTGCCACCTGCAGGGAGAGAATTGAAGCACAACACCAGGGCATGAATTGCATTCCCTGTCACAAGGAAGGTCTTATGTTTACTTGCCTCGGACCTCCCTCTCCCTTTTCCTAACTTCCATCGCGCCTAGATCCACCCTCCCCTGCCCACTTACCTTTTGCTGGGGACTGTCCCCTCAGGTTCCTGCCAGCAGTCTCCTGACACCCCAAATCTGGCTCCCACCCACTAGCCAGGTCGAGATTCCTGCCCAGTTTGGCGGGAGTCCCAGTTCCATCACTTATGCTGTGTTGGGATGGGTGGGGGGGGATCAATTTATTATCCATCCAGAGTTAAAATCGGGCCTCTTTGTACCTATTGGAGACCCATGCTGAACCTTTCTGAGATGCTTAAAGAGTTTACCGAGTGTAAACATTTTATAAGATTTTAAAGCTGTTCTCAAAAAAGAGAAACAAATGAACTGTACTTTGCAAAATTAATTTTGTTTTCACATTACTGTTTATTATTACCTTACAAATGTTATCTTGTTTTATATAGTTTCAAAGTATAACTGAACTTTTTATTGCATACAGAATGTTATGACTCTAACAATTGTATGGTTTGGGATATTTGCCCACAATCAAATATACATTTCAAAAGTATCTTGCTACTCTCCATACCAGCCAAAATAAACACATGATTCTGCAAATATGGCTATAACGTACATGAAAACAAACGCAGACATCACTGTTTGTGGTGTATATTATTATTTATTGTATTATTATTTAAACCTTTCCAACTTCTAACCTATCATACAAAAAGCTTGGATGTTGCAACATTGGTTAACAAATGAAAGCGTTTTTTTGAATACAATGCATACTGATTGCATGTTAAGTCAGGTATTTGAGGCAACCGAATGATTGACGCACTAACATACTGCAGGATCCTTTTTCTAAATTGATCATTCTTGGTGCAGGACACGACTAAGGTTGAGAACAATAAGAGAGATGACGCTAATCAGCCATCAATGATTGAGTTTTAAAAGTCTGGAAGTTGTTAGCGGAAGGAAAATCTTGAGAAAAGAAGTTCCATAGTCTTTCAGTCCTGGGAAGGAATGTGTTGTGGCACGAGGCAGTGTACTAAGATTTAGTTCAAGAGAATGAGGAAGGAGGGGAATGAAAGTGTATGTAGAATGCTATATTTTCAGTTTAAAAGGAGATAAACAAGAGGAGTACTTGCTATAGTTGTACCGGTCTCAGTCAGAGCGTAGTGTAATGCGAGCATAGCTCTGATTCTCCACCTAGCTTCAATACTACACCAAGACATATAGCCAAAGGTCAGAGCTTCAGAATCCAAATCCTTCAATAACATAGTGTGAAAACTGTTAATAAAGAATAAAAGACAGGTCTGACATTCTTGTAACTCAACATTAACAATCAAATACAAGAAGTAATCAAGAGAAGTTACTTATCTCTTTCTGTACATCACATACAAATACCACAATTCCAAAACAATTGGATGAGAAGAAGTTACTCACATCACTGTACTTCTGGGGAGGTTTAATACAGCAGGAGGTTCATTTTTAATTGCTAAAATGGATGCTTATGGCTTCTCTGCTGGAGCTGGTTTTCTCTTTGGTTTTGCTTTCTCCTTGTCCAATTGGAAAAACGCCACCCTGTGGCTGGAGTACTTCATGACACCTACTGTGTCCAGAATTAAACTGGCTCCAACCAATACAATAGTAATAAAATAAAGAGAGATGAGTGGATGATCCATCTCAGCCTCCTCCTGAGGTCCCCACCATCACAGAAGTCAATCTTCAGCCAATTCGATTCACTCCATGTGATATCAAGAAGTGGCTGGGCGTACTGAATACATCAAAAGCTATGGGCCCCGACAACATCCCGACTGTAGTGCTGAAGGCTTGTGCTCCAGAACTAGTCGCGCCTCTAGCCAAGCTGTTCCAGTACAGCTACAACACTGGCATCTATCCGACAATGTGAAAAACTGCCCAGGTATGTCCTGTCCACAAAACAGGAAAAATGCAATCCAGCCAATTACCGCCCCATCGGTCTGCTCTCAATCATCAGCAAAGTGATGAAAGGTGTCAGAGACAGTGCTATCAAACGCCACTTACTCACTAAACCTGCTCACCGATGCTTGGTCTTGTTTTTGCCAGAACACTTGACTCCAGACCTCATTATAGCCTTGGTCCAAAAATGGATAAAAGAGCTGAATTCCACAGGTGAAGTGAGAGTGACTTCTTGACATCAAAACAGTATTTGACCGAGTGTGGCATCAAGGAGCCCCAGTAAAACTGAAGTCAATGGGAATCAGGGGAAAACTCTCTACTGGCTGGAGGAGGAGGATTTCCTGGAGTGCATAAGGGATGGTTTTCTAGACCAATATGTCGAGGAACCAACTAGGGGGGAGGCCATCTTAGACTGGGTGTTGTGTAATGAGAGAGGATTAATTAGCAATCTCATTGTGCGAGGCCCCTTGGGGAAGAGTGACCATAATATGGTGGAATTCTGCATTAGGATGGAGAATGAAACAGTTAATGCAGAGACCATGGTCCAGAACTTAAAGAAGGGTAACTTTGAAGGTATGAGACGTGAATTGGCTAGGATAGATTGGCGAATGATACTTAAGGGGTTGACTGTGGATGGGCAATGGCAGACATTTAGAGACCGCATAGATGAACTACAACAATTGTACATTCCTGTCTGGCGTAAAAATAAAAAAGGGAAGGTGGCTCAACCGTGGCTATCAAGGGAAATCAGGGATAGTATTAAAGCCAAGGAAGTGGCATACAAATTGGCCAGAAATAGCAGCGAACCCGGGGACTGGGAGAAATTTAGAACTCAGCAGAGGAGGACAAAGGGTTTGATTAGGGCAGGGAAAATGGAGTATGAGAAGAAGCTTGCAGGGAACATTAAGGCGAATTGCAAAAGTTTCTTTAGCTATGTAAAGAGAAAAAGGTTAGTAAAGACAAACGTAGGTCCCCTGCAGTTAGAATCAGGGGAAGTCATAACGGGGAACAAAGAAATGGCAGATCAATTGAACAAGTACTTTGGTTCAGTATTCACTAAGGAGGACATAAACAACCTTCCGGATATAAAAGGGGTTAGAGGGTCTAGTAAGGAGGAGGAACTGAGGGAAATCTTTATTAGTTGGGAAATTGTGTTGGGGAAATTGATGGGATTGAAGGCCGATAAATCCCCAGGGCCTGATGGACTGCATCCCAGAGTACTTAAGGAAATAGCGGATGCATTGACAGTCATTTTCCAACATTCCATTGACTCTGGATCAGTTCCTATGGAGTGGAGGGTAGCCAATGTAACCCCACTTTTTAAAAAAGGAGGGAGAGAGAAAACAGGGAATTATAGACCAGTCAGCCTGACCTCAGTAGTGGGTAAAATGATGGAATCAATTATTAAGGATGTCATAGCAGCACATTTTTAAAAAAGTGACATGATAGGTCCAAGTCAGCATGGATTTGTGAAATGGAAATCATGCTTGACAAATCTTCTGGAATTTTTTGAGAATGTTTCCAGTAAAGTGGACAAGGGAGAACCAGTTGATGTGATATATTTGGACTTTCAGAAGGCTTTCGACAAGGTCCCACTCAAGAGATTAATGTGCAAAGTTAAAGCACATGGGATTGGGGGCAGTGTGCTGACGTGGATTGAGAACTGGTTGTCAAACAGGAAGCAAAGAGTAGGAGTAAATGGGTACTTTTCAGAATGGCAGGCAGTGACTCGTGGGGTACCGCAAGGTTCTGTGCTGGGGCCCCAGCTGTTTACATTGTACATTAATGATTTAGATGAGGGGATTAAATGTAGTATCTCCAAATTTGCAGATGACACTAAGTTGGGTGGCAGTGTGAGCTGCGAGGAGGATGCTATGAGGCTGCAGAGTGACTTGGATAGGTTAGGTGAGTGGGCAAATGCATGGCAGATGAAGTATAATGTGGATAAATGTGAGGTTATCCACTTCGGTGGTAAAAATAGAGAGACAGACTATTATCTGAGTGGTGACAGATTAGGAAAAGGGGAGGTGTAACGAGACCTGGGTGTCATGGTACATCAGTCATTGAAGGTTGGCATGCAGGTACAGCAGGCGGTTAAGAAAGCAAATGGCATGTTGGCCTTCATAGCGAGGGGATTTGAGTACAGGGGCAGGGAGGTGTTGCTACAGTTGTACAGGGCCTTGGTGAGGCCACACCTGGAGTATTGTGTACAGTTTTGGTCTCCTAACTTGAGGAAGGACATTCTTGCTATTGAGGGAGTGCAGCGAAGATTCACCAGACTGATTCCCGGGATGGTGGGACTGACCTATCAAGAAAGACTGGATCAACTGGGCTTGCACTGGAGTTCAGAAGAATGAGAGGGGACCTCATAGAAACGTTTAAAATTCTGACGGGTTTAGACAGGTTAGATGCAGGAAGAATGTTCCCAATGTTGGGGAAGTCCAGAACCAGGGGTCACAGTCTAAGGATAAGGGGTAAGCCATTTAGGACCGAGATGAGGAGAAACTTCTTCACCCAGAGAGTGGTGAACCTGTGGAATTCTCTACCACAGAAAATAGTTGAGGCCAATTCACTAAATATATTCAAAAGAGAGTTAGATGAAGTCCTTACTACTCGGGGGATCAAGGGGTATGGCGAGAAAGCAGGAAGGGGGTACTAAGTTGCATGTTCAGCCATGAACTCATTGAATGGCGGTGCAGGCTAGAAGGGCTGAATGGCCTACTCCTGCACCTATTTTCTATGTTTCTATGTTTCTATGTCTATGAGTCATACCTAGCACAAAGGAAGATGGTTGTGGTTGTTGGAGGTCAGTCATCACAGCCTCTGGACATCACTGTAGGAGTTCGTCAGGGCAGTGCCCTAGACCCAACCATCTTCAGCTGCTTCATCAATGGCCTCTCCATCATAAGGTCAGAAGTGGGGATGTTCGCTGATGACTGCACAGTGTTCAGTTCCATTCGCAACTCCTCAGTTAATGAAGCAGTTCATGCCCGCATGCAGCAAGACCTGGACAACATTCAGATTTGGGCTGATGAGTAGCAAGTAACATTTGCACCACACAAGTGCCAGGCAATGACTGTCTCCATCAAGTAGGCATCTAACCACCTCCCCTTAACATTCAATGGCTTTACAATCGCCGAATCCCCCACCATCAACATCCTGGGGATCACCATGGAGCAGAAACTTAACTGAACCAGCCACATAAATACTGTGGCAACAAGACCAGATCAGAGGCTGGGTATTCTGTGGCAAATGTCTCACCTCGAGACTCCCCAAAGCCTTCTACAAGTCACAAATCAGGAGTGTGATGAACTACTCTCCACTTGCCTGGATGAGCGCAGCTCCAACAACACTCAAGAAGCTCGACACCATCCCGGCAAAGCAGTAGGTTGATTGACACACCATCCACCACCTTCAACATTCATTCCCTCCAGAACCGGCAGACTGTGGCTGCAGTGTGTACCATCTACAAGCTGCACTGCTGCAACTCGCCAAGGCTTCTTCAGCAGCACCTCACAAACCCACGACCTCTAGCACCTAGAAGGACGAGGGCATCAAGCACATGGGAACACCATCACCTACAAATTTCCCTCAAAGTTACACAATTGGACTTGGAAACATATGACCATTCCTTCATCGGCACTGGGCCAAAATCCTGGAACACCCTCTCTAACAGCACTGTGGGAGCACCTTCACCACACGGACTGCAGCGGTTCAAGAAGGTGGCTCACCACCACCTTCTCAAGGGCAATTAGAGATGGGCAATAAATGCTGATCTTGCCAGCAATGCCCACGTCCCAGGAACAAATTAAAAAAAAACAAGAATGAGGAAAGTCCATTTGGTACATTGAAGCTTATCGCTGTTGTGCTCCCACTTTCCCAGCTTGCGGCCCAGCATGTAGGAGGCAAGGCCTTTCCTCCCCAGATTCAATAGTTGTGGACCAGAGGTTAAGGACTTTCTGCAAGAAGTGAAGAAAAGTAGAGATAAATATGCACTCCTAATAGCTGACTACAGAAGGGCATTGGTGAATGATTAACTATCCTCACAGCCAGGGACTATTGCATGGTATCAGACTAAAAGAAGTAGGAAACATATTGTGAGCAATTTGAAAAAGGTAAACAGGTTGGTAAATACTTTAGGCGTCTGTCTAATTCTATTCTGATGCATCCCTCTAAAGACAGACCTTGGCAGCAAGTTCAATGTAATGTTCATTTCCTGTTTAATGAAATGCTAGGATTTATTTGTCAGATGTAGATTAAGTTTTCAATATAAAATTACAGATGACAAGATAATTGGAGGATGTGTTTGCAACAATCAAACTTGGAAATTTGGCTGCTTTTATCTTTGAGGTACGCTAAGTCTCACTTTCCAGAACTGGCACTGGTGACATGCTTTGATGTGAGCTTTGGGTTAAATTTAGATGGTTGATTTGAAGCTGCCCCAGTGTCATTTTGAATTTGATGTGAGTCCTGGGGGGGCATGCTGGCGGGACGCAGGGTGGAACAAGGCAGTGCCAGAACCTCCTGCTTTTTATGCATAATATATCAATGTTCTCAGGCATGGCAGCAGCACAGATGAAACCTGCTGCCATGTGGCATGTCACTCAGTGATGCATGCATAATTTGCATTTCCCTGAAATTTCGGAAAATACAAGGATTCCCGGCCATGATGTAATTGGAGATCTGGTACAAATATTCCTTTCATTGGGAGCATGTAAGGCAGCTTGTAGACAGAGGAATGAATGACCACGTACTGTTGAATGTATGTCCTGTAGCTATTCTGCTGGATGTTGCCAAATATGGCTAACAAAGTAGCACTTGTTCTATTTAAATCTCATTTGCATTAATCTTTAATAGGATTCTGCATTCCATCCAATATAAAAATAACACTTTTCCACCTGGATTAAAATAAGCTTTCAAGTATTGCATAACATCTAGGTTTGCAAGTGCAGCGCAATTGAATCCAATGTTGTATTGTGGTTACAAATTAAAAGATTTATGTGTAATTCGATGACAAAATTCTTTTTAAACATAGCACTTGTCATTTTTACTTTCTTAATCCTTGTATCACTATGAAATGAATATGTGAACTAGATAATTAACAATTACACTATATAATTGAAATGAATAAATTAATATTATTATTTCCCTAAAACATAAGCAAAAATCTATGTTTAAACATATTTGTTTCTGCCTAGAGCCAGTGAAGCAGAGGAATAAATATTTCAGACATAAATCTTGTACAAACATTAATAATGTACAGTCAGAATACATAATTACATTTTGATGCACCAGTTGCCGGAGGGAGAGTCTACATGGGAGTTGCATCTGTTTTGGTGGTTCCCTGGGCATCTGTACCGTGGTACTGAGATACTGCGCCACACAGTGAGGAAGATGCTCAGTTTGACTCCTGGTCTGCACCAGTGTTGGTATACTGCACTCACTTCTTTCCCTCTTTATTTCTCTTTCTGAACCTGATTTGACATTGAGTCCACATGCTCTAACTTACACTTCCTTCTTAGTCTTTGAGCTATTTATTTCACAATCCTTCAACTTGATTGGTTAAGGAGATATACAGTTGCTTGGCCTACTCACTCAGGTCCCAGATGCCCACGTTCCCTCGCCATTATCAGCTCGTACTTACAGCAACCTGCCACACTAAAACATATTTTTTTTAAACCCTAAACACACAGGGGAGGAGGGGGGGGGAAATTGTGGTCAGAGGCTCTCTTCAGGCGAATGCTTCCGACCAGAAATTTTTAACGAAAATACCTGGTGGTCCCGGAGGTACATAGGATTCTGCTCCAAGGCATAGTTTCACAGTCCAGCGTACTGGTACATGTCTTCCAGGATCGTACTCGTATCTTGGAATCACATGGGTCTGGACCACCAATGAACAGCTAGTATTCTAACTATTAACAATGGGAACTCCGTTTGAACATAAAGAACATAAGAACATAAGAATTAGGAACAGGAGTAGGCCATCTAGCCCCTCGAACCTGCTCCGCCATTCAACAAGATCATGGCTGATCTGGCCGTGGACTCAGCTCCACTTACCCGCCCGCTCCCCATAACCCTTAATTCCCTTATTGGTTCTCTAAGATAACTTGCTCCCTTGTAGATTCTGTAACATACTGTTCTAAGAAACAATCCCGTATGCATTCTATTAATTCCTCCTCCAGGCTACCCCGTGCGATTTGATTTGACCAATCGATATGTAGGTTAAAATCCCCCATGATTACTGCCGTTCCTTTTTCACATGCCTCCATTATTCCCTTGATTATTGCCCGCCCCACCGTGAAGTTATCATTTGGGGGCCTATAAACTACGCCCACCAGTGACTTTTTCCCCTTACTATCTCTAATCTCCACCCACAATGATTCAACATTTTGTTCATTAGAGACAATATCGTCTCTCACAACTGCCCTGATATCATCCTTTATTAACAGAGCTACCCCACCTCCTTTCCCTTCTTGTCTAACTTTCCGAATCGTCAGATACCCCTGTGTGTTTAATTCACAGTCATGGCCACCCTGCAACCACGTTTCTGTAATGGCCACCAAATCATACCCATTTGTAATGATTTGTGCCGTCAACTCATTCACTTTATTTCGAATGCTGCGTGCGTTTAGGTAGAGTGTTTTAATACTAGTTTTTAATCCATGATTTTTAGTTTTGACCCCTCCTGCATCCCCTTTACATTCAGTGGCCCTTTTTGTTTTTTGCCTTGGGTTTCTCTGCCCTCCACTTTTACTCATCTCCTTTCTGTCTTTTGCTTTTGTCTCCTTTTTGTTTCCCTCTGTCTCCCTGCATTGGTTCCCATCCCCCTGCCACATTAGTTTAACTCCTCCCCAACAGCACTAGCAAACACTCCCCCTAGGACAATGGTTCCGGTCCTGCCTTGGTGCAGACCGTCCGGTTTGTACTGGTCCCACCTCCCCCAGAACCGGTTCCAATGCCCCAGGAATTTGAATCCCTCCCTGCTGCACCACTGCTCAAGCCATGTATTCATCTGAGCTATCCTGCGATTCCTACTCTGACTAGCACGTGGTACTGGTAGCAATCCTGAGATTACTACTTTTGAGGTCCTATGTTTTAATTTAGCTCCTAGCTCCTTAAATTCATCTTGTAGGACCTCATCCCTTTTTTTACCTATATCGTTGGCACCAATGTGCACCACGACAACTGGCTGTTCACCCTCCCTTTTCAGAATGTCCTGCACCTGCTCCGAGACATTTGCATGAGCTCCCATTACTATCAATGAGATTACCCCCCAAAAACAACAAACACAACACAATAAAGAACAAAACTACCTCACATATTTAAAATTAATTGAAATTGAATGTTTTAGAAAAAAAAAGTTTTTTTGAAAAATGTTTTAAAGTGTTTTAATTGGGTTAAAAATAAACTTACCTTAATGGACAGGGTTTTTAACATAAAAATTAGTGATTAAATTAAATTTTTCTAGATTTTAAAACTCTTACGTTGGTAAAAGTAAACTATATGCCTGCTTTTACCAGGCGTAAGAGTTTGATGGACATTCGCTGGGCAAGAGTTGGGTAAATAACCCACTCTCTGCCCCGTGGATGTCCTCACTGCAGGAATGCATTGGATCTGTCAAAAGAAATTTTGACAGATCGCAAAAGCCGAGAACCGGCATATACGAGGCCTCGCCGGGTGCGTGTGCACATCGTATGCACCCGGCGAGGCTGCAATCTTCGGCCCACAATGTCAAGTCTATCTAATGGCAAATGCTTTTAGATGCTCTGCCACAGCACATTATGGCCCATTACACCGAGAGTCCTTGCACTGATTTAGGACCCATTTGGGAAATCGGTTTGTGGCAGCACCTGATATGTCAGTCCTCAGGTCCGCCCGGTAAATTATGTCAGGAAACAGCCTTCACAAATTAAATTTAAAGGGATCCTCACCTCTGTTAAGGTAAGTCTTTGGTTAGTCATTTCAGGGTGCTAGGGTACTTACTGGGCTGTTTCATCTGTTTTGGCTGCAATACATAAGATCTTAAGAAATAGGTGCAGGAGTAGGCCATTCGGCCCTTCGAGCCTGCTCTGCCATCCAATAAGATCATGGTTGATCTTCTACCTCAACTCCACTTTTCTGCACTACCCCCATTTCCCTTGATTCCCTTAATATCAAAAAATCTATCAATTTCTGTCTTGAATTTTTATGTATGCAATAAAGGTTCAAACTAAGTACTGTTTAACTAAGCAAGGTGCAACCTTGGCTTTGCTTTATTTAGGCCCAAAGTGCCTGACTCTCAAAATGGCTGGCCTTTTATACCTGAGCAGCACCATGTGCATGCTGCTCAGTGGCCTCCAACAATGACGCCTTCTGGTGGCTACAAACAGAATGTACATACATGACAATACCCCCCTCTGAGATCTTATCACAGTCTTTCACAGGTTGAGACGGTCCAGTGCTTTGCACTCCCGAGTTGACCGTCTCAGTTCGATTCCAGCCTTGGATGAGTGTGCGGGCCTGTTGTGGCTGATGGCTGGATGACTGACTTGTTGGGGGTGGCAGCGGCCATGTCAGGAATTGCAAGTCCATTTTTATTGAACATGTCCGTGATGGAGTTTCCGGGTTCACTGATGACCCTTGAGTCATCTGAAGACTGCTGCTAGATTGGTTGGTCGTCGATGTTTTTTTTGTCCAACTGTTCTGGCTCATCTGTGTGCCTCAGCTTTGTCTGATTCATGTGTTTCCTGCAAGTTTGCCCATTCTTGAGCTTAATAACGAATACTCTGTTGCCCTCCTTGGCCATGACCATACCAGCGATCCATTTGGGACACTGACCATAGTTCAACACATATACAGGATCATTAACAGAAATCTCGCGTGACACAGTTGCGCGATCGTGGTACCCTTGTTGACTTTGCCTTCTGTATTCAAAATGATTATTTAAATCCGGGTGTACCAGAGATAGCTTGGTCTTATGACCTCTTTTCATCATGAGTTCAGCAGGTGAGACCCCTGTGAGTGTGTGGGGTCTTTTCCTGTAACTCAGTAGTATGCAGGGCAAGCGGGTCTGCAGTGACCATTAGGTTATTCTCCTTATGCTTTACTTGATAATTTGTAGTGCACGTTCAGCTTGCCCATTGCACAGTGCTGACCTTACACGTTTTATGCCATTAAGTTTCACGAACTCCTGAAACTCCTGACTGGTGAAGCACAACCCATAGTCACCAATATGTCAGGCAGACCATGTGTCACGAACATGACATTGAGATTCTCTATGGACGTGCTGGATGACATGATTATGCATTCTATCCACTTTGAATAAGCGTCCACTACCACTAAAAACATCTTGCCCAGGAAGGCACCTGCAAAATCTACATGGATCCTGGACCAAGGATTGGATGGCCACAACCACAGACTCAGCGGCGATTCCGCTGGTGCTTTGCTGAGTTGCATGCAAGTGTTGCACTGATGCACTCATGCTTTCAGCTCAGAATCAATTCCTGGCCACCATACATGGGACCTGGCGATGGCCTTCATCATTACTATATCAGGATGTGTGCTGTGTAACTCATGCACGAACTTCCCTCTTCCTTTCTTGGGCATTACAACGCGATTGCCCCACAATATGCAATCTGCGTGAATAGATAGTTCGTCCTTGCAACAAATGTACTGTTTGGCCTCCTCACACATTTGCTTAGGTATGGCAGACCAATCCTCTTTGAGGATGCAACCCTTTACTACCGATAATATCGGGTCCTGGCTGGTCCAGGTCTTAACTTGTTGAGCCGTGACAGGGGTACCTTCACTCTCAAAAGCATCCATGATTAACATTAGATCCGCCGGTTGTGGCGTTTCCACCTCCGGTGTGGGAAACAGCAACCGGCTCAAAGCATCGGCACAATTCTCTGTGCCAGGTCTGTGGCGAATGACATAATCATAGGCAGATAATGTCAGCGCCCACCTTTGGATGCGGGATGAAGCGTTGGTATTGATACCTTTGCTCTCGGAAAACAATGAAATGAGCAGCTTGTAATCAGTCTCTAATTCGAACCTCAGACCGAACAGGTATTGATGCAATTTTTTAACACTGTACACACACGCTAAAGCTTCTTTTTCTACCATGCTGTAGGCTCTTTCTGATTTGGACAAACTTTTGGATGCATACGCGACAGGTTGAAGTTTCCCCGACTCATTGGCTTGTCGAAGTATGCAACCAATACCATATGGCGATGCGTCACAGGCCAAAACTAAATGTTTACATGGGTCATAATGTACCAGCAGCTTGTTCGAGCAAAGCAGATTGGTGGCTTTCTCAAATGCTCTGTCTTGCGACGCGCCCCACACCCAGTTGTCGTCTTTTCTCAATAGTATGTGCAGTGGTTCTAGTAAGGTGCTCAATTTAGGTAGGAAGTTACCAAAGTAGTTGAGTAAACCCAGGAATGAACACAGCTCTGTCACATTCTGCAGCTTGGTTGCATTCTTGATGGCCTTGGTTTTCACGTCAGTAGGTCTGATGCCATCAGCGGCGATTTTCCTCCTGTAGAATTCGAGCTCCGGTGCCATGAAGACGCAATTCGAGTGTTTCAGTTTGAGTCTCACTCTATCCAAACGCAGTAGAACCTCTTCCAGGTTGTCAGATGTTCCTTGGAATCACGACCGGTGATCAGGATGTCACCTTGGAACACGACGGTTCTGGGAACGGACTTCAGTAGACTTTCCATATTCCTCTGGAATATTGCTGCAGCCGAGCGAATTCCAAAAGTGCACCTGTGGTAAATAAACCGTCCTTTGTGCGTGTTAATGCACCTAAGTCTCTTCGAAGTCTCGACCAATTCCTGTCTCAGATAGGCCGACGTCAAGTCCAGTTTTGTGAACGACTTCCCTCCGGCTAGCGTCGCAAACAAGTCATCAGCTTTCGGTAACGGGTATTTATCTTGTTTCAAAACCCTGTTGATCGTAACCTTGTATTCTCCATAGATTCTGACTGTGCCATCACTTTTCAGCACAGGAACAATGGGGCTGGCTCATTCATTAAATTCGACCAGTGATATGATCCCTTCACGCTGGAGTCTGTCCAGTTCAATTTCGATCTTCTCCCTCATCATATACGGCACTGCCTGAGCTTTATGATGGATGGGTCTTGCATCTGAGTCCACGTGGATCTGCACCTTGGCTCCCGTGAAGTTGCCGATACCCGGTTCGAACAGCGAGGGGAACTTGCTCAATACTTAAGCACATGTATCTTCCTCCGATGACAATGCCTTTATGTCGTTCCAGTTGCATCTGATTTTCTCCAACCAGTTCCTGCCGAGCAGCATTGGGCCATTGCCTGGAACAAACCACAGCGGTAACTTGTGAACCGCACCGTTATATGACATGTTAATTTGTGCACTGCCAATCACCTTTATCAGTTCTTTGGTGTACATGCGCAGCTTGGCATTAACAGGGCTCAGCCTGGGCCTCACAGTCTTAGTATCCCACAGTTTATTAAATGCCCTCTCGTTCATGATCGATTTACTCGCCCCTATGTCTAGTTCCATCGATACCGGTATCCCGTTAAACTTCACATCAATCAAAATTAGTTTACTCTTGGTTATGAAGGAGTACAGTCCATACACTTCCTCCTTTGGCATCTCGGATTGCGTATCCGGATACGTGCTAGTCTGACTTTCATCCTCCACGTGGTGTGTCGCAGCTCGCTTGCTTATCTGCAGATACTTGCGCTGGAGATACCCCACTCTCAGACAGCCTTTGCAGCTCTATTGCTTAAATCGGCACGCCAACATGGAGAAGTTGGATACATTCCCACTGGCGGACTTTGGGCAGCTACAGGTTTTGTGAACGCAGCCGGATAGGCCCTGCCATGTGCTGCTCTGCCGAGCGCCGGATCAATCGCAGTTACAGTACTTGCTGAGGTTCGGTTTTTTACCTCGATTTGCTTTAGACTGCTGTCCGTCGTCATACATGATAGAGCGATCTGGATGGCCTTTTGTAAATCCAACTCCTCCACCACCAGAAGTTTGGGCAGGATCACTTCGTGGTTGATACTGATAACAAACAAGTCCCGCAGCATGTCTGCCAACACCGTCCTGAACTTGCATGGTCCCGCTAGACGTCTCAGGTTGGCAACGAATTCCGCCGTGCTCTGGCCCTCCGAACGAACGTGTGTATAAAACCTGTTTCTCAAGTTGATGATGCCATCGTCTGGCTTGGGGTGCTCCTGTACCAATGTACACAACTCCTTGTACATTTTCTCTGTTTTCTCACTAGGCATGAGTAGATTCTTTATCAGACCGTAGATCTTTGAACCACACAGCATGAGGAACACGGCCCGGCATCGATCTGCATCGTTGACCCCCTTCAACCACAAAGTATTGGTTCAAACAGCTCACAAAGTCTGCCCAATCTTCTCCCTCCACAAATCGCTCTAAAAATCCAATCGTGCTCATTTTGCAAACAAAGGTTCTTCTATTCTCGTCGCCAAATGTTATGTATGCAATAAAGGTTTAAAATGAGTACTGTTTAACTCAGCAAGGTACAACCTTGGCTCTGCTTTTTTAGGCCCAAAGTGCCTGACTCTCAAAATGGCTGGCCTTTCATACCTGAGCAGCACCGTGTGCGTGCTGCTCAGTGGCCTCCAACAATGACACCATCTGGTGGCTACAAACAGAATGTACATACGTGACATGAATATATTCAATGACTGAGCATCCACGGCTCTCTGGTGTCAAGAATTCCAAAGGTTCACTATCCTTTGAGTGAAGAAATTTCTCTGCATCTCAGTCTTAAATGGCTGACCCCTTATTCTGAGACTGTGACCCCTGGTTCTAGACTCCCCAGCCAGGGGAAACATCCACCCTGCATCTACCCTGTCAAGCCCTGTAAGAAATGTACATGTTCCAATGAGATCACCTCTCATTCTTCTAAACTCGAGGGAATATAGGCCTAGGCTCCTTTGCACTGCTTTAAAACATCTTTAATCTACATTTTAGAGGTGCAGTAACTATAGGGTATAGTAGCATAATGGTTATGTTACTGGCCGAGTAATCTAGAGGCCTGGACTAATGATTCAGAGACATGAGTTCAAATTCCACCAAAGCAGCTGGGGAATTTAAATTCAGTTAATTAAATAAATCTGAAATTATAAAAGCTAGTATCAGTAATAATGACCATGATACTACCAGAATGTCATAAAAAAACTATCTGGTTCACCAATGTCCTTTTGGGAAGGAAATCTGCCACCCTTACCTGTTCTAGCCGACATGTGACTCCAAAACTACAACAATGTGGTTGTCTCTTTAACAGCCACCTGAAATGACTGAGCAAGCCATTCAATTGAGGGCAGTTAGGGAGGGGCAATAAATGCTGGCCTTGCCAGCGATGCCCTTAGTCCCTGAATTAATAAAAAATATATTATCTTTACAGTTGCCGCAGTCATGGGTGTTCTGCTGTGTCTTACGTTGGGCCTCCTGGATGAGAAGCAGCAACACCAACAAGGGAGAGGCTGCAGATCTGCAGTTGCTGAAAGAAGAGGGAGTGGGAGGGGAGGCCACAGGAGTCCCTACACCCACAGGGGTCTTCACAAATCGATTGGCACACCTCACTGGGGAGCCGTGCTTCATGCAAGAACTCGAGCTCCACACCAGGGCAGGGACAGCACTTCCTATGGCAATCAAGGTCATTAACTACTATTAGTTCTTCCTCTGTTTCAGCCCTGTTTGCATTGTGAAGGGATCTCAGTTCTTTCCTAATCCTCATGTGACAGTCTTGGCTCAGTAATAGCATCATCATCATCATCATAGGCAGTCCCTCGAAATCGAGGAAGACTTGCTTCCACTCTAAAAGTGAGTTCTCAGGTGACTGTACAGTCCAATGTGGGAATTACAGCCTCTGTCTCAGGTGGGACAGACAGTCATTGAAGGAAAGGGTGGGTGGGGAGCCTGGTTTGCCGCACACTCCTTCCGCTGTCTGTGCTTGCTTTCTGCATGCTCTCGGCGTCGAGACTCGAGGTGCTCACCTCCCTCCCAGATGCTCTCCCTCCACCTAGGGCTGTCTTTGGCCAGGGACTCCCAGGTATCGGTGGGGATGTTACACATTATCAAGGAGGCTTTGAAGGTGTCCTTGAAATGTTTCCTCTGCCCATCTGGGGCTCACTTGCCGTGTAGGAGTTCCGAGTAGAGCATTGTGAAGGGATCTCAGGTCTTTCCTAATCTTCATGTGACAGTCTTGGCTCAGTAATAGCAGCTTATGTCTAAAACAGAAGGACATGATTACATGTTTGAAAAAAGCCTTGCTAACACTATGACACCCATCCATTATTCTCTCCTCCTGTATCCTTTCGTCTGCTTTGATAGCTGTGTTCAATGCCTTCAACTGAGTTTGGTACCTATCCAAGTTAGGCTACATCATGCTAGACTACATAGAAACATAGAAACATAGATGCAGGTGTAGGCCATTCGGCCCTTCAAGCCTGCACCACCATTCAATATGATCATGGCTGATCATGCAACTTCAGTACCCCATTCCTGCTTTCTCTCCATTCCTCTTGATCCCTTTAGCCGTAAGGGCCACATCTAACTCCCTTTTGAATATATCTAACGACTGGCCTCAACAACTTTCTGTGGTAGAGAATTCCACAGGTTTACAATTCTCTGAGTGAAGAAGTTTTTCCTCATCTTGGTCCTAAATGGCTTACCACTTATCCTTAAACTGTGACCCCTGGTTCACAGTCATCGTCCAAGCAAGGGACCACAAGGACATCCGCATTACCTGCACCATAATAGGAGCTCACGACTGCTGGATGGACTACCGCCTAATCTGCTCTGTCATTTCCATCAATGTAGCCCCAAAACAGAGGCAGCAACAGAAACTATGCTGCAGGAAAATCAACACTGGAGCATTCAAAAACCCGGCTAAGAAAGCCCTATTCAGCCAGTGCCTCACAACCAACCTGATTACTCCCAGTGAATCGGAGATGCAGTGTCCACAGTGCCTGGGCTGTTCTCAAGGCTTCCATAATTAGTACCTATGTAGAGATGCTCGGTTACTCGACCAGGAAACACTAAGATTGGTTCAACGAGAACAACCAGGAGATCCAGGAGCTAATAAGCCGCAAGCACAAGCCATTCTTGAACTGGAAACAGCAACACAACTTGAGAGCAAGAAAGCAGCTCTACAGATGTCTGAAGGCCGAGGTCCAACAAAAAATTCATGACCTAAAGAACAGCTGGTGGGTGGAGAAAGCACAGGAGATCCAGCAACTAGCCAACAAACATGACATGTGTGGATTCTTTGGCACAGTCAAGACTACTTACGAGCCAAGCACGCAAAGTCCCACCCCAATGCTGGCCAAGAACAGAGAGGTACTTATCAAGGACAGAGAGGCAGTCAGTGTCCGTTGGAAGGAGCACTTCAAAGATCTCCTTAACTGAGACTCTATCTTCGACGTGAGTGTCCTCGACTCCATCCCACAGCATGCTACCCGCCACCATCTCAGCATATCTCAAGCCCGGCACAAGGTTGGAACGGCCAACCGTCAGCTCAAGAACAACAAGGCCTCAGGAGCAGATGGAATCACCGCCGAAGCACTAAAGTATGGCGGTGAAGCACAACTGGCTCGAATACATGAACTAATTTCTCTCATCTGGAAGGAGGAGAGCATGTCAGGGGATATCAGAGAAGCTGTAATCGTGACCATCTTCAAGAAAGGCGATAAGTCCGACTGCGGTAACAACAGAAGAGTTTCCCTGCTATCTGCCACCGGGAAAGTCATCGCAAGAATCCTCCTCAATCACCTTTTCCCTGGGGCTCAAGAACTCCTCCTAGAGTCGCAAAGCAGATTCCGACCACTGGGAGGCACAATGGACATGATCTTCACCACGCGACAACTACAAGAGAAATGCAGGGAACAGCACCAACCTCTGTACATGGCCTCCTTTGACCTCACAAAGGCCTTTGATACTGTCAACCATGAGGGATTATGTAGTGTCCTCCTCAAATTCGGCTGCCCTCAAAAGTTTGTCCCCATCCACCGCCTGCTTTACGATGACATGCATCCTGACCAATGGATCCACCACTGACCCATTCCACGTATGGACTGGTGTCAAGCAAGGCAGTGTCACCGCACCAACGCTGTTCTCGATCTTCCTTGTTGCAATGCTCCATCTCACCCTCAGTATGCTCCCCGCTGGAGTGGAGCTAATCTACAGAACAATCGGGAAATTGTTCAACCTCTGGCGCCTCCAGTCCAGATCCAAGGTCATCCCATCCTCTGTCATTGAATTACAGTATGCAGACGATGCTTATGGCTGTGCTCACTCAGAGGTCGAACTCCAAACCATTGTCAACACCTTCACTGAAGCATACGAGAGCATGGGCTTTACACTGAACATCCGTAAGACAAAGCTTATCTACCAACCTGCCCCACCACAAAGTACTGCTCCCAAATTATCAAGATGCATGACGAGGCCTTGCACAACGCGGACCATTTTCCATACCTCGGGAGCCTACTGTCAACAAGGGCAGGCGGCGATGACGAAGTCCAACACTGCCTTTATTGTGTCAGTGCAGCCTTTAGTCGCCTGAGGAAGAGAGTGTTTGAAGATCAGGACCTCAAACCCAGCACTAAGCTCATGGGCTACAGAGCAGTAGTGATACCCGCCCTCCTATAAACTTCAGAGACATGGACTATGTACAGCAAGCACCTCAAAACACTGGAGAAATATCACCAACGCTACCTCTGCAAGATCCTGCAAATCTATTGGCTGGATAGGAGCATCATCGTCAGTGTTCTCGCTCAGGCCAACATCCCAGCATCGAGGCATTGACCACGCTCGATCAGCTCCGATGGATGGGCCTCATTGCCCACATGCCCGATACGAGACTCCCAAAACAAGCGCTCTACTCGGAGCTCCGACACAGCAAGCGAGCCCCAGGTGGGCAGTGGAAATGCTTCAAGGACACCCTCAAAGCCTCCTTGAAAAAGTGTAACATCCCCACCGACACCTGGGAATCCCTGGCCCAAGACCGCTCAAAGTGAAGGAGAAGCATCCGGGAAGGCGCCGAACACCTCGAGTCTCCTCGCTGGGAGCACGTGAAAACCAAGCGTAAACAGCGGAAGGAGCGCACGACAACTCAAGCACCCCACCCACCCGTCCCTTCAACCACCGTCTGCCCCACCTGTGACAGAGACTGTAGGTCCTGCATTGGACTCATCAATCACCTGAGAACTAATACTAATGTGGAAGCAAGTCATCCTCGACTCCGAGGGACTGCCTAAGAAGGAGAAGATTCAATGCCTTCAGCCAAGTTTGGTACCTATCCATGTTCTCCTGATTTTCCGTAAATCTATTAAAAATATTTCTGTTTTTGTCCAATTTGGACATGACCAGTGAGCCAGTTTAGTTGTGTTTTTACCATGAGTCTATATTTTACCTACTGGACAAATTAATACTTTGGAAGTTAAAGTCCTCCATTATACACATTTCCTAATTCAATTCTTGTTATGTATTTGTCATGTATGCTGTATGTTAATGCATTTGTCCTCAACTGAGGTTTCCTTGGATACAACCCCAGCTGCTCATCATTCCTTTGAAACTTCTATGCTCGCATATTAGTTTGTGGTATTGGTTTATCTCAGATCATGCCAAATGATCGAATGAGGTTCTCTGTTTCCCAGGGTGAATGTCTCCATTCTGCTGACTCAATGAAGGTCCCAGTCAAATGATTATGGCCATGCCCAACCTAGTTACAGAAATATAGCACAAAACCTCTGAGTTCAGGACAAATATAAAAATAAATTGGCAGCCTCGTTTATAGAGATCATGAGGATGGAGAAAGCAAGAAACAAAACCATCAGTATGACCAGATAATCTGTTTTAGAAACATAGAAACATCGAAAATAGGTGCAGGAGTAGGCCTCGAGCCTGCACCACCATTCAATAAGATCATGGCTGATCATTCCCTCAGTACCCCTTTCCCGCTTTCTCTCCATACCCCTTGATCCCTTTAGCTACAAGGGCCATATATAACTCCCTCTTGAATATATCCAATGAACTGGCATCAATAACTCTCTGCGGTAGGGAATTCCACAGGTTAACAACTCTCTGAGTGAAGAAGTTTCTCCTCATCTCAGTCCTAAATGGCCTACCCCTTCTACTAAGACTGTGTCCCCTGGTTCTGGACGTCCCCATCATCGGGAACATTCTTACCACATCTAACCTGTCCAGTCCTGTCAGAATCTTATAAGTTTCTATGAGATCCCCTCGCATTCTTCTAAACTCCAGTGTATAAAGGCCCAGTTGATCCAGTCTCTCCTCATATGTCAGTCCCGCCATCCCGGGAATCAGTCTGGTAAACCTTCGCTGCACTCCCTCAATAGCAAGAACGTCCTTCCTCAGATTAGGAGACCAAAACGGAACTGAACTGAACTGTTTTTAGTTATGTTGGTTGAAGGATAAATATTGGCCAGGGGTTGGCTCTCTGCTCTTCTTCAAAACAGTGCCATGAGATCTTTTACATCCACCCGATAGAGCAGGCGGGTCCTTGGTTTAACGTCTCATCCGAAAGATGGCACCTCTGGCAGTGCAGCACTCCCTCAGCACTGCACTGGAGTGTCAGCCTAGATTTTATGCTCAAGTCTCGAGAGTGGGACTTGCACCTACAGCCTTCTGACTCAGAGGCGAGAGTGCTACCACTGGCACCAATCATACTAGCTTATAAATAAATGTTTATATACAGTTGGGATTAATTCATGCTTTCTGCAGGCCAAATCAATACCTGACCACAGAATGTGTGGTGCTGAAACTTGGAGCCAAAAATCGTAAAGTGATTCATTTGATCGCACTCAATCCCTCTCCAAGGACACAAAAGATGAGTATAAAAGACCTTCAGATACACAAAGAATGGTATGCTCCTGTTTCTATTATGATACCCTTTCATGACAAATGTTTCCAGTTTTTCATGGAGATTTTAAGCATGTAGGGATGATTAAAGATGTATTCCAAATTTAAATAGAAGCTTTTCCGGCAGACTTTAGTTGTTTAACAGATAGAATTGTTTTGTCTGATGCTCCCCTGAAGCACATACTTAAAAAAAATGTTTCCCCTCCAATTTTCACCCTCTCTTCCTCCGAAGGTGGTGGGTCATTCTAGGCCACAGTCATCTCCAGTATGTTGCCCAAGGGGCAATATTTTATGCAGGAGCTGAGGCAGACTCATGCATTGTGGATGGTACTGCACACCTAACATCCACACACGCGTAGTTTGCAGATACCGGTCAAAGAAGTGGGAACCTTGGTTAATTGTTTCCCCCTCTCTAGTGCTGTTGAGACCAATAAGCCCCAAGCTAACTGAGATTGGCGAATCCAGCACAGAATGAACAATTTGGGAACCTAGTGTATACCACACTTGTCAGTGCACTTACCGCCTGAGCTCTTAGGGATATAAAGCATATGTTTCTTAAACTCTGCTACTGGTGGTGGCGAAGTATCTGATTCCAGCAAGCCAGTGGTGGGTGAAGCCAAGCTCCTCATACTGTTTCCTTGCTTACATACCGACTGTCATTAAAGGATAAAGTGGATCTCAAAGTGGCCACAGCCGACGTTTTCAGCACTGGCTCTTTCCGGTCTTCTGCAGGGGACATCACCCATATCTACCGGTCTGCAGTGCTCAGCTGCAATAACAGATCTTCACCGGGGATAGCCATACCTCACATTCTCCGCCAGCCTCCGCAGGCAGCAGGAGTGCGCCTGGGGATTTGCAGCAGTGGCTGGCCTCCCCTGTGCAGGTTGTTATTGACTGCTCACATGTTGCCCTCGGGGCACCAGATCACCAGCCAGCTGTATTGATCAATAGAAAAGCATACTGCTCCATTGATGTGCAGCTAGTGACTGATCACAGAAACAAGGTCATGCAAGTTTCTGCAAAGTACCCAGGCAAATGTCACGATGTACTTATCCTGAGACACTCAACCATCCTCCCAGTATTTGACCCTCCCGGGAATGTGGCAGGATGGTTGCTGGGGTCAAGGTATACTTATTACCCACATGGCTCATGTCACCCATCCACAACCCCACCACTCCCGAGCAACAGCGATATAATAGAGGTCATGGGACCGCCAGGATCATAATTATAATGCTATGGGGATGCTGAAGATATGGTTTGAGTGTCTCAACAGATCTGGGAGTTCCTACAAGATGCTCCACAAAGAGTCTCCCGTGCAGTCATTGTGTGCTGCATACTACTAGTGAGTGGCTATTGAAAAGGTACATGGAGCATTGGTGGCTTGTGCATATAGTGTATATGTTGAGAGATGGAGAAGACGCAAGATGAGGAAGGGGAGGTGATGAATGTAAAGCCAAGTGTGTGTGATGTGAAGTGCGAGAGGAGTGATGGGGGACATTGGTGGCTGTGCAAGTGGTAGTATGTGGGAATCAAAGTATATGGGAAAATGGAGTTGAGGTCGAAGATCAGCCATGATCTTATTGAATGGTGGAGCAGGCTTGAGGGGCCGTATGGCCTACTCCTGCTCCTAATTCTTATGTTCTTATATTCTTAAGAGAATAGTATCAGTGTATGGGGTGGAAGGGAAAGGACGAGGTGAATGTGCTTTTAATCAGAAAGTTGGAGTTGTTGTGTTCCCTTGTAATGAAGGGGAGAGAATTGTTGCGAGTCATGGGGGATTGGGGAGAGGCGGGGGTGGGGGGGGGGGGAGGGGGCTGTTGAAAAGATTGTTGTGAAACGCTCTTGAAAGAGTTGGAGAAATTAAGAGGTATACTCATCCTTGTTGCTCTCATGAGATCCTTAACTTCTTCCTGGGGATGATGCTTCGATGCGCCTGCGCACACTCGTGGCTGAATTCCAAGGCATCGTTAACACCTTCACCAAGGCTTACGAGAGCATGGGCCTTACACTAGACATCCGTAAGACAAAGGTCCTCTACCAACCTGCCCTCGTCACACAGCACTGCCCCATGGTTAACAAAATCCACGACAAGGCCTTGGACAACGTGGATCATTTTCCATACCTCGGGAGCCTACAGTCAACAAGGGCAGACATCGACGACGAGGTCCAACACCACCTTCCGTGTGGCAGTGCAGCCTTCGGTCACCTGAGGAAGAGAGTGTTTGAAGACCAGGACCTCAAACCCAGCACCAAGCTTATGGTCTACAGAGCAGTCGTGATACCCACCCTCCTATATGGCTCAGAGACATGGACTGTATGCAACAGGCTTCTCATAACACTGGAAATTACCACCAACGTTGCCTCCGCAAGATCCTGGAAATCCACTGGCAGGATAAGTGCACCAACATCAGTGTTCTCGCTCAGGCCAACATCCCCAGCATTGAAGCATTGACCACGCTCGACCAGCTCCGATGGACAGGCCACAGCGTCCGCATGTCTGACTCGAGGCTCCCAAAGCAAGCGCTCTACTTGGAGCTCCAACACGGCAAGCGATCCCCAGGTGGGCAGAGGAAACGCTTCAAGGACACCCTCAAAGTCTCCCTGAAAATTTGCAACATCCCTATCGGCACCTGGTAATCGCTGGTCCAAGATCGCCCAAAATGGAGGAAAAGCATCCGGGAAGGCGCTGAACACCTCGAGTCTCTTCGCCAAGAGCAAGCTGAAGTTAAGCTCAACAGAGGAAGGAGTACATGCGGCAACCCAGGCACCCCACCCACCCGTTCCTCCAACCACCGTCTGCCCCACCTGCAGTGGACTCTTCAGTCACCTGAGAACTTATTCTCAGTGTGGAAGCAAGTCATCCTCGACTCCGAGGGACTGCCTAAGAAGAAGAAAAACATCTCGTGGCTTCATTTCCATCCTTATCCTCAATGAGTGAATCCCTCCTCTTGTCACTTTGCACTTCAGAGGAGCAATGCCCCTCATGATCCCCGGTTTACACATGCACAACAGTGCGCTCCGGGGCTCCATGGGGGTGTACGCCCCACGGAGCTCTGCAACATTTGAAAGGAAGTTCTCGCAGGGAGAATCACACGATGTCGATGCGGATTTCCTTGCGATATCAGCGGTGTACTCCTTAGCTACTCCACCAACCGCAAATTCAGACCCGAAATTATTTAGGGTTCAATTTAATGTTACCTGCTATTTTGTTCTCGGAACCTCTCTTTGCCATCCATATTAACTTTTTCAATTCCCTCCTCTACTTTAGATAATCTTCCTGATTATTAACTGCACCTTGCTCCTGACATTGTTATCAATGTTCCCTTTAAGGCCTCATTTAAATGCTCTCGGGATCCCGCACAGCCGGTGAGCTGGCTTTTAAATTGAAACAAAACGCGCATGCGCAGAATTGTGAATGGGCCCCGTAGCCCGTTAAAGGGGCCACGCATCCCCCCCAAAACTATAATGAACTTTATTGCCATAAGCCTAATTTTTCTATTTAATTTTAACTATTATTTCTTTTATGTTCATGGTGCATTATCTTTGTATGCTCTACCCTCCCACTTCAAAGGAATATGCTTAGTTTGTACCTGAACAATCGCTTCCACAAATTCCTTCCATTGCTCTGTTACTACTTTACCCTGCAGTGGTGTTTTACAATTTTTGCAGGAATGGAGGTAACAAAGGTCTAGATGAGGCTTTCATCAGCAGATTAACTGAGCCAGGGCGGAGATGGCAGATATAGGAGTGAACGCGGGCAGTCTTGGTGATGGAGAGTTAATGGGGTCAGGAGCTCAGCTCAGGATCAGATATTGTGCACAGTACAGTTCAGCCTCAGACAATGACTAGGGAGGGGAATGGAGTCAGTGGCTAGAAAACCTTGGATTCGGGTTGCGTGCGTGCGGGTCATGCAGTGGGTCATGGACAGCACATGCTGCAGTGCGAGTTTAACTTAATGGCCCCAATTAAAACATTCATGTGCGTTTTACAGCCCAATTAAATGAAGTGGGTCTGATGAGGTCATCGATGACTCATTTCCAGTGTGGATATTTAAAGTAGCCTCCACACATCTCATTTGAAGGTTGATTGAGGAGTGAATGAATTGGTTTCCAGTGGTCTGAATTGTTACGTTCAGAATAACTCCACAAGACTGTATGTTTTAAGCTCAAACTGTTGTGAGCTTGGTCTCTTTATTGTAACTCCAGAGTGAGGAAGCAGCATGGTGCATTGCCTTTTATACCTGCTTGCCCAGGGTGTGCAGGTGACTCTTGGATCTCCCACAGGTACGCCCCCTAGTGGCAAGTCTTACACATTGGTAATGTTTATACATAACATAATTTCTCCCCCAAAGTCTTAGATACAAATTATTTGCAAGTTGAGGCGATCCGGGGCTCTGTGTTCCCGGTTGATCGCCTGAGTTGAAGTCCTGGCATAGGTGAGTTGGTCGGATCATTGCTGCACTGTGGTGTGGCTGGTCTGATCGGACTGTCGGGCATGGTGGGTTCATCCTCATGGTTGACCGCGAGGTCGATTGCTGGTTGGGTGTGTATGGGTGGATCATTGATGGTGATGTCCTCTTCGAACTGTTCTTGGTTGTCAGTAAACCACAGTTTGGTCTGATCCAAGTGCTTTCTGCACGTGTGTCCATTCAAAAGTTTGACAACAAACACTCTATTCCCCTCCTTGGCTAACACAGTGCCAGCAACCCATTTGGGACCATGACCGTAATTAAGAACAAACACAGGGTCATTAACCTCAATGTCACGCGATATAGCCGCGCAATTGTGGTACACGTTATGCCGGTGATGCCGGGTTTCTACATGATCATTGAGATCTGGGTGGACTAAGGAGAGCCTGGTTTTGAGTGCTCTCTTCGTTAGCAATTCTGCAGGGTGAACTCTGGTAAGCGAGTGGGGTCGCGTCCGGTAGCTTAGCAGAATCCGAGATACCCTGGTCTGCAGGGAACCTTCTGTCATGTGTTTCAAGCTCTGCTTGATGGTTTGGACTGCCCGTTCCGCTTGACCATTGGATGCGGGCTTAAACAGCTCAGACCTGACATGCTTGATGCCATTGTGGGTCATGAACTCGTTGAATTCCGAGCTGACTAACCACCATTGACACTCACCCTCAGCCTAATGCAATCATAGCAAGTAACACCACAGAAGGAGGACATTTGGTATTGGCACCCCACTCCCGCATAGTTACCCTCTACAGATGTAACCTATCCATTCTTTACACTCATTCCGCCACTCTCACTCAAACTTCTCTTCTTTCCCTCCTTGCAGGAGAAGAGAGCCCACAACAATAGGGAGTGGCAGAGAACCAGAGGTGGCCCTTCAGTCTTCACTCAACCAGCAGAGGAGGAGGTCCTGGATATCTCTGGAGTTGCAGAGCTGCTGGTGGTGGGAGATGGAGAGAGGGGGACATCCATGCACCCTGGTCACAGAATTACATCCCATACAGCCACATGACATACAGCAGTCACTCATGGTGACTGATGTCAGCAGCCAGTGAAATATCATCATGTGCATAATGGTAACTTTACCCATTCTTATTATAACACTTCTAATTAATCACTTTACTCCCCCACAGCTCCATCAACTGCCCCCACCCACCAACTCTGTCCAGCTGCAGGAGGAAGACAACTGCTCACAGGAGCCTCCAGTCTTCGAGGGCGCACCTTCACCAGGCCCAAGCACACCCAGCATCAGCACAGATACACGCACCTCGGTGGGTCCTACATGAGATAGAGTCGTGTTGTCACCTGGTGTCTCACACTGCGCAAGTGAACAAGAGCAGATGGTGGAGACAGGGACAGCAGTGGAGGCTCCTCGCCGGAGGGAGCAGGACGCTCCCAGCTCTGCTCAGCTGCATGCAGACGCTAAACTTCAGGGGCCATCCAGAAACAGGTTGATCCTGGAACAACAGCAATACTTGCATGAGGTTCTGGCATCTTCTGCAGCTGCGATGTCTGCAAATATGCAGAGAATGGAGGAGTCCATCTCCAACATGAGCAGCACCATATCGCAGATGATGGCGACGATGTCCATGGAAAGGATCGCCACCTGCATGGAACAGCAAATGACCCAGTCACAGGAGAACATGCTTGCTGTGGACAACAGATGGCAGGCACTCATAGACCTCATCTCGAGGAGGGATAAAAACGTAGACTTGGACCTTCATCGCACCACTGCTGTGCAGCAAATCACTCTCCAGCTCCTTGCTAGCGGGGAAGTGCAGGTGGTCCATGAGAGGGATGATGGTGAGAGGGGACATGGAAGTGACTGGCGCATTTGCTCTCCATGCAGGTGGCCATCCTTTAAACGGAACAGCACCATGGATGCTTCTCTCAAAGTGCTCCCACTTCTCCCCCATTGCCTCCCCCTCAGTCAGAGCCCCACATGCTGCCTCGGATTGCAATGGCCGAGTCTGCCCCTGCACAGTTGCAGGAGAAACAGACTTTGGTGGGGCCGTCACAGGCTCCAAAACCCAGAGGACGTCCGCCAGAAGTTTCTAAGCAGTCGTAGCAGGGAAGTGAGCAGCCTGCAATTACCTCTACTGAAGCATTCGGGGGAAAAAAAGACACAATCCTGGATGCACAAGGGTAAACACATGGGTGTATGAACAAATGTTAGTGATAAGTTTCAGTTATATTTATGACACAAATAAATGTATTTTTTTGCACCATTTTCCCGTCTTATCCACTTTTCCTGGGAAGTGGCTTTGTGACTTGGAATAATTGGTGAGACGTTACTTAACCTCGAACACTGGGGCTACGGGTGACAGGAATGGTTTGGTCATTGTAGGACTGTTTTGTGGTAATGTTAGGCGGGGTTTGGAGTGGAACTTAGTACAGCATGTGGCAGCCACGTGGATGCTTTGGAGCAAGTGAAGCAAATCTGGCCATTATGAGGCCATCCCGGGCCTCCTGGGCAGCAATTTGCACCGCTGCTGGTGCTGTCTCCACCTCAGGTTCCTCCTCCTCATGTTCCACCTGTTCCTCCTCCTCTGAAGAGGCTGTGCGCTCCGTGCCTTGCTCCTCCTGCAACTCCAATTGTCGCTGATGCGCTATGTTGTGCAGGACGCAGCAGACCACGACGATTCTGGAGACCCTGGCTGGTGCGTACTGAAGGCCTCCTCCAGATCTGTCAAGGCATCGGAAGTGTATCTTCAGCATGCCTATTGCTTGCTCTATGACATATCTGGTGGGCTTGTGGCTCTCATTACATCGCTTCACGGCCTCAGTACTTGGCCTCCTCAAGGGTGTCATGAGCCACATCTTCAGTGGATAGCCCTTGTCTCCAAGCAACCAGCCGGAAAGTTTGTTTGGAGCTGAGAAGAGTTGAGAGAGGGTGGACTGGAGCAGCACGAAAGAGTCATGACAGCTGCCTGGGAATCAGGCACACACATGCATGATCATCTATTTATGGTTGCAGACGAACTGCACATTGAGGGAGTGGAAGACCTCATGGTTCACAAACACTCCTGGGTGATGAGGGGGTGCCCTGATGGCCACATGTGTGCAGTTGCTGATGCCCTGTACCCGTGGGAAACCAACCTGAGCCGCAAAGCTGAGCGCCCGCTCAGTAACACTGACTTCATCAGTGGCAAAGTTGACATTAGTGCCTGACTTGTCAAACAGGTCATCGGTCATCTGGGTGATGCATCTGTGGACGGTGACTGCGAGATGCTGCAAATGACTGCTGCATATCCGTGGAAGGAGCCTGAGCTGAAGAAGTTGAGGGCGGTGGTGACTTTGACAAGCACTGGTACGGCATGTCTACCCACTCTTCTGGGCAGCAGGTCTTGTTCCAGTAAGCTACAAATGTCTGCGATGACCTGGCGAGATAGCCCGAGCCTCCTGAAGCACTGCTGCTCCGTCATGTCCAGGAAGCTCATCCTCTGCCTGTGTACCCTGTGTTGGGGATATAGCCTCCTGCACTGTGCAGCCCTGTGCTGATCCCTCTGTCCTGTGGAGCATCATGTTGTTGAGGAGAAGGCTGCTGGTGTGGCTGGTGTTGTTGTTGCTGGGGCTCAGCTTAGTCCGTGTCTGAGGTCCAAGGTGAGACAGCGTAAGCGGCACGCATGCTGATGCAATAGATGGCAGGTAAAGTGGAGCTCAGAGGCACAATCCCTCAATGTAGTGAGACTAACTAGCAATGTGATGAGAGTGGCTTCCGAGGTTGCAGAATTCACCTGCAAACTACTGAGAGCAAAATCTTAGCACAAAATGGAGTCAGCAAGAGCCTTTCCATTAGGCAAGGAAGCAGGTATATTGTGGGAGTATTTATGAGCTTTTCCCAGCTCTCAATTAATGCCCTCGCTCAATGGCCACTGAGCTCCTGTCTCCCCTTCACAGGCGAGGTTCCCGAGGTGCGTGAATCCCATGTTCCAGAAATTAAAACCAAAAGCTGCTGTTAAAACCCCTCTTAAGTGTCCTCCGCAAGCAATTAAGTACTTCAATGAGGTCGCCTGTCTCTCCCGAGCGGGTCGTGGTGCGCTGGGAAATGAAACCGAGCTAAATGTGGAAGTCGGCGGGACGAGGGCGGGTTCCCAACGTACTGCCGATTGCAGCGACTTTTACTGCTGACACGCCCCCAAACCCGCGCACTCGTGGCGGGGAGAATTCCAGCCTCGTTTTCCTGCAATAATGGCATTTGCAGAAGGCGAACATCAGTTGTGTAATGCTGATAAAAGGTGAGCTAGTGGAAAATGGAGCCAATCTGTGGTATGTCAGCTTTGGGTCTTGATATAACTTACTCTTGTCCAATGAAGTTAACGATGCAGAATATTGAAGGCCATTAGGAAGCTCTGGTCTGCAAGCCAGGAAAAAAAATCTTTTTATAAATGGCTGAAAAGAAATATGAAACGCATGAATGAATGTTTAACTTTAACTGTAATATATTTGAATGATTTTAATCTTGAGCATGTTTCAGGCAGGTGGGAGTGGGGGAGGGGGACAAGTGGAAAATGCGATCGCTGGCCCAAGTTTCAGGCCTAGGGTATTTAAACTTCTGGGCTTAATTGAAATCCCACTGGTCCACTCTCTGCCCCATCCTGGGAAGAAGACAGCACAAAGCAATTGCCGGCGAAGTGCCTTCCTGCAGCTTCTTCTTTCCCATGGTTGTCGCAAAGCAAGTCAAGCATCAATATCCAAGTCAGGTATCCAGACCAAAGCTCCCGGTGTAACAGTGTGGATATCTTGTAGGCTGTATGTGAATTTTCTCTGAGGGCAGTGCTCAATGATGTGTTCCGGGGTCTGATTTTGGAGCTCCACAGTTGCATGATGGGGTTGCTTTAATCTCATCCAGAAGGCTGCACCTTCTAAAGGCATCTATGAGCTGTTCCGAGGCAGGTGTCCACTGTGGATTTTTTTATTCGTTCCTGGAATATGAGTGGTGCCAGCGAGGCCAACATTTATTGCCCATCCCTAATTGTCCTTGAGAAAGAGGTGGTGAGCCACCTTCTTGAACCGCTGCAGTCTCTGTAGCGGTTTGTTGCAATAGAGTGGCCTGCTAGGCCATTTCAGCGTCAATCACATTGCTGTGGGTCTGGAGTCACATATAGGCTGGGGTAAAAACATTAGTGAAGAAGATGGGTTTTCACGACAATCTGTTTTATGATCATCATTGCTGATACTGGCTTTTTATTCCAAATGTATTTAATAAACTGAATTTAATTTAATTTCCCTAGCTGCCGTGATGGGATTTGAACTCATGTCTCTGGATCATTAGTCCCGGCCTATGGATTACTGGTCCAGTACGTCACCACTGAGCAACTGTACCCCTATGGTTTGCAAGGAAGGTTTGATCCTACAGGTTGTACTATGGGGTCCTCTACTCAGAACTCCTACACGGCCAGCGAGCCCCAAGTGGGCAGAGGAAACGTTTCAAGGGCACCCTCAAAGCCTACTTGATAAAGTGCAACATCTCCAACGACACCTGGGAATTCCTGGCCCAAGACCACCCTAGGAGGAAGAGCATCCGGGAGGGTGCTGAGAACCTCGAGTCTCGTCAACGAGAGCAGAAACCAAGCGCAGGCAGCGGAAGGAGCGCGCAGCAAACCAGACTCCCCACCTTTCCTTCAACGATTGTCTGTCCCATCTGTGACAGCGACTGTAATTCCTGTATTGGACTGTACAGTCACCTGAGAACTCACTTTTAGAATGGAAGCAAGTCTTCCTTGATTTCGAGGGATTGCCGATGATGCTGTACTGTGGGGTCCTCTATAAGGAATCCATTCTGTATGTCACAGTTCTTCCATACAGAATGGATTCCTTATGGAGGACCCGACTGGACAACCTGAAGGATTAGCTTGCAAGTAAGTAGCGGGGAGGGTTTTTGGAAGGGTCTCACCAGAGGCAAATAATAAGTATGGGGCAGGAAAGATTCCCAGAGGAAACTATTCCACTGACTTGGAGCGCCGCTTCCATGTTCCCATCAGCTGTCGACCGGCTCCTGGCAGGGCAGTGATGCTAGCTTCGCTGCTCAGGCCCCAGTTAAAATATCACTGATGTCACAGGATCCCAATTAGTGTATATGGATGAGCTTGCTGCGTTACTCAACCGCTGCTTAAATCAGTGGCCTTAAAATCGGGCAGCAGAGAAGGAAATGGAGCTGCTTCATTTTCGGGGCAGATCCGCTCAGTTCCTGTGCAGTTTAACTCCACCTCCCCCCATTGTCTTTGGAAATGTCCAACAACATTGCTGTGCTCCTTGGTGATGAGCAAATTATCAGTGTTCATTGTGCAAGATTTTCTGGATCACAAACAATTAAATTCCTGACAACATAGTTCCCTTTAATGCACTTCATAAAATTAATCCAACTCTGTGAAATTATGCAGATCAACGGAGGTTCACTAAATTGATTCCTGGGATGAGGGCGGCCCTATGATGAGAGATTGTGTAGAATGGGCCTATACTCTCTGCAGTTTAGAAGAATGCGAGGTGATCTCATTGAAACATACAAGATTCTGAAGGGGATTGACAGGGTGGATGGTGAGAGGTTGTTACCCCTGGCTGGAGAGTCTAGAACTAGGGGGCACAGTCTCAGGATAAGAGGTAGGCTATTTAAGACCGAGATGAGGAGGAATTTCTTCACTCAGAGGGTTGTGAATCTTTGGAATTCTCTGCCCCAGAGGGCTGTGGATGCTGAGTCTCTGAATATATTCAAGGCTCAGATAGATACATTTTTGGAGTTTAGGGGAATCAAGGGATATGGAGATCGGGCAGGAAAGTGAAGTTGAGGTCGATAATCAGCCATGATCGTATTGAATGACGGAGCAGGCTCGAGGGGCCGTATGGCCATTCCTGCTCCTATTTCTTATGTTCTTATCATAGCAGTATCTCATAATTGGCTCTTTTTTTGATTGCTATTTTTTAACCAGGTGCTGCAGAATAATGCCATCTGTTCTTTAAACATTATAAGGAGCTTTGCTAACAGAAAATAAACAAAAATACTGCAATGACTGTTCATCAATACATTGAGAAAAATCTGCTCCTTCAAAAAGGCTTACAGATAGAAGCGGAGGTCAGCTTGGACGATTTAAAAAGCACACTGGTGGAATTAGTAAACATCACAATGAAAGCTCATGCAAGTCATCAGCAGCTGCATAGCCCGCAGGTTATGAGAAAAAATATGCATGTTTGTTTATTGAAAAGAAGAAAGAAAAACTTACATTTATATAGCGCCTTTCACGACCACCAGATGTCTCAAAGCACTTTACAGCCAATTAAGTACTTTTGGAGTGTAGTCACTGTTGTAATGTGGGAAACGCAGCAGCCAATTTGTGCACAGCAAGCTCCCACAAAGAGCAATGTGATAATGACCAGATAGCCTGTTGAATGAAAGATAAATTTTGCAGCTAATGTGGGTTGAATTTTATCATGTGAGTTTCCTAATGCTCCAAGATGTATTATATCTATATTTGCTACTGACCATTTAAAAAAAAAGTACAAATCTTCTTTTAAAGCTGATTTACTTGTGTTGAAAAATGCTTAGTCAACACAAAAGAACTTACAAATAAATTTGCTTCTATCTCATTATCGTTGTCTCTCTCTGAGAGACATATGCAAGAAAACAGTTTGCCCACGTGGTCTTAGAAATGTACTTTGGGATCATTTTTACCATCCTTTCTGTCATGTATTCAACCAGCATTGTAACCCATGTATAATCTGACCTAAATTGTACACTGTGAGAACAATGACCACTAGGTGGTGAACTTGTGGGAGGCACTCCTTACCTGGACCTTCGGGTAGAAAAGGGGAAGCTCCGCCCACCTTCATCACTTGAGTGCTAAGGAATAAAGGACAGGTCACAGACTGACCTTCTCTCAAGCATGGGCCTCGTGTGCATTGATACTGTATAGTAAGGACGTATCAATGGTGACGAGAAACTGGGTTTTAAACCACGCGAGCATGGCCACTAGCAGAACAGACGAGAGGTATTGTGTTAAGGAATGGTTGGGACAGAGATTCAACATTATTAAAGCAGCACACAGTTCTCCAGGCAGACAAGGGCAATCGGGCATGCCCCAACATGTAGTCGAACCCAGAGGGGGCGTTCGACAGAGACAATGGCAAGCTGAACGGCAGTTCACACCATTGCAAGGGACAATGCGGTCAGTAATGGGGCCATCAACACCTGTTAATGGCGCACTCAAGGACAATAACAAGGGCAGTCAGGGACGATCGACTGGCAAGGGACCTTTTGTTTCCAACAGCAGCTCATGTTGGAGGCGTGGAGGCACACACTCAGCCGCAGTTTGCAGAGATGATCAAAATACCTACAGAAATTGCAGAAATGAACGCTAGGGGAAATTGCTGGAAGCTGAAGTTCAGCGAGTTCATGTGGAGCACGTATACAGTTCATAAACCAGGACGCCACCGATAATGAGGAAAGTGCTCCTCAATGGCATCCCAGTATCAATGGAGCTAGACACGAGAGCCAGCCAATCCCTGATGGGTATCAAACAGTTTGAAAAGTTGTGGGCGTCCAAGACCAGGAGGCCAAAATTATCACCGATTACAGCTACGGATATACACAAAGGAGATCATTCCGGTGCTAGGCAGCGCCACGGTAGTCATGACCCACAAAGATTCGGAGAACAGGTTGCCACTCTGGGTTGTCCCGGGGGATGGTCCTGCACTACTGGGGAGGAGTTGGCTTACTGTCATGAACTGGAAATGGGGCGATGTCAATGCAATTTCCTCTGTGGAGTGAGTATCATGCTCACAGATCCTGGACAAATTTGACTCATTATTTCAACCCGTCATTGGCACTTTCATGGGAGCCAAGGTAGTGATTCACATAAACGCGGACGCCAGGCCAGTACACCACAAGGCCAGGGCGGTGCCATACGTGATGCGGGAAAAGATAGAAGGCGAATTGGACCGCCTGCTGAGGGAAGGCATCATCTCGCCAGTCGAATTCAGTGACTGGGCGAGCCCGATTGCGCCGGTGCTCAAAGCGGATGGGTCAGTCAGGATAAGTGGTGATTACAAGGCCGCCATCAATCGGGTGTCACTCCAAGACCAGTACCCGCTACCGCGAGCGGAGGACCTCTTTGCGATCCTATTCGGTGGCAAACTTTTTTCAAAATTGGATCTGACCTCAGCTTACATGACCCAGGAGCTGGCGAGTGAGTCGAAGAAACTGACTACCATCACGACACACAAGGGGTTGTTTGAATACAACAGATGTCCATTCAGGATTCGCTCGGCCGCCGCGATCTTCCAATGAAATATGGAAAGCCTCCTCAAGTCGATTCCAGGGACAGTGATTTTTCAGGATGACATCCTCATCACGGGTTACGATACTGAAGATCACCTCCACAACCTGGAGGAGGTGCTACGCAGACTGGACCGGGTAGGGCTGCGACTGAAAAAGGCAAAGTGCGTCTTCCTAGCTCCAGAGGTAGAATTCCTGGGGATGAGGGTAGCAGCAGATGGGATCAGCCCTACTGCGTCCAAGACGGAAGCGATCCAGAGAGCACCCAGACCCTGTAACACGACGGAGCTGCGTTCGTTCCTGGGGCTCCTGAACTATTTTGGTAACTTTCTTCCCAAATTGAGCATGCTGTTAGAGCCGCTACATGTGCTCCTATGCAAAGGTCGCGAATGGGTCTGGGGGGATAGCCAGGAAAGAGCTTTTAATAGGGCACACAATTTGTTATGTTCCAACAATCTGTTAACGCTATATGACCCATGTAAGAAAATTGTGTTAACGTGCGATGCGTCGTCCTATGGTGTTGGGTGTGTGTTGCAGCATGTCAATGCCAAGGGTCAGTTACAGCCGGTAGCTTATGCCTCCAGGAGTCTGTCCCAGGCAGAAAGGGGCTACGGGATGGTAGAAAAGAAGGCACTCGCATGTGTATATGCGGTAAAGAAAATGCACCAGTACCTGTTTGGCAGGGAATTTGAGCTGGAGACAGATCACAAACCCCTAACGTCCCTTTTGGCCGACAACAAGGCCATAAATGCAAACGCATCGGCCCGCATACAGAGGTGGGCACTCACGTTAGCCGCCTATGACTATACAATTCGGCACAGACCGATCACAGAAAACTGCGCCGATGCACTCAGCAGGCTTCCACTAGCCACCACTCGGGGGCTACCGAGCATGCTGCTGAGATGGTCATGGCTGTTGAAGCTTTCGGAAACGAAGGCTTACCTGTGACAGTCCGTCAGTTTAAAGTCTGGACAAATAGAGACCCGCTATTGTCTCTAGTCAAGAAATGCGTCCTGAATGGGGACTGGGCAGCCACGTACAGGGCATGCCCTGAGTAATTTAAACCATTTCACAGGAGCAGGGATGAACTCTCGATTCAGGCTGATTGCCTACTGTGGGGAAACCGCGTAGTCATGCCCCAGATGGGCAGACAGGTGTTCATCAGAGAACTCCACAATGAGCACCCGGGCATTGTCATGGTGAAGGCAATTGCCAGGTCACACGTTTGGTGGCCAGGGATAGACACAGATCTGGAACTTTGTGTTCGCAGGTGCAACACGTGTGCCCAGCTGGGCAACGCACCCAGGGAAGCCCCCCTTAGCCCCTGGTCCTGGCCCGCCAAGCCTTGGTCACGCATCCATGTGGACTGCGCAGGTCCTTTCATGGGAAAAATGTTTTTGGTTGTAGTAGACACCTATTCCAAATGGATCGAGTGTGAAATTTTTAATTCAAGCACATCCTCTGCCACGGTAGAAAGTCTACGGGCAATGTTCGCCGCCCACGGTCTACCGGACGTCTTGGTCAGTGACAATGGCCCATGCTTTACAAGCATTGAATTCCAGGACTTCATGGCAGGCAATGGAATCAACCATTTCAGAACGGCATTGTTAAGCCGGCCTCAAATGGCCAGGCAGAACGAGCAGTGCAGATAATCAAACAGGGGATGCTCAGAATCCAAGGGGGATCCCTGCAAAGGCGCTTATCACGCCTCCTGTTGGCCTACAGATCCTGACCACACTCGCTCATAGGGGTTCCACCCGCAGAGCGGCTAATGAAAAGGACGCTCAAAACCCGGTTATTCCTTATACACCCCACCATGAAAGAAATTGTCGAGAGCAGGCGCCAGCCACAATATGACTACCATGACAGGAATGCGAGGGCACGATGTATTGATATAAATGATCCTGTTTTTGTCCTCAACTACGCTGCAGGGCCCAAATGGCTCGCAGGCACTGTGATTGTCAAAGAGGGAAATAGGATTCTGATAGTTAAACTTACCAATGGACAAATCTCCCGCAAACACGTGGATCAAACTAAAAGGAGGTTCAGCAACCCGGTAGAAGAAACAGAGGAAGAACACGACATAGAGTTCACTCCACCACAGGTGACCGAACACCGGAATCAAAGGGAGGAGAGCCCAGTCACTGTGGGCAGTCCAGATAGGCCTGAGGCAATGCAAACAGCAGACACTCAGGCCAGCACCCAACAACCGGAGACCCAACTCAGGCGCTCTACAAGAGAGCGTAAACCACCAGAGAGACTCAACCTGTGATCCCAATAAGACTTTGGGGGGAGGTGATGTCATGTATTCAACTAGTATTGTAACCCATGTATAATTTGACCTAAGTTGTATACTGTGAGAACAATGACCACTAAGTGGTGAACTTGTGGGAGACACTCCAAACCTGGACTTTCGGGTAGAAAAGGGGAAACTCCGCCCACCTTCATCACTTTGAGTGCTAAGGAATAAAGGACAGGTCACAGACTGACCTTCTCTCAAGCATGTGCCTCGTGTGCATTTATACTGTATAGTAAGGACGTATCACTTTCCTAAGAGACAAATTCCATGAAGGAGTTAATCCTTGTGGCTTTTAATGTCAGGCAGGCTAATTAATAACACGGAATGATATTTCCTTCCCTCCAAACCGAGCAACATATTGTATCGAACCAGACTGTCTGCGCCCAAGACTGTTAAACTACTGCAATCTTCTGTCTGTTCGCAGTTTGAGAATATCAAATTACTAAAGTAAGATGAAGTCAGAACAATAACCTTCCGCTATCTTTGTCCTGGTGTCATCATCTATAATTGGCTGCATTATAAAAAAAATGACTATAAGAAATGCTTCCTGGAGCAAGTTTTAAGCTTTTCCCCCAGAAGTGAAGTGAGTCATTAAATTTTTCTTTGTTTAAAAAGCTTGAACCATTATTTGTCATGTTATATATTTTTCATATCAGTTGAGATAAAATTGGGTTTTTTGTACACAATGTGGCACATTGTTGAATTATCATCTGAGGTAAAGTTGCTCTGTAAGTCTGCAATTAACCCATTGATATCCAAATTTCACCATTGCTTTTTCTTATTGACCTTGATCCAGTTCAGTGATACCAAATTTCGTTCTCTGATTTGTGACCCTCAGTCACCAGACTGATTCCCGGGATGGCAGGGCTGACATATAAGGAGAGACTGGATCGACTGGGCCTGTATTCACTGGAGTTTAGAAGGATGAGAGGGGATCTCATAGAAATATATAAACTGTCTGTGCCTGATGCATTTTGCATAATGTCCTTTCTGCATATTAAATGATAGCCGAGGAACAGTATTAAAGGAAAGAATAGGAGCAGAGGAGGAGAGTTTTTTGTACCAGACTGTGACTGGTGGAGAGACAGTCAGAGATAAAGGCCTATATATTTATGACTACCCACCCACCCCGCACCCGGCCTCCCGCGTCACCCCGAGAGCTGGTCGGGTGGTTAAAATGTGAAAAGTGGCCGACCCTCCCCCCCGACCCTCCCCCGGCCCTCCCCCCCAACCCTCCCCTGACCCTCACCCAACCCTCCTTCCCCAACCCTCCCCGACCCTCCCCCAATCCTCCCCCCACAACCCTCCCCCCCCGCAACAGTCCCCCAACCCTCCCTCACCCAACCCGCCCCCACCCCTCCCTCACCCAACCTGCCCCCAACCCGCCACCAACGCGGCCATCGCAATTAATAAAGCGGCCATCAGCAGGTCGGACAATTGACCCGCTATGGAGAGACATATTTAAATCAATGACCCTGAATTGAACTTAACTACTGGAGCTTGAGTTTTCCGAGAGTTGGCAAGGTTGCCAAGAAAATGGAGGTGAGATCTGCAGGTTATTTATTCAGGCGCTTAATTATGTTCCCATGTGAAAGCTTCTGCACCCACAGATGCTTCCTCGATTCCTTGTGTTTGGTTACAGTACATGGCTTCAGACAATGAGTCTGAGACGCCAGAGTTGGCAAAGGAGAGGTTCGTTATTGGTGCTGCCATTGCTGCAGTGTTCTGGACTGATGAAGAGGAGCATTGACAGCAAGAGTAAGCTGAGGAGGGAGCTGCAGGTGGACAGCAGAGAAGGCAGCAACATAGGGCTCAGGCTGGCACAAGGCCAGACCCACTCAACAGGGTGTACAGGCAGAGGCTCAGTGTCCTTGACCCCCTCGGAGGAGCAGTGCTTGAGGAGACGCCACGTTACACGGCAGTCGTTCACCAACCTCCACAATCTCCGAGAGGAAGACCTTATGTCAGCTGGATCAGGCCGCCATGCAATGCCAGTGGCAGCTAAAGTAACAACCGTCTTCCGCCTCCTTCCTGCTGCGACAGAAGACATGTCAAGGATTTTACAGTCGGCAGCTCATAAATGCATTCATGGATGGACTATTTTCCAGGGCCAGTAATGTTTCCATGTGATGAAGGCAGTCAGACAGAGCAAGCCTTAGGGTTCACATCTCTGACAAGCTTCCCACAGGTGCAGGGCGCCATAGATTGCACGCAGAGCAGCCCCCCACCAACCTGGAACATTTGTGAACCATTAGGGCTTCCACGCCTTCAATGTTCAACACGTCTGCAATCATGGAAAGTAGTTTTTGCAAATCTACACACGATTCGCTGGGACCTGCCATGATGTCTTCATACTGCGGTAATCGAATATCTCCTCAATGTCTCTACCTGGGACATACCTGACAAGGTGGCTGCTTGGGGACAAGGGACACTCCCTTCAACTGTGGCTCATGCTACCTCTGAGGAATCCCTCTACTCAACAGCGGGAGAGATACAGCACCAGCCACATCACCACGGAATGTGATATCGAGCAAGCCATCGACATGCTGCAGTTAAGGTTCAGGTGCCTAAACAGGTCTGGATGTTCTCTGCAGTATGCACCAGCCTGAGTGTCATGGATCATTGTCGCATGATGGGTCCTGCACAACATTCCACAACAAAGAGGTCGGGAGCTGCAGGATGAAGAAGGCACTCATGACACCTCATCAGATGAGGAGAGCTATGATAATGGCGAACTTGGGGATACGGACATACGCCCACTGGAACACAGAGCTGTCCATGATGCAAGGGATGCTTTAATTGCACGTAGGTTTAGTTAGACCAATGTCAATGGCACCATTGTTGTCCTACCAACCATACCCCCTCGCACAAGCAGTCATGTGACCCTCAATGCCTGGTCCAACATCCCCCACTCAAAACATCTCTCGACCTTCCGCGTGCATTAAATGAGAAGCTGACTGTGAAGTCTGCATTCGATTATGAGACACACGGGAATGATGTGAGTGACACATGGTTAATGTGATGAACAAATCAATGGTTCAAGACAAAAAGCATGTGACGCCCATGTATTAACCCTCTGTCTGCCTGTCACTTCTACATAGTGCTGCCCCTGTGGCTTCAGCAGAGATAGGGGAAGGCTGCTGGTCACCAACCTCAGAGTTTTCGTCTGGGTCAGCTGGAGTGGAGGTGCGCTGTTGGGTATTGGTTGAGGGGATGGCAATGGATGGGTTGTGCAGACATTTTGAGAGAGGTCTGCACTTGCCTTGCCCGTTCCACCATCCTCCCTCACAGAGAGCAGAGTGGATGGGATCAGTGATGCCTTGGAAGCCCCAATCAACTCTCTCTACGATCTTGCCAAGACCGGGAGTGACGTTCGCACCCAGAACCTGCAGAGCCACTGTCTGAGCCTGAATCCAGCACCAGTGGCTGTCAGCATTGACTCAGGTGAGTGGCCTGCTGCACTTTCCATGGAGGCCACCACCCGCTCCATGGTAGATTGCAGAGTTAGAAAGCCTTGCAACATCGCCCCACACAAGCTGGAGTTGGACTCCTCCTTCCTCTCTGCCGCTGTGGCGCTTGTGCCTGGCAGGCCTGCCAATATCTCACACAGTTCTTGCTGTGGCTCCAGCTTTCTCCTTTTCAGTACTGCCCCAGGGATTCTGTATCTTTGCCCTGCAGAGGACGGAGCCCCTCTGGCACGTCGCCTCATCAGCTGTCCTCGCCATCATTCTCGGTTCCTGCTCACGTGTGATGTGAGAGTAACAAAGTGCAGGCCCATCTACCTGACTACAAGGCCCAACTGAGATGCTGGTATCTGTGCAGGTGCCTGCGGACCTTGTGTTGTGTGACAGTGCATCTTCAGCAGGTATTAATTCCTCTGAGGAATCGCATCCTCTCCCATCAGGGGCTCCTGGTCTTTATGCTGGCCCTGGAGGAGAGAAGAAAGGGATAGTAGTAATTGATGGCACTTTGTAAGTGGTTTTGCCTTTGGTGGGTTCAAATCACCTCCCCTTACAACAGTTCTGGACCTGGGAATTATAGTAGTGAACAGAAATACATAGTTATAGATAGATCTTTCGGTCTCAACCATCACAATGGTTTTATTCAAGTTAAAGCACACACCTGCACCCAGTGAAACACACCGTGGTGGTGTAAAACAAACAAACACAGTACAACACACACCCTGGCCCATCTGAACAGGCCCCTATCGCGAAGTACCCACGACTACAACACCCCTGCTTGGATCAATACTGCACCATTGAATCTGTCCAACAGAATGTGCGAACGCCTATGATCCACGCAGAACCTCCCCACTAAATCCCTAAGGCTTGGTTGGGACACACAACACCCCTTCAAACTATGTGATGGTCTTAAGGAGGTGGGGGCTGGGATAATGCTCACCAGTTACTTCTCTGGCTTACTCGCTGCTTCTCCCGATGAGGCGTATCTTTTGGTTCCGTACCAATTTGTGGTTTCCATTTCCCAGGTCAGCTTCCCAGTTGAAATAGCGAGGCTCTCTTTGCTTGTAGATGATGGTTTCTTCTCTCTGTCCCAGATGGAGTGCTTGGTCTTTGAATGCATTGAACGAAGCAAGCAAGTGTAGAAGAGGAGAGAGAGCGAGATATGGCAGCAAACTGCCTACTCTTATAAATGTTGAAAAATGCTTGCTGAAACCAGTCCTTTGCCTGAGGCAGTCCAACTAAAGAGCATGAATCACATCTCTGGCCTGTGCCTTTGTTACCGGGCTCTTCCAGGGGATAAAGGCTCCAACGAGCAGATAGCTTCCTTTGTCCTGAAGTTCCCGCGTTCCGGGGCTATCTCATTCCAGGTTGATGGCTTGAGCACTGACCAGTTTACCTGCTCTCTCACTGATGGTTATCCCATTAAATGACATCTACCTGCAATGAGGTTCCTGCTTTCAGCCATTGACTCATCTCAGACTATCCCCACCCGCCTGATGTGTATTCCTGTGGAACATTCCTGGGCCTGTCCCAGTCATGCTGTCAGCTCTTCTGCAGTAAATGAAATATGGAAAAGCAATGTCCAAAACTTAAAAGTTCAAAATCCTGAAGTCTGTGTCGAGGTTTACGCCAATGCTTACAACTTTGAGAATGTTGATCTGCAAATGAAACACTTCATCAGAGCTGTCAGTGTTCTGAGTCCCCCTGATGGTGAAGTTGCTCTGTGGGAGATGTGTGTGTGAAAGGTTAACGTGGTCACCCAGCTCCGCTGGACTGCCAGCCTCGCCTCCGCCAACCCTGAGGGAGCTTCAGATGTTGCTTTTCTTCAGTCCCTCTTCCTCCATCGGGGAAAGTTCAACAATGTCCTGCAGTCCAGTATTAACACTGGTAGTGGCAACACGCTTCATCTTGCCACTGACTTGGAACAGCATCTCCCTCCTGCTCCTTACTGCCCCCAGCAGCGCATCCAGAGATGCATCTGAGAAGCGTGAGTCAGCCTTTCCTCTTCTCTCACTCATGGTCCAACGCTCTGCTTCTTCTTTGCCAATTCAATGCTCCAAAGGTCCTCCTCTGTTTCATCTCCGAACTGGGCCTTTAAAGAGCAGAGGGGGAAATCGCATTATGCGGGACCAGGTCACGCCCGCTCAGACGCAGTGGAGATATGAAACCCGCAAATAAAATGATAAAGAAAATCGGCAATTCCTCCCCGAGCCGCATTCATCGCCCGCTATCGCCCTTCCAGGAGCCAATATTTGGAGATTTCCGGATGCACATCTGCCTCAAGCTTTGAACGGAAAACAGCTCAATGTACTGAAGAGTCGATTAGCCTTTTAAAAAACTGTAGGACAAACTATTTGTCGGTATTAATGGGGAAAGCTAAAATAAATCATTGATATTATGATACAATAATGTCCTCCTAATCTTTCCTGTTTGACCTATGATATACATTTCAGCTGGTGACGTACTATTGTACGGAGAGCTAGAGGGCTCACCTTTTTATCACAATGTACACTTTTTTTCTGCTTGATAATTCTATTTCTGAATATCTCTACTGATTAGATTCAGTCTTTGTAACGAAGCAATTCAGTCCCATGTGCACCAACTGTCCATTGCAGTTGTAAATTTATACACAGTTGAAAAGAAACACAATCTGTGAATTCCAACTGTGCACATAGTAGAATCACAGAAATCTCTGGAATTGTTAAGCTCATCTTGATTTTGAGTAGGCATCTCTTATGCATGTCTCTGGAGGAGTGGATGAGGAATCAGCCCTGTAGGAAGATGGTTTCATATTCTAACTTTCTGACGATGATTGTAAGAAATTGGGGTTTCGGTGGTCTGACAAATATATGCTGAGGTCCCAAACAAATCCTCCAATTCTTCGTCCAACTCCTTACTAAGGGTCTTACCTCTCAGGGAGGGTTTGGGGATGAAGAATGCCTGACTCTGATCCTAGGACCATCTTACACGAACCAGTTTGGATTGAAATGAAGTTAGTTTACTAATCCTCACGACAATCAAGTTGCTAAATGAGTGAATTTGTTACTGTCAAATCATTATGGAAGAAGCCAGACCACAAGTCATGCACTGAGCACTGCTAGTTAATTACAAACAACAATCTAAAGTTAAAGTTGGGTACATAAAAGCACTTAATAGACATGCATAAATGCAATCAAAGTTAGCTAGCTGTTGAATAGCAATTCATTAATGGATAGAGTTACTGAACAAAAAAAAGCAACGGTTACACAGGCAATTTAGTGTGTCACCATAAATCAGTGTTAATGGATGATGAGTATTAACTATAACAGTGACCAGGGTTTGAGGTTATAAATTGGTGAGATTATCTTGCGTAATGTCTTAGAGTCAGGAGTAGGCCTTTCAGCCCTTTCTAATTTGCTCCTCCATACAAGATCATGGCTGATTTACCTCGGCTCCACCTTCTCGCACAATCCCCATATGCTTTGATTTCCTCAGTATCCAAAAATCTATCGATCTCTGCCTTGACTATACTCAACGACTGAGCATCCACAGCCCTCTGGGATAGAGAATTCCAACGATTCACCAGCACCCTCTGAGTGAAGAAATTTCTCTACATCTCTGTCCTAAATGGCCAACCCCTTTTTCTGAGACTGTGATCCCTGGTTCCAGACTCCCAAACCAAGGGAAACATCCTCCCTGCATCTACCCTGTCAAGCCCTGTAAGAATTTTGTATGTTTCAATGAGATCACACCTATCATTCTTCTAAACTCTCGGGAACATAGGCCTATTCTACTCAATCTCTCCTCATAGGGCAATCCCCTCATTCCAAGAATCGGTCTAGTGAACATTTTTTGAATCCTTCTAAGGCAAGTATATCCTTCCTTAGGTAAGGAGATCAAAACTGTATGCAGTACTCCAGATTTGGCCTCACCAAGGCCCTATATAATTGTAGTAAGGCTTCTTGGGCGAGAAATTCGTGGCCTTAGCGCCACTCTGTAGCACCATTTAACGGAGCTAAAACAATGGCTGCCACTCTTTCGCCAGCAGCAGGCGGGTCCGCAGCAGCGGCCATTTTGGTTTCTGACTTTACACCGCCGGTAACTGGCAGCGCCGTCGCAAACAAAATGACGGCTTTGTGATGTAATTCGGCATGCAACATCAATTTTACATCACATGCGCGAACTTCAAACCTAGTGCAAGGTTAACCTGGCATGCAAGCAGGCTGACAGTGGCAATGTCTGCATCTCTTAATGGGACACACACATCATTCAGATAAGTTTTGGATTGAAGGTTTTGATAGTCCATATATATAACATCTTCTGCACTATCTTCATCAACCCTCATCAACGAACTCAATCAGCTTAGTCAGAAATGATTTGCCTTTAACGAACTATTAAAGTCTCCCATTATAACCACTCTGCTTTTGTAACAAGCTTCTTTGATCTCCACATTTATGCTTTCTACTACTTTATCACTGTTTTTAGGAGATCTGTAGACAACTCGCACCATCTTTTCCCATTCCTCAATTCTACCCGGAATGTTTCTACTGCCTGCTCAGCTTCACTGAAATCCCCTTTTCCTAATGCTGTAATAGTGTTCTTCATCAGTGTTGCTACTCCTCCTCCTTTTCCAATTTCCCTGTCCTATCTAAATATAGCCTGTAAGATTTATCTCCTAGTCATGCTCAGCACATTGCTATGTCTCAGTGATGCCCACTACTGCATGCCCTTTAAGCTGGATTTTCCTCTAATTTCTTGTTTCATTCCTTATGTTCTGTGCATTAGTGTACAGAACACTGACTTGGGCAACAGGCCCTCCCCTGCTCTTTTTCCCTGATGCTGTTTTTCTCACACTTTTAACTCATCACACTTCTAGCTTTTTACCATTCCTGTTGCATTTTGTTATTATTTACTACTTTGTTTTTTGAACCTGATGTATTTATATTACCTTTAACACTACTTATGATCTGGACTTTGCTCCCATCCCTTTGTCACATGTTTAGGCTATTTTCACTTTAATTGTTATTCCTGCCCAAGCCCTCCTCCCACCACAAGTCCTTTCTAGAACCTTATTTATCCTTTCCGCTCAAACCTTTGGTGCAGCCCATCCCAGCGGTACAGCTCCTTCCTGTTCCAGTACTGGTGCCAATGTCCCATAAAATGAAGCCCCTCTTCCCCACACCAAGAGGAGCGCAGAGATCTCTGAGAATTTTGGGGCTGGAGGAGGAGACAGGGATAGGGAGATTTGAGACCATGGAGGGGTTTGAAAACAAGGCTGAGAATATTAAAATTGAGGCGTTGCTGGACCGGGAGCTGATGTAGGCCAGCAAGCAGGGGAGATGGGTGAACGGGACTTGGTACGAGTTAGGATGCGGACAGCAGAGTTTTGGATGAGCTGAATTTTATGTAGGGTGGAAGATGGGGGAACGGCCAATAGAGCATTGGAGTAGTCAAGTCTCGAGGAAACAAAAGAATAGATAAGTGTTTCAGGAACAGATGAGCTGAGGCAGGGGCGGAGTCAGGCTATGTGATGGAGGTGGAAGTAGGCAGTCTTGGTGATGGTGCGAATATGTTTTCAGAAGCTCATCTCAGGGTGAAATATGACACCAATGTTTGCGAATGGTCTGGATTACCCTCAGAGAGTTGCCAGGAAGAGGGATGGAATTGATGACTAGGGAATGGAGTTTGTGGCAGGGACAGAAGGCAATGGCTTCGATCTTACCATGTATTTAGTTGGAGAAAATTTCTGCTCATCCAGTACTGGATGTCGGACAAGCAATGTGACAGATCAGAGACAGTGGAGGGGTCGAGAGGGGTGGTGGTGATACAGAGCTGGAACCTATCGTGTTTTCGGATGATGTCGCTGAGGGGCAGCATGAAGATGAGAAATAGAAGGGGGCCAAGGATCGATCCCTGGGGAATTCCAGAGGTAACAGTCATGGGTGGGAGGAGAAGCCATTGCAGATGATTCTCTGGCCATGACTGGATAGATCAGAATGGAACCAGGCACGTGCAGTGGGACCCAGCTGGATGACAGAGGAGAGGCATTGGAGGAGGATGGTGTGGTTAACCGTGTCACAGGCTGCAGACAGGTTGAGAAAGATGAGGAGTGATAGTTTACCACAGACACAGTAACAGGATGTAATTTGTGACTTTGATGAGAGCTGTTTCGGTACTGTGGCAGGGGCAGAAACCTGATTGGAGAGATTCAAACATAGAGCTGTGGGAAAGGTGGGCATGGATTTGGAAAATGACAACATATTTAAGGACTTTGGAGAGGAAAGGGAGGTTGGAGATGGGATGATAGTTTGTAAGGGAAGATGGGTCAAGGGTGGGTTTTTTGAAGAGAGGGCTTGATGATGGCAGATATGAAGTGGAGGGGGTCAATACCTGAGGAGAGGGAACCATTAACAATTTCAGTTAAGATGGGGACCAGGAAGGGAAGTTGGGTGGTCAGCAGTTTGGTGGGAATAGAGTCTGTGTTCTCATTTACATAAAGTGATGTGAATGTAGAAATGCAATTCAAGCTGTTCAAATTTGATGATTGTAATATATTTGCTTCATGGGTTCTTTGCTTAAGAATTCATAACAACGCATTGCTATTAAGAACTCACGAAGGGTCATCGACCTGAAACATTAACACTGTTTTTCTCTCCACAGATGCTGCCTGACCCGCTGAGATTTCCAGCATTTTCTGTTTTTATTCTAGATTCCAGCATCTGCAGTATTTTGCTTTTCTATTAAGAACTAGTTGGTTTATTCGCAAATGCTTAACAATCACGCTACACATCACAGTTCATCCACCAGGCTCACAACCACCTGCCTCATTGTGGATCCCCTGAACCCAACTGACTGGGGTTTTATTGAGTGTTGTGACCATCACGTGACTGGCTAAGCCATTCACAACTCAACAGCTCCTCAAACCTGCGAGCATACTCACAGGTACATACATTACAATGCTGCCACTAAATTGGAGAGGAGGACAATCAAATTTGGTGGGCCTAGACAAAATTTCTATGTGAACAGATTTATGATAGACCAAATTCTATAACTGAAAGGTGTTGGAAGTAAAAATGGGGAACGTGCATACAATGAACAGTATTGAATTGACGAGCAGATGACCTGGGAAGGATAGACTCAACACTGATCACCTTCTGTCACTTTAGAGCAACAAAGTAAGCAGAATATATTTCTAAAAATAACATAATTACATATCATGCCTCAGCACTTCACTGAATCGCATTGTGCAGTTACTGTTGTTGATGGGTAAATCCCAACTCAAACTATATTCCCAAATCAGTAGAGCACAAGTCTGAGTGCCTCTTGCTCAATCCGAGCAGTGTTCTGGTCACACTGTATCTTGACTGCTGTGTTTTGTTCTTGTCAAACAGAAAGCTTTGGATGCTGTGCAAAGAACAACTTGCATTTTTATGGTGTCTTAAGGTGCTTCACAGGAGCATTATAAGACAAAACATTTGACACCGAGCCAGACAAAAAGAAATTAGGGCAGGTGTTCAAAAGCTTGGTCAAAGAGGCAGGTTTTAAGGAGCGTCTTAAAGGAGGAAAGAGAGATAGAGAGGTTTAGGGAGGGAGTTCCAGAGCTTAGGGCCTAGGCAACAGAAGGCACGGCCACCAATGGTTGAGCGATTATAATCAGGGATGCTCAAGGGGGCAGAATTAGAGGAGCGCAGATATCTCAGGTGCAAGCCTCATCCCTAATTAGGGTCTAATGCTAACTGAATCATCTTTAATGTTAATTTTGTTTCATCTACTACTTGGTTAATTACATTTATTAGGTCTTATTGATTGAGTTATTTGATGAAGTAACAAAAATTGAAGGTGGTGGGGTTGATGCTGTGTATATGGACTTTCAAAAGGCGTTTGATAAAGTACCACATAATAGATTTATTAGAAAAATTGAAGCCCATGGGATTAAAGCGGCAGTGGCTGCATGGATACGAAATTGGCTAAGGGACAGAAAGCAGGGAGTCGTGGTGAATGTTTTTTTACACACTGGAGGGAAGGAAACAGTAATGCCCCTCAGGGGCTGGTATTCGGACCACTTTCTTTTCTGATGTATACCTGGGCTTTGCTCTTCCTGGTTGACCAGTGGAGGGTCGCTTCTAACTTGGGTGGGTTGGTAGTGAAATTTATTGCCAGTCGAGGTCCCCGTGGTTTCTGGTTGTGAGTCCATGACTACTCCATTCTCCCCCCAACACAGAGATCATGCTAATGACCCGTTACATGCAACTTGCATTCAAGTTCATCGCATGGGTTTTACATTTATATCTTGGTACATTTGCATGATCAGTACAGGTATATCAGTACAGGTACACAAGGACAGTCTCGTTCCAGCACGGCCGGATGAGATCCGGGTCATCTGATGACGGCGCAGCGCCCCATGCTAGTGGGTCTGTGGGTGAGGTGAGCTCATTTTGCTCGAGTTGCCGGAGCTCAGGGCTCTTGCCGTTACTCCTAGTGTCGGGCAGGTCCAAAGACAGCAGATGTGTCTGTGACCTCCCTGTTCTTTTCATTTGCACAGTGTCGTTGCTGCTCCCTGGGAAGCGGTCTGAGCGAGTGAGCGTTTCATCTAAGTGGCGGTGGGGCTGCCTCGTCTTGTCTAACAGTTCGCAGAGGACTGCTGACTTGCTTTCCCTGAGGGCACCGTTGTGAGCACTCTCTCGTTTGGGATCCTGACTGATCCAGGTCCCGTTCGGAGGAGCCGTTGCGGGTGACCCTTTGCTCTTGGGCATTGCCGTGGTGGCGAGTGGGTTTGTGGGCTGAGCCCTTTCCACCCGGGCGGTGGGCGACGGTAGCCGACTGTAAGCATAGGCGCAGTTTACTGTTTCTGGCCCGTGGCGGTTCATGTCATTGGGTGCCTGCAATGTTAAACCGATCTGAGGCAGGGTATCGCTACCGGTGCCTCTGCTCTCTGGGGATCGTTTACTCTGCGGCTTTTCTACTTCTGTCAGCTGTGGGAACACTTTATGATGCATCGTCTGGTCCCGGAGACACAGGCTACAGCATTGGGTAGCCCGTTGGACCTGTAAAAGACCGTTAGGTGTTCGCCCGCTACATTGGCTGATTACAATTTGCACCCGACATCGCTCAACAACATTTTGCTCATTACAGCTGGACTTTTATATTTGTTACCAATTTCAAGCGGTTCATTCAAAAATGGCGGGTTGGTGGCCTCCTTTAAAATGACCTTACTACTGTTACCCCAATCGTCTTCCTTGCGTGGACCCACGTGTCGTTGCTCCATTAGCGCTGCACCTCATGGTTTGGATGCCATCTTTTCCCTGTCCATGATGTCGACTGCTGCGATATTCTTTCCCAGGGATTCTGCCACTGAAGCTGGGAAGGCGCCCTCATATCCAATCTTCCACCCCAGGAATCCTGCCACTGAAACTGGGAAGGAGCGTTCGGGTCGTCTCAGCCGGATCATCGCCACGCAGTCGTGATGAGCGGTCTGTGCCTCGGGGGCTGCGTGGATCTGCTCTCCGGCGCCTGGTCCAACTGAAGGTGGGGGCTTGCTCTGCCTCTGAGCACATGGGATGTCGATCACTGGAGGAATGAAGTCTTCCCAGTTCCAATGAATCTTTCTCATCCATCTTCTTCCAAGTAGCGTTGGTCTATCACCTGAAACAATCCACAATGGTAAATTGTGCACCGTGCCATCATGGGATATACTTACATCCCCACTACCAACAACTGACATCAGTTCCTTGGTGTAGATGCGCAGCTTTGCCTGAACCGGGACCAGCTTGGGTCGTTCAGCTTGATCGTTCCATAGCCTCTCAAAGGCTTCCTGGCTCATTACTGACTGACTCGCCCACGTGTCCACTGCCATGAAGACTGGAATGTCATTTATCTCGACTTCCATTATCACTGGAGGACAATCTGTGGTGCAGGTATATATTCCATACACTTCGTCATGGGACTGAACTGCCTCTCTAGCCATCTCCTCGTAATCCGCGCTGGAGTCACAGCCATCTGCTGACTCCTCTTCCACGTGGTGAGTCACAGCCCTTTTGCACATTCGCTGGAGATGGCCCTTTGTGCTGCAGCCTTTGCACACATAGTCTCTGAACTAACACTGATGAGCCCTGTGATTACCTCCGCAACGGCAGCATGGTGCTACTCGACTTACGTTTGCACCTCTCGGCGGACTCTGAGTTAAAGAACTCGGGGGCCTGTCCACTCTGCCCTGGGCAGATTCACGTTCAACAGTTCTGCCTGTGAAAGGCGCCATTCTATTTACAGTACTTGCCGGGTTTGAGTCCTGAAAGTGAGTCATCATCTGCTTGGAGCTGCAGCTTGAGATCATGAACGCCTGGCTGATGCTGATGGCCTTCTGCAGAGTGACGGTGGTTTCGGCAGACAGTAACCTGTGAAGAAGGGCCTCATGACTGATGCCAATTACGAAGATGTCCTGCAACGCATCGGCGAGGGATGCGCCGAATTCACACTGTTCTGCCATCCTCTTGAGGTCGGCAGCGTACTTCGCGATTTCCTGGCCCTCGGGGCGGCGGTGTGTATAAAATCGATGCCTGGCCGTGAGGCTGCTCTCCTTCGGTTTGAGTTGGTCCCAAATGAGTACTTTCAGCTCCTTGTATGACTTGGTCATTGTTTTCTCTGGTGCAAGCAAGTCCCTGACAAGGTCATAGACCGCGGGCCCACAACTGGTCAACAGGATAGCTCTGCGCTTATCTGCCAGCGTGGCTGGATCATCGCCTACCAGGTCGTTTGTTACGAAATATTGGTCGAGCCGCTCCATAAAGGCTTCCCAATCTTCACCCTCTGAGAACTTTTCTAATGCACCAACGTTCGTCATTTTTGCGTGAAAGTTCATAATCTCGTCGCCAGTTGTTATGTCTTTAATACTCTTATGAATGATTCCACGAGGTCTAATATTGTACTTGAGCTATTGTGACCTTAGTCCCATTTATTGTAACTCCAGAGTGAGGCACAAGCATGGTGGGCAGCCTTTTATACTGGGCCCTGCACATCTATGCAGGTGACCCTCAGGTCTCCCACCGCAGTGCCCTCTGTGACTATACAGTTAGTATACATGGTCTACATACATGACATTAATAACCTGGACTTGGGAATACAGGGCATCATTTACAAGCTTGCAGATGACATGAAGCTCAGAAAAGTTTTAACCAGTGAGTAACAGACTTCATGAGGACATAGGCAGACTGGTAAAATAGGCAGATACAGGGCAGATGCAATTGAATGCAGAGAAAAGTGAAGTGATGTATTTTTGTAGGAAGAATGAGGATAGGCAATATAAACTAAATATACAGTTTTTAAGAGGGTGCAAGAACAGATAGACCTGGGGGTTTATGTACACAACTCTTTAAGGTGGCAGAACAAGTTGAGAATAGAGTACAAAAGCAAGGAAGTTATGCTAAACCTTTATAAATCACTGGTTAGGGCCCCAGCTGGAGTATTGTGGCCAATCTGGATGTAAGAAGGATTCAAGGCCTTGGAAAGGAAGCAATGATGTTAACTCAAATGGTACCAGAGATGCAGAACTTCAGTTACGTGGAGAGACTGGAGAAGCTGTGGTTGTTTTCCTTACCTCTGAGAAGGTTAAGGGGAGATTTAATAGAGGTGTTCAAGATCATGTACGGTTTTGATAGAGTAAATAAGGAGAAATTGTTTCTCCTGGCAGAAGGGTCGGTAACTAGAGGACACAAATTTAAGGTAATTGGCAAAAGAACCAGAGGCGAGATGAGGAGAATTTATTTGACGCAGCAAGCTGTCATGATCTGGAACACACGGCCTAAAAGGGTGATGGAAGCAGATTCAATAGCAACTTTCAAACGGGAATCGGATACATACTTAAAAGGGAAACATTTGCAGGGCCATGGGGAAAGGGCGGGGAAATGGGACTAATGGGCTAGTGCTTTCAAAGAGCTGTTACAGGCGCAATGGGTCGAATGGTCTCCCTCTGTGGAGTATCATTCCATGATTCTAAAATGCATCTGACACCACTCCCAGATCTGAGGAGGATTGAAAGATTGTGGCCAAAGCCTCTGCGATTTACAGCCTTACTTCCCTCAGGAACTTAGGATGCATCCCATCTAGGATATGGTGGTATAGTGGTGTGTTACTGGACTAATAATCCAGAGGCCTGGAATAATGATCTGGAGGCATGAGATCATCATCATGGCAGCTGTGGAAATTAAATTCAGTTGCTTAAATAAATCTGGAATAAAAAGCTAATATCAGTAATGGAGACCATGAAACTACCGGATTGTCATAAAAACCCATTTGCTGTCTATAACTGGTCTGGCTTATATGTGACTCCAGACCAACAGCAATGGCCGAGCATGATACTCAGTTGTACCAAACAGCCACAAAAAACAATAATAGGAGTAATATCAGACAGACCACCCAGCACGACCTAGGCACCAGATCCAGACATGACAAAGGCACACCCAGCCTAGTCGACCCTGCAAAGTCCTCCTAATTAACGTCTGGTGAAATTGGGAGAGCTGTCCCACAGACAAGGAACAGCCTGATGTAGTCATGCTCACAGAACCTTTCCTATCAGTCAACGTCCCAGACTCCTCCATCACCACTATGTCCTGTCCCACCGGCAGGGCAGACCCACCAGGGGTGACAGCACAGTGGTATACAGTCAGTGGCCCTGAGAGTCATCAGCATTGACTCTGGACCCCATGAAGTCTCATGGCATCAAGTCAAACATGGGAAAGGAAACCTCCTGCTGATTACTACCTACCGCCCTCCATCAGCTGATGAATCAGTACTCTTCATGTTGAAGACAACTTAGAAGAAGCACTGAGAGTAGCAAGGGCACAGAATATACTCTGGGTGGGGGTCTTCAATGTCCATCGCCAAGAATGGCTCTATAGCACCACTACTGACCGAGCTGTCCGAGTCCTGCAGGACATAGCTGCCAGACTGGGCCTGCAACAGGTGGTGAGAGAACCAACACGAGGGAAAAACCCACTTGACCCCATCTTCACCAATGTACCTGACGCAGGTGCATCTGTCCATGATAGTATTGGTAGGAGTGACCACCACACTGTCCTTGTGGAGGTGAAGTCCCGTCTTCACACTGAGGACACCATCCATGGTGTTATGTGGCACCACCACCGTGCTAAATGGGATAGATTCAGAACAGATCGAGCAGCTCAAAACTGGGCATCCATGAGGGGCTGTGGACCATCAGCAGCAGCACAATCTGTAACCTCATAGCCTGGCATGTCCCTCAGTCTATCATTACCATCATCATCATCATCATCATCATAGGCAGTCCCTCGCAACCGAGGAAGACTTGCCTCCACTCTAAAAATGAGTCCTTTGGTGGCTGAACAGTCCAATACGAGAACCACAGTCCCTGTCACAGATGGGACAGATAGTCGTTGAGGGAAGGGGTGGGTGGGACAGGTTTGCCACACGCTCTTTCCGCTGCCTGCACTTGGTTTCTGCATGCTCTCGACGATGAGACTCGAGGTGCTCAGCGCCCTCCCGGATGCACTTCCTCCTCTTAGGGTGGTCTTTGGCCAGGGACTCCCAGGTATCAGTGGGGATGTTGCATTTTATCAGGGAGGCTTTGAGGGTGTCCTTGTAACGTTTCCTCTGCCCACCTTTGACTCGTTTGCCATAAAGGAGTTCCAAGTAGGGCGCTTGCTTTGGGAGTCTCATGCCTGGCATGCGAACAATGTGGCCGACAGCCATGATGTACGAGGATTCTTCATCGCAGTCAAGGCCACCGATGGTTCAAACACCCAAGGTCCTACTCCACTGCTGACCAAGAACAGGGAAACACTCATCAAGGACACCGAGGCAGTCATGGCCCACTGGAAGGAGCACTTCAAAGATTTTCTCAATCGAGACTCTGCCTTTGACTCGAGTTTTCTCGACTCCATCCCTCAGCATGCTCACATTACCAACAAGCCAGTGGACCAATCCTGGTTCAATGAGGAGTGTAGAAGAACATGCAAGGAGCAGCACCAGATGTATCTAAAAATGAGGTGCCAACCTGGTGAAGCTACAACACAGGACTACATGCATGCTAAACAGCAGAAGCAGTATGCTATAGACCAAGCTAAGCGATCCCACAATCAACAGATCAGATCAAAGCTCTGCAGTCCTGCCACATCCAGTCGTGAATGGTAGTGGACAATTAAACAAGTAACAGGAAGAGGAGGCTCCATGAACATCCCCATCTTCAATGATGACGGAGCCCAGCACATGAGTGCAAAAGACAAGGCTGAAGCATTTGCAACCATCTTCAGCCGCAGTGTCAAGTGGATGATCCATCTCAGCCTCCTCCTGAGGTCCCCACCATCACAGAAGTCAGCCAATTCGATTCACTCCATGTGATATCAAAAAACAGCTGAGTGCATTAGATACAGCAAAGGCTATGGGCCCCAACAACATCCCAGTTGTCGTGCGGAACACTTGCACTTGAGAACTCGCCACACCTCTAGCCAAGCCGTTCCAGTACAGCTACAACAACCGGCAAAGTGGAAAATTGCCATGTATGTCCCATCCACAAAAAGCAGGACAAATCCAATCCGACCAATTACTACCACATCAGACTAATCTCAATCATCAGCAAAGTGATGGAAGGTGTCGTCGAAAGTGCTGCCAAGCGTCACTTACTCACCAATAACCTGCTCACCGATGCTCAGTTTCGGTTCTGCCAGGACCACTTGGCTCCAAACTTCATTACAGTCTTGGTCCAAACATGGACAAAAGAACTGAATTCCAGAGGTGAGGTGAGAGTGACTGCCCTTGACATCAAGGCAGCATTTCACTGAGTGTGGCAGCAAGAAGCCCGAGTAAAATTGAAATCAATGGGAATCGGGGGGGAAACTCTTCACTGACTGGAATCATATTCAGCACGAAGGAAGAGGATTTTGGTTGTTGGAAGGAAGTCAATCATCTCAGCCCCAGGACATCGCTGTAGGAGTTCCTCAGGGTAGTGTACGGTAGCATAGTGGTTATGTTACTGGACTATTGTACAGAGGTCTGGACTAATGATCCGATGACATGAGTTTAAATCCCACCAGAGCAGCTGGAGAATTTGAATTCAGTTAATTAACTAAATCTGGAATAAAAAGCGAGTATCAGTAATCGTCACCATGAAACTACCAGATTGTCTTAAAAACCCATCTAGGACACTAATGTCCTTCAGGGAAAGAAATCTGCCGCCCTTACCCCCTGGTCTGGCCTATATTTGACTCCAGAGCAATGTGGTTGACTCTAACAGCACTCTGAAATGGCCTAGCAAGCCACTCAGTTGTCTGTGGAAAAACAAAACTGCAGCGGTTCAAGAAGGCGGCTCACCACCATGTTCTCAAGGGCAACTAGGGATGAGTAATAAATGCTGACCTTGCCAGCAATGCCCACATCCCGTAAATGAATTTTTAAAAGTCGTCAATAACCTAGCACAAAGGAAGATGGTTGTTGGAGGCCAACCATCTAAGCCCCAAGACATTGCTGCAGGAGTTCCTCAGGGCTGAGTCCTAGGACCAACTATCTTGAGCTGCTTCATTAAAGACCTACCCTCCATCAGAAGGACAGAAGTGGGGATGTTCGCTGATGGTGCACAGTGTTCAGTTCCATTTTCAACTCCTCAGTTGCTGTCCGTGCCTGCATGCAGCAAGACCTGGATGACATTCAAGCTTGGGCTGATGAGTGGCAAGTAACATTCCCGCCACACCAGCGACGCCCACATTGCATGGATGAATTTTTTTTAAAACGGGCTGTTTGACTTTTCTACATTGAATGCGAATAATTGCTTAAGTAGCTCCCTCTTTATTATCTATTTCTATCCTAACTATTTCTCTACTGCCTCCTTTAATGTGACATTGGCAACGTCCTCTTTTGTAAAGGCAGATACAAAGTCAGTTAATCCCTCAGTCATGCCCTTGGACGCCAGAAGAAGATTTCATTTATTGTCTCTAATCAGCCCCAACCTTCCTTTGACTATCCTTTTACTCTTTATCTGTTGATTAAAAAAATGTGGATTCCCTTTGGTATTGCCGCTAATCTTTTCTCATGCATTCTCTTTGCCCCTATTATTTCTTTTTTCAGTTCTCCTTTGCATGTGCTGTATTCTGCTAGGATTCAGGTTAGCAAAACACTGCATTATGGTGTGACCGTAGGAACGTTGTGTGCTTTTATCACAGTCTATAACAATTGTAGAGTTTCTGCTTGTTTTACCCCCATTCAGAACAGAAGATTAGAAAGTATTATAGAATTACATAGAGTCTGCAGCACAGACTCAGGCCATTTGGCCCAACGGGTCTATGCCGGTGTATATTCTCCGTAGCCCCTCTTAATCTTACCCTATCAGCATATCCTTCTATTCCTTTTGTAATATAGAGCTCCCCCTAGTGGACTACTGCTCCATCTAGTGGACTACTGTGGTAATGCAACTACTCATGTAAATACAATAAAAGGATCATGTGACAAGTCACATGATGACAAGTTCCTGTAGAGCCATCTTGTAGTCTGTGTGTTTGTGATGCCGTAAGGAAGATATCACATCTTTCTCCCTCAGGTACTTACCTAGCTTCCCCTTAAATACATCCGTACTATTTCCCTAAACTACTCCTGGTGATAGTGAGTTCCATATTCTTACCACTCTTTCGGTAAAGAGGTTTCTCTTGAATTCCCTATTTATTAGTGACTATCTTATAATTATGGACCCTAGCTTTGGTCTCCCCCACAAATGTAAACATCATCTCTACGTCTAGCAAAAGAACTGAATACCTTGAGCAATGTTGAGCTCCACCCTTCCAAAGTGCACACGTATTTTACTTAAACATAAGACAAAATGAGATATAGCAAAGCTCACATGAAGATTCACTTTTTTAAGATCGCATGACTGTTAACTTCCTTATTCTAATGCTGAATCTGGGTATAGGTTTTTGAAATAACTGATGCATAACTAACAACCTAAGTAAGCAATGTTCCTTCATTTGCCTGCATTATTTTCCAAACCCAACTGTGATTTATCAAAAGAAAGGGTGGAAGCAAATAATGTGCGCGTAAGTACAATAAACCGATAGATGCCCAAATTCACCAACGTAGAATCCTCAGCATAGAAATTACCTATGTGCTTGCGATTCACAATTGTGTGACTTATGATGCTACATGTGTCTTCATGTGCTGCGGGGGGGGGGGGGGGGTTTGATTTTGGTCATGCCACATTCCGGGGAGAGGAGAAAGCGGAAAGTGTCAGAAGAACATAAGAACATAAGAAATAGGAGCAGAAGTAGGCCATTTGGCCCCTCGAGCCTGCTCCGTCATTCAATAAGATCGGCTGATCTGATCTTGGCCTGGACTCCACTTCCCCACCCGCTCCCCATAACCCTTGACTCCCTTATTGTTCAAAAATCTGTCTATCTCCACCTTAAATACATTCAATGACCCAGCCTCCACAGCTCTCTGGGGGAGAAATTCCAAAGATTCATGACCCTCTGAGAGAAGAAATTCCTCATTTGTTATTTCTTTAACATTTTTTTGCAATTTGTGTTGTGGTGGCGTGGGCAATGCCTTGGGAATGTTTTTGTGGCTTTTTTATTCATCCGTGGCGTCTCTCGAAGCGCTCCCGGCTCGGCTCTTTAGCTCGGGAGCTTGCCATGCTAAAGCCCAAGAGAGGGGTACAATGCCTCCCTTAGTGCTGCACCCCCAAACTCTGGGCCCAACTGCCCAATTTTACTTACTGAGGCGCAAACTGTTCCCGGGCGCAAACTTTACTGCCCCGCCGCCATTACCGCCCCAAAAACATCGAAGCCGAAAATCCAGCCCCAGGAGTGTTGGGGGGGAAGGTTTGCTTTCAATAATGTGTTGCCTTAAGGCTCTGGCAGCAATGCTTGGCCTTCATCTTCCTCAACATTTTCTTCTTCCTCCTCTCCTTCATTTGCACCTGCATTTTTCCTCCAGTGGTGGCAGCAAGGCTAGGCCCTCGGAATGGCATAGACATAGAAAATAGGAGCAGTAGTGGGCCGTTCGGCCCTTCGAACCTGCACCGCCATTCAATATGATCATGGCTGATCCTCTAGTTCAACACTATAGTACCACTTTTTCCCCATACCCCTTGATGCCTTTTGTTTCTAGAAATCTATCGATCTCCCTCTTAAATATATTCAATGACTTGGCCTCCACAGCCTTCTGTGGTAGAGAATTCCACAGGTTCACCACCCTCTGAGTGAAAAAATTTCTCCTCATCTCGGTCCTAAATTTCCTACCCCATATCCTGAGACTGTGACCCCTAGACTTCCCAACCAGGGGAAATATCCTCCCCACATCCAGTCCAACCCAGTCAGAATTTTATACGTTTCAATTGAGATCCCCTCTCATTCTTCTAAACTCTAGTAAATACAGGCCTAGTCAACCCAAACTCTCCTCATACGGCAGTCCTGCCACCCCAAGAATCAGTCTGGTGAACCTTCGCTACACTCCCTCCATGGCAAATATATACTTTCTTCAGTAAGGAGACCAAAACTGCACATAATGCTCCAGGTGTGGTCTCACCAAGGCCCTGTATAACTGTAGTAAGACATCCTTGCTCTCTACTCAAATCCTCTTGCAATGAAGGCCAACAGACCATTTACTTTCCTAACTGCTTGCTGCACTGCATGTTTGCTTTCAATGACTGGTGTACAAGGACACCCTGGTCCCTTTGCACATCAACACATCCCAAGCCATCACCATTTAAATAATACTTTGTCCTTATGTTTTTCCAACCAAAGTGGATAACTTCACATTTATCCACGTTATACTGCATCTGCCATGTGTTTGCCCACTCACTCAACCTGTCTAAATCGCCTTGCAGCATCTTTGCATCCTTCTCACTACTCACAATCCCACCTAGTTTTGTGTCATCAGCAAACTTGGAAATATTACATTTGGTTCCCTCATCCAAATCATTTATATATATTGTGAATAGCTGGGGCCCAAGCACTGATCCCTGTGGTACCCCACTAGTCACTGCCTGCCACCCCGAAAAAGACCCGTTTATTCTCTGTTTCTTGTCAGTTAACCAATTTTCAATCCATGCCAATAAATTATCCCCAATCCTATGTGCTTTAATTTTGCACACTAACCTCTTATGTGGGACCTTATCAAAGGCCTTCTGAAAATCCAAATACATTACATCCACTGGTTCTCCCTTATCTATTTTATCAGTTACATCCTCAAAAAACTCCAGTAGGTTTGTCAAAAATGATTTTCCTTTCATAAATCCATGTTGACTTTGTTTAATCCTGTTGATAAAATCTAAGTGTGCTATTATCACATCCTTTACATAGACTCCAGCATTTTCCCTACTACTGATGTCAGGCTAACCAGTCTGTAGTTCCCCATTTTCTCTCTCCCTCCTTTTTTAAATAGTGGGGTTACATTTGCCATCCTCCAATCTGCAGGAACTGTTCCATAATCTATAGAATTTTGCAAGATGACAACCAATGAATCTACTATTTCCATGGCTACCTCTTTTAGTACTCTGGGACGCAGATTATCAGGCCCTGGGGATTTATCGGCCCTCAGTCCCATTAGTTTCTCCAGCACTATTTTCTTACTAATAATCATTTCCTTTAATTCCTCTTGCTCACTAGACCCTTGGTTCCCGAGCATTTCTGGGACGTTATTTGTGTCCTCTTCCGTGAAGACAGAACCGAAGTGTTTATTTAATTGTTCTGCCATTTCCTTGTTCCTCATTCTCCCGTTTCTGTCTGTAAAGGACCTACATTTGTCTTCACTAATCTTTTTCTTTTTACATACTTGTAGAAACTTGTGCAGTCGGTTTTTATGTTCCTTGCAGGTTTATTCTCATACTCTATTTTCCACCTCCTAATCAATCTCTTGGTCCTTTTTTGCTGAATAATAAACTGCTCCCAATCTGCTCCCAATCCTCAGGCTTGCTACTTTTTCTGGCAACTTTGTATAACTTCTCTTTGGATCTAATACTATCCTTAATTTCTTTTGTTAGCCATGGTTGGGCCACTTTTCCTTTTGTGTTTTTACACCAGAAAGAAATGTATAACTGTTGCAATTCATGCATTCAATCCTTAAATATTAGCCATTGCCTATCCACCATTATGTCTTTTAATGAATCTTCCCAATCTATCATAGTTGTGTCGCATACAACAAACCACTACTGACTTGCTCAGGACTATACTGCAGGCCTCCACCGGATTGGTCCGGGCATCGGTACATTTGTTTGAGGATGGCTATGCCTTTCCCAATGGGAACTTGTGTTCTCGTGTCTGACAAGATTCTTGAGCCGGGTGTAGAGAGAATACCATCTGTCTCCAAGGAGCCAGCCTAACGCTGGTCTGGGTCAACGACAGGGGGGGAGAGAGGACTGAGGCAGCATGAAGGTGTCATGATCACTGCCAGGATACCAGGCACAGGCGTGCGTTATTACCTGCCTATGGTCACAAACCCGTGGCATGCTCAGGGTGTGCAACCTGTTATAAAGCATGGCTGGTTTGTGATGGGGAGACCACAAGGCAATGTGCTTCTGGTCAATTATTTGCTGTGGTGCAAATCCAGCGATACGGGCAGATGTGGGACATCTCTGCTCCTGATCAGCAGCCTCTATGGGGAAGGTGATTTATTGGTCTCTGCCTGCAAAGAGGGCATCCCTCACTTGCTTGATGGCTGTATGGTCAACAATCTGACTGGTGTTACTGATGTTACCTGTTGCAGCCTGGAATGGGTCTTGACGTAGAGGTTGAGGACCGCCGTGACACTGCCCCCCAGACATCAAGATCCACGGCGCGGCCCTGGACAACGTGGACCACTTCCTTTATCTCGGGAGCCTCCTATCAACAATATCAGGCATTGATGAGGAGATCCAACACCGCCTCCAGTGTAGTGCAGTCTTCGGCCACCTGTGGAAAAGAGTGTTTGAAGACCAGGCCCTCAAAGCTGTCACCGAGCTCATGGTCTACACGGCCGTAGTAATACCCGCCCTCCTGTATGGCTCAGAGACGTGGACCATGTACAGTAGACACCTCAAGTCGCTGGAGAAATACCAGCAACGATGTCTCCGCAAGATCCTACAAATCCCCTGGGAGGACAGACGCACCAACATTAGCCTCCTCGACCAGGCCAACATCCCCAGCATTGAAGCACTGACCACACTTGATCAGCTCCGCTGGGCAGGCCACATAGTTCGCATGCCAGGCACGAGACTCCCAAAGCAAGCACTCTATTTAGAACTCATCCATGGCAAACGAGCCAAATGTGGGCAGTGGAAACATTACAAGGACACCCTCAAAGCCTCCCTGATAAAGTGTGACATCCCTACTGACACCTGGGAGTCCCTGGCCAAAGACTGCCCTAAGTGGAGGAAGTGTATCCGGGAGGGCGCTGAGCACATCGAGTCTCGTCACCGAGAGCATGCAGAAATCAAGCGCAGGCAGCGGAAGGAGCGTGCGGCAAAGCAGACTCCCACCCACCCTTTCCTTCAACCACTGTCTGTCCCACCTGTGACAGAGACTGTGCTTCTCGTATTGGACTGTGCAGCCACCTAAGAACTCAAGCTAAGAGTGGAAGCAAGTCTTCCTCGATTCCGAGGGACTGCCTACAATGATAAAGAAAGAGGAAGCAAAAAACTCGCATTAAATAGCACCAAAACTCATATCAAACTGTCAAAAAAAGGCTCCAAAAATCCCCAGTCGTCAAAAATGACTTTCCAGCATCTTATCTTAATAGACACACAGAACCCTTTAAATCGCGCAGCTTTAGCCAACTTCCCAAGTGGTTAGCATCGCATTTTTCTGGGTGGGTACAAGAAAGTACAAATGAAAGGTCTCATCTGACATTCCTTACTTGAGGCAAGAACTACTGTTGACAAATAAAGATACTTGTAGGGCAGTGTGTTTGAAATGCTAACTATAGAGCTAAACTGATCAAGCTCATGGCAATTTTACAGTAAGCATTATGTTGGACATTCTCATCAGTGGGATATTCCTGCTATAATGATACACTTTCAATAAGATTCTACTAAATAGCCAATTCCGAACTGTTTATTGACCCAACCTTACTTGTTCTATTTTTCTGATTTCTACATTCCCAGATGTAGTGCCTTTGTTAGTGAATGGTATGTCTCGGCAGACTTTTCACAGACCTTGTTTCACAATATTTTATAGAAACAAATAAAAATCCACACAAATAATGTCAAGTGTCGAGTTGTGCTATTTTGGTTACATAAATAAATCTGTGCTATCTCTGGATAACTGGAGATCAGCACACACATGCCAGCTGCAAATTGCCCATTATAGAAGCTCATCTAATACAAACCTTTTACTTATTCCCCAGGGCTGACATTCTGGAGTTCAAATATATTTCCACTGAAGAATCATTTAAAATATAGCAACAGATTTCTCCGAATACTCCAGAATCCAGCTCTGGCTCACCTTCTCTTCATTCTTCACACTTACAGTAAAACTATGTTTGAACAAATTCAGGTACTGCCCTCCTGAATCTGGCATAGTAAAAACACAAAGGAGAATAGCACAACCTTAAGACCAAAATAAATCTTAACAACTAAATCTTGTCCTTAAGGCAATTATTCCGATTAGAAATTCACCTTTAAAAAAAGAAAGACTTGCATTTATATAGCGCCTTTCACGACCTCCAGACGTCTCAAAGCACTTTACAGCCAATGAAGTACTTTTGGAGCATAGTCACTGTTGTAATGTGGGAAATGCCAATTTGCGCACAAGCAAGCTCCCACAAACAGCCATGTGATAATGGCCAGATTACCTGTTTTTTTGTTATGTTGATTGAGGGATAAATATTGGCCAGGACACCGGGGATAACTCCCCTGCTCTTCTTCAAAATAGTTCATGGGATCTTTTACATCCACTTGAGAGAGCAGACAGGACTTCGGTTTAATATCTCATCCGAAATACGGCACCTCCGACAGTGCAGCACTACCTCAGCACTGCACTGGAGTGTCAGCCTAGATTTTTTGTGCTCATTTTCCTGGAGTGGGATTTAACTCAATGTTTGAACTAAAATGTTGTGAAATCACGACAAATCATTAATTTTGTGAGTAATATTTCACGATTTCAGCTGCAAAAGTGAAAAAAGAATTAACTTGAACTTGAGTTTGGCTTGAACATGAAGGACAATAGCTCAATGAACTGCTCTGCGGACCGATGCGTATGCTTCATTCAAATTTATCACTTTCAGCTTTCAACCTTGTAGGTGTTGCACTTTCAGCAGGTCTCCAGTTGTCCTGGTTAACCCTTGTCACTGGATAAAGGCCTAGCTCTGTCAAGCCCGTGTAGTGGCTGATGTGCAACGGTCACCACACGTTAAAAAAATCCAAGCACAGGCATCATCCATCCCTTCAATTGGAGTTCAGGACTGGAACATTGGTTCTGTAAAGTCTGTCCCCTCAGTACAGATTCACACGAGGCACGTAGTGAAGTCAAGGTCACTCTGGACCTGCACCTTTATTTCACAGCTCTGGAATGCTGTATTTGCCTGAGACCTGTCCTTATATATCTGTCTCTTGCAAGTGCACCCTTGGTGGTAAGGTATGCTGGTGGTTACAGGTCATATCTTATTACAGTCATGTATAGCATGTTAGGATACAGTTATATATAATAATGTAAGATACATGACATCACCCTTCCCCAAGGTCTTATTGTCTTTATAGGTTCAGTCTCTCAGGTGGTCTACGCACTCGCGTGGAGCATCTGAGTTGTGGTTCAGTTGTTTGGCTTGGTGTCTGTTTTTCTTTGGGTGTGGTTGCTGGTATCTTGCCTGGGCTGTCTGTTTCGATTGGTGTGATTGTTGTTGACTCGCCTGGGCTGTCTGATGGGAATGCCCTTTCCTCAGGTTGTTCCCTCTGTCTGTCCACCAAGTGTGGTGCGAGTTCCACATTGTAGTCTGCCTCTGGTTCTGCAGTGTTGTTGGTAAATCTGCTTTTGACTTGGTCTACATGCCTCCGGCAGGTTTTGCCATTGTCCATTTGTACTACCAGTAGCCTGTTTCCTTTCTTGCCTGTTACTGTCCCTGCAAGCCATTTGGGACCCCTGCCATAGTTTAGTACAAACACGTTGTCCCCTATCTCATTCAATCTCCCCCTCGAATTTCTGTCATGGTACTCAGTCAGCTTACGGCGCTTTGCCTCAACGATTTCGTGCATGTCTGGGAGGTTTAATGAGAGCCTTGTTTTTAAAGTCCTTTTCATCAACAGTTGCGCCGGGGGATCCCAGTCAGTGAGTGCGGACGAGATCTGTATGCCAGCAGCAGTCGCGACAGGCGACCCTGCAGTGTGGGACCTTGGATTTTAAGCATGCCTTGATTTACACTGCTCTCTCTGCCTGGCCGTTGGAGGCCGGCTTGAACGGTGCCGTGGTCAATTATAAAGTCTTGGAATTCTGCGCTGGTGAAGCACGGACCATTGTCACTGACCAATATGTCAGAGATTCCGTGCGATGCAAACATGGTTGCGAGGCTCTCCACAGTGGTGCAGGTTGTGCTCGAGTTTACAATGGTGCATTCGATCCACTTTGAAAATGCATCTACAAATATGAGGAACATTTTGCCCATGAATGGGCCCACATAGTCTACGTGCACCTGCGACCACGGTTTGGTAGGCCAGGGCCAGGGGCTCAGTGGAGCCTCCCTGGGGGCATTGCTGAGTTGGGCACAAATGGTGCACCTTCGGACGCAGAGCTCCAAGTCCGCGTCAATACCAGGCCACCAGACGTGGGATCTGGCTATGGCCTTCATGAGAACGATCCCCGGGTGCTCGCGGTGGCGCTCCCGGACAAATGCCTCTCTGCCTCGCAGAGGCATGACTACTCGGCTGCCCCACATCAGGCAGTTTGCTTGTAGTGATAGCTCATGCATGCGCCTGTGAAAGGGTTTTAATTCCTCGGGGCAGGCATCGTGAGCCTCTGCCCAGTCACCGGTTAGGACACATCTTTTTACTAAGGGTAACGTGGTGTCACTGGCCGTCCAGGCTCTGATTTGGCGAGCCGTCATGGATGAACCTGTGGATTCAAAGGCATTGATTGCCATGACTATCTCACAGTCCTGTTCGTCAGACCCTTCCATGGTCGCCAGGGGTAGTCTGCTGAGCGCATCAGCACAGTTGTCTGTGCCTGGTCTGTGCCTTATGGTATAATCGTAGGACGCCAGCATGAATGCCCACCGTTGAATTCGCGCCGAGGCGTTGGTGTTTAATGCCTTGCTCTCAGATAGGAGGGATGTGAAAGGCTTGTGGTCGGTTTCTAATGCGAACTTGGCCCCGAAGAGGTATTGGTGCATCTTTTTGACACCGTACACGCACACGAGCGCCTCCTTCTCTACCATTCCATACCCGCACTCTGCCCGCGAAAGTGACCTGGAGGCATAAGCTATGGGTTGTAATTTGCCCGCACTATTGACATGTTTCAAAAGGCACCTGACCCCATATGCTGACGCATCGCATGTGAGAACTAGCTTTTTACCTGGGTCAAAGAAAGTCAAAACACTGTTGGAACACAGAAGGTTGAGTGCCTTATTGAAGGCGCATTCCTGGGTGTCCCCCCAAAACCAATCGCAACCCTTCCTGAGTAGCACGTGGAGAGGCTCCAACAGCATGCTTAAGTTCTGCATAAAGTTCCCAAAGTAATTGAGTAGCCCGAGAAAGGTGCGCAGTTCTGAGACATTCCGGGGTCTGGGTGCCAGGCGAATTGCTTCTGTTTTGGACTCTGTTGGGCGAATTCCATCAGCGGCATTCCTTCTGCCCAAAAATTCAACCTTGGGTGCGAGAAACAGGCACTTGGATTTCTTGACTCGTAGGCCTACCTGATCCAACCGCTTTAGTACTTCCTCCAAATTACGGAGATGGGAGTCGGTGTCCCAGACCGTGATAAGTATGTCGTCTTGAAATACAACCGTCCCCGGGATGGACTTGAGCAGACTCTCCATGTTGTGCTGGAATATGGCAGCTGCCGACCTGATGCTGAATGGGCATCGATTGAACATGAAAAGGCCTCGATGTGTGTTGATGGTGGTGAGTAGCTTAGATTCCTCGGTCAATTCTTGCGTCATATATGCAGATGTGAGGTCTAATTTTGAGAAAAGTTTACCTCCAGCCAATGTGGCAAATAAGTCTTCCGCTCTGGGCAGCGGGTACTGATCCTGTCGGGAGACTCTGTTTATGGTAGATTTGTAGTCCCCACAGATCCATTAGGCTTCATGACTGGGACGATGGGACTTGCCCAGTCGCTAAATTCCACAGGTGATATAATGCCTTCCCGCAGAAGCCTGTCTAGTTTGTGTTCAATCTTTTTCCTCCTCACATAGGGTACAGCTCTGGCCTTGTGATGGACCGGTCTAGCATCCTGTGTGATGTAGATTTTGACTTTGGCCCCTTTGAAAGTGCCCACACCTGGCTGAAAGAGATGTTCAAATCGCTTTATAACTGTTGAGCAGGAGGTCCATCCCTCTAATGACATGGCATGGGCATCATCCCATTTCCAGTTTAGTTTTGCCAGCCAGCTTCTCCCCAGCAGTGCTGGGGGGTCTCCGGGGACAATCCACAGGGGAAGTCGGTTCACTGTCCCTTTGTGTGTGACAGAGAGCATGGCGCTGCCGAGGACTGGTACGATTTCTTTGGTATAGGTCCTTAGATTGGTGTCGACCCTTGTGAGTTTTGGTTTGTCTCTTTTATGCGGCCACAGTTGTTCAAATTGTTGAGCGCCCATGAGAGATTGACTCGCTCCCGTATCCAGCTCCATGTTGACAGATATCCCATTGAGTAGGACCCTCATCATTATAGGAGGCTTCCTGTTGTAGGAGCAGCGGCCATTGATCGTGTTAACCCGCTGTACACCGGTGTCCCGGGTACTGTCCCCACTATCTTCTGGTCTGCTTTCCTACCCATCTGATTCATATACCAGCCGAGCTGCCGTTTTTTTGCACATGCGGGCCAAATGTCCTGTATATTCATAATTTTTGCAAACAGCCTGCTGAAATCGACATCCCCTTGATGAGTGCCCACCCCCACACCTCCAGCACAGACCTGTTCCATTGTTCAAAGAGTTCCCAAAGAATGGGCTGCGTCTGGCTGATCTCTCTTGAGCTTCTCTCAGTTTGTAGTTGATTGCTCGCAAAGTGGGTTGATGATGTGTGAACGGCCATTCCTGTGGCCCTTGATGGCTTCTGCCTGCTGTCGAGAGCCTGTTCTCCCGGTTTTGTCTGTGTGTGGGGGTAGCAGCTTGTTTAGTGCTGTGAACTTCTTCTTCTGATATTTCGTTAGTTGTCGTACCTACATTGTAAATCAACCTCGTTTCTTCTTCCCCTACCAAGAATGTCTGTGCAACCAGTGCTGCTGCATCTAAGGTCAGGTTTTTGGTCTCTATGAGCTTTCGAAATATGCCTGCGTGGCCTATTCCTTCAATGAAAAAGTCTCTCGGCATTTCTCTCCTCTGTTCACCGGAGAACTCACATAAACTAGCCAACCTCCGAAGTTCCGCCACGAAGTCGGATATGCTCTGGCCCACACAGCGTCTGTAGTTGTAGAACCTGTGTCTGGCCATGAATAGGCTGCTCGCTGGCTTCAGATAGTCTCTTACCAGTGTGCTCAATTCTTCAAACGACTTGTTTGCTGGTTTCTCGGGTGCCAACAGATCCTTCATTAAAGCGTATGTTTTCGAGCCACAGCTGGTCAAGAGATGGGCACTTCTCTTGTCTGCCTTATCGTCGCCTAACCAGTCTTTGGTTACAAAGCTTTGCTGGAGCCTTTCTATAAAGTCCTCCCAATTGTCTCCCGCATTGTACTTTTCATCTGATCTGTTGTTCGCCATTCTGTGGATTCTGTAATCCTGTAACTCGTCGCCACTGTAAAGTCCTGTCCCCTCAGTACAGATTCACACGAGGCATGTAGTGAAGTCAAGGTCACTCTGGACCTGCACCTTTATTTCACAGCTCTGGAATGCCACACTTGCCTGAGACCTGTCCTTATGTACCTGTCTCTTGCAAGTGCACCCCTGGTGGTAAGGTATGCTGGTGGTTACAGGTCATATCTTATTACAGTCATGTATAGCATGTTAGGATTCAGTTATATATAATAATGTAAGATACATGACAGGGTCCTCCATTGTATCATCTGTGAACCCATGTGGAAGCAAGTCATTCTCGTTCGCTGAGGGAGCGCTGCACTGTCGGAGGTGCCATCTTTCTGAGGCCCGTCTGTTCTCTCAAGTGGATGTAAAAGATCCCATGGAACTTTTTCAAAGAACAACAGATTATCTGGCCATTATGTTGCACTTTAGAAACTGGACACTCATTTGAAAATTTATCGGCAAGTTTTGTTTAAAGAAAAATGATATTGAAGAACACACTGTCGTGTAATAAATTGAAATAAGAAAGGGACCTTTATTGGGCAGTGCATGGTTGGTGCCTCTGGGGACCAGAGGCTGTACAATCATTATAGACCACTGAAGCTACAACTAAAGTCTTGCACTAGGAGCAGTTTATTTAGTTCTATAGTTGTGAATAAGAACTAATTTATACATTAGGCAAATTTACCTCAAAACAATGTCACTACAGTTCTTAAGTGGAATAATGGAAAAGGAGCAAAAAACGATGTTGGTGTATAAATGTATCCACACGGCGCCCATGTCTTGGACGCTAACGGCAATCTATGCTTCCAATATGGCAGGCAGGAAGCACGTGCACACGCAGACTGGAGATCCACAATATTGCTCGAGGTAGATGCGCTAGTTGCAGGAGCGTGTGCTGGCAATGTTTTAATTGGAGATTAATTTTTAAATCGGGTCCTGCGTGTTTTGCCGGACGTTTTCAATTTTTGAAAGCCCCAGCACTTTACTTACCGCGTGCTGAACTCACACAGCACAACTAAGCTCCATAGCTATCTGAATGTGGAGCCGAGAGGGGCAGGAGCTCTGCTGCTGAGTACACCTTTAAAGGAATTGGCAGTTCCCCTCCCCTCCCGTGCCCCTGGCTACCGATCACACCTCCCTCATGTCACCAATCCTCCCCCCCACCTTCCATCGCACCCAGCTACTGATCGCCCGACCCAACCACTGATCACACCGCCCCCAAGTCATCAATCCCACTCCCCCCAGCACCCCCAGTGCGGGTGCACCCTAAGTCATTGGGCTGCATCACAAGTTTTAGATCTGCCGTGTAATTTCTCTTGGGTATTGTGACACTCGTCACTCCCACAAGCAGTCCTAGCGCAATGTTTAGGAGTGTGTCTGTGTTGCTCAATATGTAAGTTTACAATAAGATAACCTTTGGTGGAAGAATAGAACCCCCTTATGGCAGCGAGATGCTGCCGTCTGCAGCCAGGCCCTGAAGGCCCACAGCTGCTCCATTTTGCACCACAAATGGCATAAAGTAGCTGTAATAAAATTAAAGTCAATGGGAATCGGGGGAAAACTCTCCACTGGTTAGAGTCATACATAGTACAAAAGGAAGATGGTTTTGGTTGTTGGAGGTCAATCATCACAGCCCCAGGACATCGTTATAGGAGTTGCTCAAGACAGTGTCTGAGGCCCAGCCATTTTCAGCAGCTTTAGCAATCAGAAGGCCAGAACTGATGCTGATGATTGCATAGGGCTAAAACCTCCACTTTTTTTGCATGCTTAATGCCCACTTAATGCCCATTTTACCGCTGAAATTACGTATAGCACCCATATATCGCACATTTTGGCACAAAATGGAAACTGACAGGCTTTTTTAGGAGACTTATAGCCGAGCGTTATTTCCCAATGGGTGGGAGAAAATATTACTGCCCGCCCACTTTTTGGGGGCAGAATCAGCAGAATGGGCGAAATCAACGGCCATAATATCGCCCAGCGTTGCTTTCCGCACAGAATTAATGCCGAGATTCAATATGAATGCCTGCCCACTGTTTTTTGCCGTAAAGAGCATATTTACCCAAACTAGCGGCCATGGAGATCGCCCATCGTCAATTTCACCACATCGCACACATATCACCCACAATATCGCTCGCTCAAAAAACTGCCCACAAAATGTGGAACTAACCGGAACGAACGCCAGCAGTGTGGCTGACATTTGTTAAACCCCACTCTTACGTGAGGAGCTTTTATCGGAAAGATTTGCCTGAAAGAGCACTGATGTGAGTGACAATGCTGACACTGCTGTGTGTGCGTAGCTCAGACATCATTGTGCCCATCATCTTGGTGCCAGTTAAAGTTTACATTGATTGATGTTAAGTTGTCTTTAACTCTTTCATGGTAAGGAATCACCAGTGTGTAATGGTCCAGCTATCTGAGACAATGCGCAACAAGGCTATGTTCAGTAACAGAAGTTTAATACAAACATTGGTCTGAAATCATAAGTATCACAGCCAATAACACCCACCCCTGCCCACACCCCACTTTTTCCTCCATTGACATAAATCACATGTTCAACATGTCCAGCAACACAGAATACAAAGGCAAAGCAGGAGCGTGGTCCCCAGCCCCCATACATATAACAAATTATATACACCCAGATGGCGATAAAACACAGTCATCACCTGCGCACATGCACCTCACTTTCCTTCCCCCCTCTCCTTCTGCACTCCACCTCTACCCCCACCCCTCCTCGCTCCATGGCTCCTGGCCAAGGAGCTCCTCAGGTGGTGCCTCATTGGGGGGGATGAAGACAGAGACGCTGGTTGCACGGGTAAGGGAGTGGGGTGTGCCAAGGGGGCAACATTCTCTGATGCAGAAGCAGGATCTTGGTCCTAGCTCTCATCGGCCATTCGCAGTGGTGGTGCGGAAGCTAGGGGTGGAGTCCTGCACTCGGGGACCATTGGGAAGCCTGTGGCAGCAGTGTTCCTGGCTACCAGCTCCAGGGCCTCCTCCATCCCTTCCATAATATATCTTATTTGTTGGACAAAAACCCGGTGCCAACTATGTTCTTGGTGCTTAGTAGGCTTTTTGCTATTGGTGAATCTTCGTCGTGCCTCCCACAACATCCAGACAAACACACACCAAAGCCAGACACGCTTTTAGTGTCTCTGAGCTCCCTCTACTCTGTCTCCTCTTCTGCGCATGTCATGATGACACTTGACCTCCTGAATCGCGGGAATCGAGCATTGCCATGCCGTTGCTAAGGACGGCCACACTTTATGGCAGAAGGTCAAAAAAAAATTTATGCCACCGCCCATTTGATATCACTCATGGTAACGCCCATTTTCAAAAATGTAAACATAGAAAAAGAGAAACATAGAAAATAGGTGCAGGACTAGGCCATTCGGCCCTTCGAGCCTGCACCACCATTCAATATGATCATGGCTGATCATACAACTTCAGTACCCCATTCCTGCTTTCTCTCAATAACCCTTGATCCCTTTAGCCATAAGGGCCACATCTAACTCCCTTTTGAATATATCTAACGAACTGACCTCAACAACTTTCTGTGGTAGAGAATTCCACAGGTTCACAATTCTCTGAGTGAATAAGTTTCTCCTCATCTCGGTCCTAAATGGCTTACCCCTTATCCTTAGACTGTGACCCCTGGTTCTGGACTTCCCCAACATTGGGAACAGTTTTCCTGCATCTAACCTGTCCACCTGTCAGAATTTTATATGTTTCTATGATATCCCCTCTCATTCTTCTAAATTCCAGTGAATATAAGCCTAGTTGATCCAGTCTTTCTTCATAGGTCAGTCCTGCCATCCCGGGAATCAGTCTGGTGAACCTTTGCTGCACTTCCTCAATAGCAAGAATGTCCTTCCTCAGATTAGGAAGCCAAAACTGTACACAATACTCAAGGTGTGGCCTCACCAAGGCCCTGTACAACTGCAGTAAGACCTCCCTGCTCCTATACTCAAATCCTCTCGCTATATATAGATTAAAGTCACCCATGATAACTGCTGTACCTTTATTGTACACATCCCTAATTTCCTGTTTGATGCCATCCCCAAACTCACTACTATTGTTTGGTGGTCTGTACACAATTCCCACTAGCTTTTTTGCCCTTTGGTGTTCTGCAGCTCTACCCATACAGATTCCACATCATCCAAGCTAATGTCCTTCCTTAATACTGTGTTAATCTCCTCTTTAACCAGTAACGGTACCACACCTCCTTTTCCTTTCAGTCTATCCTTCCTGAATATTGAATAGCCCTGGAGCAAACACTCCTCCTAGGACATCGGTTCCGGTCCTGCTCAGGTGCAGACTGTCTGGTTTATACTGGTCCCATCTCCCCCAGAACCGGTTCCAATGTCCCAGGAATTTGAATCCCTCCCTCTTGTACCATTCCTCAAGCCACTTATTGATCTTAACTATCCTGTTATTTCCACTCTGACTAGCAAGTGACACTGGTAGAAATCCTGAGATTACTACCTTTGAGGTCCTACTTTTTAACTTAATTCCTAGCTCCATAAATTCAGCTTGTAGGACCTCATCCCATTTTTTACCTATATCGTTGGTACCTATATGTACCACAATAGCTGCTGTTCACTCTCCCCCTCCAGAATGCCCTGTATCCGCTCCGAGACATCCTTGACCCTTGCACCAGGGAGGCAACAAAACATCCTCGAGTCTCGATTGCGGCCGCAGAAACACCTATCTATTCCCCTTACAATAGAATCCACTACCACTTTAGCTCTCCCACTCTTTTTCCTGCTCCTGTGCAGCAGAGCCACCTATGGTGCTATGAACTTGGCTGCTGCTGCCTTCCCCTGATAAGCCATCTCCCCCAACAATATCCAAAGTGGTATATCTGTTTTGGAGGGAGATGACCACAGGGGACTCCTGCACTACCTTCCTACTCCTGCTCTGCCTGATGGTCACCCATTCCCTATCTGTCTTTGTAACCTTTACCTGCGGTGTGAGCAACTCACGAAACGTGCTAGTCACAACATCCTCAGCATCACGGATGCTCCACAGGTAATCCATGCATAGCTCCAGTGCCGCAATGCGGTCTGACAGGAGCTGCAGCTGGATACTTCCCGCACACATAGTCGTCAGGGACACTGGAGCTGCAGCTGGATACATTTCCCACATAGCACAGGAGGAGCATGACATGGGTCTGGGGTCTCCTGCCACAACTTAACCCTTAAATTAACTTAAATTTGGCAACAATGCCAAAGGTTTCTTACTGATACGAAAAAGAAAAAGAAAAAGAAAGAAGAAAAATTACTCACCAATCAACCAGCCAATCACTTACTCGCTTGGCTGTGACGTCTCACTTCGATTTCTCTTTACTTTTTTGTTTTACCTTCGGCCTCGATCTCCCGACTTCCGCTCCTCCTCCCAAACTCCGCGCCCTTTTATCAGGGCCTCAATCTCCCGACTGCCGCTCCCCTTCCCGAACTCCATGCCCTTTTATCAGGGCCTCGATCTCCCGACTCCCGACAGGTGTTTTGAGAATGGGCGAGAAGCCGGTGATCTGAAAACCCTTTTTTAACGACCATGCCGGAAATAACGCCCATTTTTGGGCGCTAAGCACAAAAGTGGAGGTTCTAGCCCCTTGTGTTCAATTCCATTTTCAACTCTTCAGTTAATGAAGCAGTCCGTGCCTGCATGCAGCAAGAGCTGGATAACATTCAGGCTTGGGCTGATAAGTGGCAAGTAACATTAGCACCACACAAGTGCCAGGCAATGACCATCTCCAACAAGAGAAAGTCTAACCACCTCCCATTAACATTCAATGACATTACCATCGTCGAATTCCCCCACCATCAATATCCTGCTGGACTCCATTGACCAGAAACTTATTTGGACCAGCCACGTAAATACTGTGGCTACAAGAGCAGTTCGGAGGCTGTGTATTTACCTGCAATTGACTCACCTCCTGACTCCCCAAAGTCTTTGTCCAGATGAGTGCAGCATAACAATCAAGAAGCTCAACATCATCCAGGACAAAGTAGCCCACTTGATTGGCACCCCATCCACCACCTTAAACATTCACTCCCTCCACCACTGGCACATTGTGTCTGCAGTGTGCAACATCTAAAAGATGCACTGCAGCAACTCGCCAATGCTTCTTCGACATAACCCCCCAAATCCATGACCTCTACATCTTGAAGGAGAAGGGCAGTAGGCACATCGGAATACCATCACCTCCAAGTTACCCTCCAAGTCAAAATATATTGCCGTTCCTTCAATGTCACTGGGTCAAAATCCTGGAACTCCCTACCTAGTACTCTAGGAGTACCTTCACCACATGGACTGTAGTGGTTTAAGAAGGCAGCTCACCACCACATTCTCAAGGTTAATTAGGGATAGCTAAAAAATTCAGTCCTTCCCAGTGATACCCAATTCCCATGAATGAATTAAAAAAATTCAAATATCACTATTCAAGAAAGGGGAGAGGGATTGGGACTAACTTCAGTTGAATACTTTGATGAGTTAACAGAGAAGGTTGATCAAGATAGTGCAGTAGCTGCTGTATATATGGACTTTCAGAAGACATTGAACAAAATGCCATACAGGAGACTTGTTAACAAGATGGAGGCCCATGGAATTAAGGGAAGTGTGGTGGTGTGAATATGGAGTTAGCTCCGTGACAGATGGTGAATGGATTTTTTCAGACTGGGCTATTGCTTACCGTGGTGTTCCCCTAGGGTCAGTTCTGGATTAATTATTCTTTTCAATTTTTATAAACAACCTAGACTTGGGTGTAGGGAGCAGCATTACAATGTTTGCAGATGATACGAACCTTGGCAATGTAGTAGATAGTGATAAGGATAGTTATAGGCTTCAGGATCTTGAAATGGGCAGACGCCTGGCTTATAGGGTGCATTGCGCAGAAGTGTGAAGTGATGCACATTGGGAGGACCGTATACTATAAATGGCACGATTTTGTAAAATATATATGAGCAGAGAGACCTTATCCATATGTGTGTCCTTATACACAAATCCTTAAAACTGGCAGGGCAAGTTGATCGATAGTTAAAGAAAACATATGGATTACTAGGGTTAATAAATATAAAAGCAAAAAGATCTTTCTGGAACTTTATAACTCACTGGTTAGGCCTCGTCTATTAGATCACCTCTGAGAAGAGGAGGTTTACCAGGATGTTACCAGGGATGAGGGACTCCAGTAATGAGGAGAGGTGGGAACGGTTAGGACTGTTCCCCTTAGTACAGAGAAGATTAAGAGGTGATCTAATAGATGTTTTCAAGATGATGAGTGGTTGTAAATAGAGAAAACCTCTAGTGCGGCATCAGAGGTCATAGATTTAGAATCATTGACAAAAGATCTGGCAGGGAGATGAGGAGAATTAATTTTACTCAGAGTTGTCGGGATCAGGAATGTTCTGCCTGAATCGGTGTTGGAAGCTGAGTCTATCAATAATTTTAAAGGGGCGTTGGACAGTTACCGGAGGATGAGAAACTTACAGGGGTGTGGGACTAAGCTCAACTGCTCTTTCAAAGTGCCAGCACAGGCACGATGGGCCAAATGGGCTATTTCTGTGCTGTAAGTTTGTATCATTCTATGATGGGCAGTGCCCTCCCCCGCCAAACCTCTCCAATAGCTCCTGTTTGCCTTGCTGCTACCCCTCCCCCACCAGCCTGCAAAGCAGGCCTCCCAGACCACCAGTGAGTGAACTAAAATGGTTGCAAGGCAAACAAGCAGTTCAGCACCAGCAAAACGTTGTTCCCAGAAATCACAAGCCAGCAGTGGAATGCAGAAAACAGACAACATATTTTTTTTAATCAATTCATGTGATGTGGGCGTCGCTGACAAGGCCGGCATTAATTGACCATCACTAATTGCCCTCGAGAAGGTGGTGGTGAGCTGCCTTCTTGAATACACCGGAGTGGCTTGCTGGGCCATTTCAGAGGGCAGTTCAGAGTCAACCACATTGCTGTGGGACTGGAGTCACATATAGGTCAGACAGGGTAAGGACGGCAGAGTTCTTTCCCTCAAGGACGTTAGTGAGCCATTTGGGTTTTGCACAACAATCGAGAAGTTATACAGCCATCAGTACCTGATACTAGCTTTTTGTTTCAGATTTATTTAATTAACTTTAATTTATTTATTTAATTTAAATTCCCCAGCTACCGTGGTGGGATTTGAAGTCTTCTCTCTGGATCAATTGTCCAGGCCTCTGGATGACTAGTCCAGTGACATAGCCACTGAGCTACCACTCCCAAATGCCCAGTTGTTGACTGGCAGACCAAAATCAGGAAGCAGAAACTAACCTGTATGGAGGAAAAGAGTCCTTTAATCGTGCTCCTGTAGGGTCCTTGCACATTGTTAACACCATACAAAAGCAAAATACTGCGGATTCTGGAATCTGAAATAAAAACAGAAAATGCTGGGCTTCTCAGCAGGTCAGGCAGCATCTGTGGAGAGAATCAGAGCTAATGTTTCTGGTCGAAGACCCTTCGTCAGAACTGGCCATAGTTTGAAATGTAACAGATTCTTAAGGAAGTGCTGGGGCCCTGAAAGAGGGAGGGGAGGAAAGAACAAAAGGGAAGGTCTGTGATAGGGTGGAAGACAGGAGAGATTTGAGAGACAAAACGATGGGCCAAATTGAGATGGTAATGGGACAAGTTAGGAAACAAAAGATGAGTCTAGATAGGGTGTGAATGGCGGAATAATTGCCAGCTGCCCTGGGAAACAGAGAGTAACAAAATAAAAATATAAAACGGGGGGGAGTTTTTGTAAAAGAAAGGAAGGAAAGGGAACAAAATAACACCATGCTGTGCTGGGTCAGTTAATTACGTGAAGAGCCAGGTGCTGGGGCATAACAATTCCATAAAATAATCCTACAACCAACGAAGGACCCTTATTTTAATATTACCATTAGGTTTTGGAAGACATCCGCGTGGCCTGGACACCTACGGCAATATGGCGGGAGGTGCGATTGTTACGTGGGACGGGCTTCTGTGCACCTCCCAACATCTTGGACCCTTAGGTGCCCATTCCAGCCTTGAAAAATGGACGCGTCTATGTCTATGCATTTGCTTTGCTAATCTTTTCAAGGGTAGAATGGGAAACATTTATTGGGATAAAGCCAGATGTGAATCTTTAAGCTGCTTTATTTTACCAATAGCAAGAGAATCTACAGAGTAATAGATATAATCAAATATCACCTTGATTCAATTAATTGAAGAACTCTCCTTGAGATCAAAGCAAATAATAAAAATATGCTACCCAATCCTATTAGTCGGCTCATTTAACTTCCTGGTGAGCCTTCTAATTCTGGCTGGTTCTGTTAACTTCATCTTGAAATGAGCACGTTTGAGCTCACTAGGACAAGCTTCCTCCCCATGCCTACCTGGCTGACTTTTCCCATGTGCCCCTTTGTCTTTTTCCTTGTTTCTGGCCAGTGGAAAGGCTCCTTGCTCAATCTGATTTGTCAACAGGCCTGTCAATGACACCAATTACCTCTCCTCCCCTTTTGAGCTGACACCTGAGAATCCCTGGCCAAAGACTGCCCTAAATGGAGGAAGTGCATCCCGGAGTGCGCTGAGCACCTCGAGTCTCATTGCCGAGAGCGTGCAGAAATCAAGCGCAGGCAGTGGAAAGAGCGTGCGGCAAACCAATCCCACCCACCCCTTCCCTCAACGACGATCTGTCCCACCTGTGACAGGGACTATGGTTCTCGTATTGGCCTGTTCAGTCACTTCAGAACTCATTTAAGAGTGGAAGCAAGTCTTCCTCGATTCTGAGGGACTGCCGATGAAATGAAACTCTTTTTCACTATTATTAAGGCCAGGAGCCCATACGCTGTTTTAACAGCCTTATCAACTGGTCCTGCCACCTTAGAAAATGTACACATGTGAAATCCCAGGCCTCCCTGTTCCTGCACGCTCCTTAAAATTTTACCATTTAGTTTGTTTTCCATCTCCTCGTTCTTCCTTCTAAAACGCATTGCTGCATACTTTTCTGCATTAAATTTAATTAGATTTTGATGAAGATAGTGCAGTAGATGTTGTATATATGGACTTTCAAAAGGCATTTAATAAAGTACCTCATAACAGACTTATTGTATTCCCTGGAGACTGCATATTTGCGGTGTGGGTGTAGTGGTGTGATGTTTGCAAGCACGGGCAGCCAAGATGTTGGTGGCGTCAAAAGTGTACCGGTGATAAATCTCATAGTAGAATTCAGGCGGACATCAATGGATTTGGCATGAGCACTTGATAGCCATTCCAGAGAGCAGTACTCCTGTGAGAAATCTTTAAGGGCTAGAATTCGCATTGCATCGCCTCCCGGTTTCTTGGCCGTTTTGGGCGAGAATCGGGTTCGTGAAAAATTCCCCAGCTGAGTTCTGTCGGCGGTTTCGCGGTACCACTGGGGAGCCGACCGTTGGCGCGCACCATCCATAAATTGCCATCACCCGATTTTTGATTCAGCGGTGACCTGTAGGTAAGTTGAAAAGAAAGCGCCCACAAGAAGCAGCGGGAGTTGGGTGATGCTGGGAGGGAGGTAAGTAGCCCTGCATAAAAAGGTTTTTTAATAATTATTTTATAATTTGCTTACAGTGATTAAGGTGAAAAGGGTCCAGAGAATTTTTTCTGATTTTTTAATTCTACTTTTTTTGAAAAAATATTTTTCTCCTCCTCGGCCCAACCTGCAGCCTCAATGTAAATTTTATTAATTAACACCCATTTTTTTTAAGAACCACCCAATCAGCCCAAGATTCCATTTTCCGCCGAGAATCGGGGTGGAAGGTCTGTTTTTTTTCGCCGGGCAGATTTTTTTCTTTTTTTCATGGAATTTTTCATCGGTGATAATTTGAAAATCTTAGTGGTATTTTGGGCGGCAACCTGGCACTGACGGATATTTTCAAAAATCTAGCCCTTAGTCTCAATGTTGTGTTGTGTTAATGGAACAAATGACGGAAATGATTCTTCTTTAGTTCAAAATGTTGTGTTAAAATTGGGACAAATAATGGAAATGGTTCAGTTATAATTTAAAATATATTTTATTCAAAAGTTTAACAAACACTTGTTTGTAGTTAACTTAAGTACTCTTGGTCTGGAAGGTGGGATTGGAAGATGTTCTCCTCTTCAGGCTCGTCCGTGTCTGAATCTTCTTCTGCATCAGCTTCAGCCTCGTCAGGGTTGGCCTCAAGTACTACAAAATATAACAGAACAGAGAAATGGTTAGTAGCAAAGGAGGGGCAGGGAGGGTGGCATGAGTAGGCTCACACAGCGCAGGCAGCAGGCTGATTTGAAGGACCATGATGAATGATAGCACATTGCATCAACCAAAGCATAGCTGACGGAGATATCCCCATGAACCGAAGTATGGCTAGCCCACGCAGCACTTAACATTTAGCAAAGCCAGACTGTGGAATTTGCAGGACTTACCCTCTTCCTCGAGTGTGGGCTCAGCTTGTGCAGTGGTGGTTGCTTTTCTCCAGGCAGGACCCATCAAACCAGCGACCCTATCTTCCAAGTGTGTCAGTGGGTGCAGATTTGCCAGGTCTCCTCCTGTTCGAGTTCTCTCTCTTTTGTTGTGTGCCACCTTCCTCTGCAAAGATGAAAATGTAACTTTTTAGAGAGGGTAACTTTCTGCTGGGTGAGACATACAGATGGTCACATTTACAATTGCAATTCCAGTGAATAAATGAAAATATTACTGACACTAACTACTTGACCAAGGTCCTGCCACTTCTTTTTGCACTGGCCTCCAGACCTCGGGGTGGTCATCATTGCACAGTAATCTTCTGCAAATTGGGTCCAGCGTTTCTTCATTTCTTTTGGTGAAACTTTTATGTGACTCTGCTGGTATCCAGCTCATGCCACCTGGTCTCAATTAAAGTAAGTAGTGCCTGCACTTCATTCCTGTGAGAAATTCTTGGTCCTCGAGCCGCGTTGCATTTTGCAGCTCCGATTTCTCCACTGAGAACTAAAGTTCTCACACACAACTGAATGCAGACCGGGAGCTGTACTGGGCATGCGCACCCATAGCATTCACATAAAAAATTTCATTTTTTCCCCCGCGCATGCGCAGAACAAGCTGCATGGCGCCAATTAAAAAAATTAGAACGGGGAAACTTTCAAGTTATTTTTTTGGAATAGTCAGGGCCAAAAAAATGGGCATAACTCTGCCATTGGGGAAAATTGAGTCCAATATTGTTTTGTCTGATCATACTTCTGTGAAACGCCTTGGGGTATTTTACTGCATTAACTACATAATATAAATAAAAGTTGTTGTTGTTGTTGTTGTTTTGCTGTCTCCCGGGAGTCCCCATGACAACAAGTAGTCCTGGGCTCTTGACATCTTTTCTTCAGAGAACTAAAGAAACAATCAGCAAGTTGGATCAATGGAACAATGGATCAGTAAAGATGAAATGATTAAACATCTGCATAGAGGGATGGATGGATCAAGCAAATCAAACTATAACATCTAGCCTTGGTAGTGGACAATTGCAATCCCACTGCTTTTATAAATACCTCTAGGTACAACAGCATCATAATTAGAGATGTCAAATGCATAAAATTGGCTGCCATATATGGGCATGTATTCACTGTTACATAAGGAACCGAAGGGCACAACAATTAAGTCATATCTTGAACATAAGAAATAAGAGCAGGAGTAGGCAATTTGGTCCCTCGAGTCTGCTCCGCCATTCAATAAGGTCATGGCTGATCTAATCTTGGCCTCAACTCTACTTTCCTACCCACGCCCCAAAACCCTTGACTCCCTTGTCATTCAACAATCTGTCGAATTTTACTTTAAATATATTCAATGACCCAGCCTCAACAGCTCTCTAGGATAGAGAATTCCAAAGATTCACGACCCTCTGAGAGAAGAAATTCCTCCTCATCTCTGTTTTAAAGTTGTAACCCCTTATTCTGACACTATGCCCCTAGTTCGAGATTCCCCCATGAAGGGAAACATCCTCTCTGCTTCTACCCTGTCGAGCCCCCTCATTATCTTATATGTTTCATTAAGATCACCTCTCATTCTTCTAAACTCCAATGAGTATAGGCCCAACCTGCTCAACCTTTCTTCATAATGTAACACCTTCCTCTCAGGAATCAATTTAGCAAACCTTCTATGAACTGCCTCCAAAGAAAGTATATCCCTCCTTAAATAAAGAGACCAAAACTGTACCCAGTACTTCAGATATGGTCTCACCAACACCCTGTACAATTGTAGCAAGACTTCCCTACTGTTATACATTTTGAGCCCGATGCTTAACCAATGGGAGCCTTGGTTGAAATATTTGTTGTTCTCGGTGACCATAGCAACAAATAACATCACTGTGACATCACGCAGCATCTGAAATAATTTTGTTTCAATATTTCAAAAGTAATTTGCAAGACTCTGGGAAAAGTTTACACGGTCATAGTCACATAGGATGTCATTTGCGACTTTGATAAGGGCCATTTCAGTGCTGTGCAGGTGCGAAAAACTGATTGGAGGGGTTCAAACATGGAGCTGCGGGAAAGATTATAAGGAATTGGGAGGTGACAACACGTTCAAGGACTGTGGAGAGGAAAGGGAGTTTGAAGATGGGATGGTAATTTGTGAGGTCGAGAGTTGCTTTTTTGAGGAGCAGGGTTATGACTTTCACTGGTCAGACGCTAGTCCATTCTTTCCTCGGCTAAAACCAAGCTCGCTGCCACATCTAATTACATTTGCCTTTTACAAATAAATATCAGTCCATGAGTAAACTTCTTCATTATATAAATGGCGCGAGTTTTAATAGGCTTTTCCGCAACATTTTTCGAAGGAACTTCTCGGTAAAGATATCGTTTACCTTGTTCCTTCAGCTGGGTCGACAAAGATACAATGAACAGATTAAATTTGGACATGGGGTCAGCGTGTGACCATAAGGCAGGTCACATGATTTCCGTCCACTTCAATGAATGGACGGGAAATGAGCTGAGCTCCACCCATTTCCTCCATTATATGCCAAGCACAGGAACAGCAAAACCCATTTGTTTAATAACTAGTTATTAAATCTAAAACATTTTTAGAATGTTGAGCAGTTCCTATAACATTCTTAAGTAGCCGAGCAAAACTAAACATTTAATAAAATATTTGTAAACTTTATCAGAACTAAACTACATTTGTTTCTTTTTAAGCAATATATTATTTGCAAACAAGACAAACAAAAGGACATCATTAAATATTGAAGTAATACATAGCTTTATATCTGCTGCATGGCTTTCTCATTGTTTGTCTCCAGGGGAGTCCCCATGACAACAAGTGGTCCTGGGCTCTTGTCATCTCTTCTCAGAGGCCTAAAGAAACAATTAGCAAGTTAGATCAATGAAACAATGGATCAGTAAAGATCAAACGATTAAATATCTGTATAGAGGAAGGGAGGGATCTGTTATATATGTATACTTGTATTTACTCTGTACAGCCCCAGAGGGCTCATCCCCTGGAGTCTCAACGGATCCCATAATCCCTTGGGAGTACAGGTATTTAAGGAGGCCTCACAGGTTAGAGAGGCGCTCTGGAGACCTGCAATAAAAGACTAAGGTCACAGTTTACTTTGAGCTCACAGTGTTCAGTCTGACTCTTTCTCCATACATAACAACTGGCGACGAGATACAGATAGCAAACCCAAAGATGCAGAGAACAGTGGGCATCCTGGAGAAATTCTCAGAGGGAGATGATTGCGAAACTTTTGTGGAGTGACTCGACCAATATTTCATGGCCAATGAGCTAGATGGGGAAGAGAGCACTGCCAATGAAGGGCAATCCTCCTCACCGTCTGTGGGGCACCAACGTATGGCTTCATGAAGAATCTGCTCACTCCAGCGAAACCCACAGAGAAATCATACGACAATTTTGTGCACACTGGTCCGAGAGCATTTGAACCTGAAGGAAAGCGTTCTGATGGCGAGGTACTGATTCTACACCAACAAAAGGTCTGAAGGCCAGGAAGTGGCAAGTTATGTCGCCGAGCTAAGACGCCTTGCAGGACATTGCGTATTTCAAGGACATTTGGAGCATATGCTCAGAGACTTTTTCGTACTTGGCATTGGCCACAAAACCATACTTCGCAAACTTTTGACTGTAGAGACCCCAACCTTGAGTAAGGCCATAGCGATAGCTCAGGCGTTCATTGCCACCAGTGACAATACTAAGCAAATCTCTCAGCACACAAGTGCTGCTATGAACAAGGTGATGTTGTTTTCAAATTGTAACGTACAGGGCAGTTCACACATACCTGCAGCTACACGTCCACAGATGTCTCAGAGTCCAACATCAAGGGTGATGAATGCAAGGCCATTAACACCTTGTTGGTGCTGCGGGGATGATTATCGTTTCCATTCATGCCGATTCAAAGAGTATGTTTGCAAGGTCTGTGGAACAATGGGACACCTGCAATGAGTGTGCAGGCGAACTGCAAAGCCTCTTAAATCTGCAAACCATCATTTTGCAGAGGAGGACAGATCCACAGAGGATCATGACGAACCAGAGCCTCAGACCGAGGAGGCAGAGGTACATGGGGTGCGCACATTCACCACGAATTGTCCCCCGATAATGCTGAATGTTGAACTAAATGGACTCCTGGTGTCAATGGAGCTGGACATGGGCGCGAGCCAGTCCATCATGGGCAAAAAGACTTTTGAAAGGTTGTGGTGCAACAAGGCTACAAGGCCAGTCTTAACTCCAGTTCGCATGAAACTAAGAACTTACACGAAAGAACTGATTCCTGTAATCGGCAGTGCTACCGTAAAGGTCTCCTACGATGGAGTGGTGCACAAGCTTCCACTCTGGGTTGTACCGGGCGATGGTCCCACGCTGCTCGGCAGGAGCTGGCTGGGAAAGATACGCTGGAACTGGGACAACATCCGAGCGCTATGGCCTGCTGACGACACTTCGTGTGCCCAGGTCTTAAACAAATTTCCTTCGCTGTTCGAACCAGGCATCGGGAAATTCCAAGGAGCAAAAGTGCAGATCCACCTAATTCCATTGGCGCAAACCATCCATCACAAGGCGAGAGCAGTACCGTATATGATGAGAGAATCATCAGGCCCACCAACGCGAAGACGGAGGCAATCGAGAACGCACCGAGGCCACAGAACGTGATGGAGCTGCGGTCGTTTCTGGAACTCCTGAGCTACTTTGATAATTTCTTACCGGGTCTCAGCACACTGCTAGAACCACTGTGTGTCTTACTACAAAAAGGGGATGAATGGGTTTGGGGCAAAAGCCAAGAAAATGCCTTTGTAAAAGCGAGAAAATTGTTTTACTCAAACAAATTGCTTGTGTTGTATGATCCATGTAAGTGTTTGGTACTCGCATATGATGCATCGTCATATGGTGTCGGGTGTGTATTGCAACAAGCTAATGATTTCGGGACACTGCACCGATTACTTATGCATCCAGGAGTCTGTCTAAGGCTGAGAGAGCCTACAGCATAATTGAGAAAGAAGTGTTAGCGTGTGTCTATGGGGTAAAGAAAATACATCAATACCTGTTTGGGCTAAAATTCGAATTGGAAACTGACCATAAGCCACTTATATCCCTGTTCTCCGAGAGTAAAGAGATAAATACCAACGCATCGGCCCGCATCCAGAGATGGGCGCTCATGTTGTCCGCATGCAACTACGCCATCCGCCACAGGCCAGGCACAGAAAACTGCGCCGATGCTCTCAGTAGGCTGCCATTGTCCACCACGGGGGTGGAAATGGCGCAGCCCGCAGATCTAACCATGGTTATGGAAGCATTTGAGAGTGAGCAATCATCCGTCACTGCCCGGCAGATCAAAACCTGGACAAGCCAGGACCCCTTATTATCTCTAGTCAAAAGCTGTGTGCTTCACGGGAGCTGGTGCAGCGTCCCAGTGGAAATGCAGGAAGAGATAAAGTCGTTCCAGTGGCGGAAAGATGAAATATCTATACAGGTAGACTGCCTTCTGTGGGGCAATCGAGTAGTGGTCCCCAAGAAGGGCAGAGACACCTTAATCAATGACCTCCACAGTACCCACCCAGGCATCGTAATGATGAAAGCAATAGCCAGATCCCACGTGTGGTGGCCCGGTATCGATGTGGACTTAGAAACCTGCGTTCACAGATGTAATACATGCTCGCAGTTAAGCAATGGACCCAGGGAGGCGCCGCTAAGTTTATGGTCTTTGCCCTCCAAAGCATGGTCTAGGGTACACGTCGACTATGCAGGCCCTTTCTTCGGTAAAATGTTCCTTGTGGTTATCGACGTGTACTCCAAGTGTATTGAATGTGAGATAATGTCGGCTAACACGTCCACTGCCACTATTGAAAGCCTGCGGACCATGCCCCATGTTTGCCACACACGGCCTACCCGATGTCCTGGTGAGTGACAACAGGCCATGTTTTACCAGTGCTGAGTTCAAAGAATTCATGACTCGTAATGGGATCAAACATGTCACATCTGCCCCGTTTAAACCAGCATCCAATGGTCAGGCAGCGAGAGCAGTGAAAACCATTAAGCAAAGCTTGAAGAGGATAACTGAAGGCTCACTGCAGACTCGCCTATCCAAAGTCCTGCTTAGCTACCGCATGAGACCCCACTCACTCACTGGGATCCCACCTGCTGAACTGCTCATGAAAAGAGCACTTAAGAGAAGGCTCTCGTTAGTTCACCCTGATCTACATGAACAGGTAGAGAGCAGGCAGCTTCAACAAAGTGCATACCATGATAGCGCAAATGTGCCACACGAGATTGAAATCAATGATCCTGTGTTTGTATTAAATTATGGACAAGGTCCCAAGTGCCTTCCCGGCACTTTCGTGGCCAAAAAGGGGAGCAGGGTGTTTCGGGTCAAACTTTCAAACAGACTCATTCACCTGAAACACTTGGACCAAATCAAACTCAGATTCATGGACTATCTTGAGCAACCCACCTTGGACACTACTTTTTTGATCCCCCAACATACACACCAGTGGCAACTGGCACCACCATTGACCACAAAGCAGAACCCATCATCCACAGCAGCCCAGCAGGGCCCAACACACCAGGCAACCCAGCAAGGCCAGCTGCACAGCAGTCCAGCGAGGGCCCAACTATTGATTCAACAACAGCAGCTTTCACACCGAGACAATCAATCAGGGCAAGAAGGGCCCAGATCGACTCACATTGTAAATAGTTACACTATTGACTTTGCGGGGGGGAGTGTTATTATATATGTATACTTGTATTTACTCTGTACAGCCACAAGAGGGCTCATCCCCTGGAGTCCCAAGGGATCAAATAATCCCTTGGGAGCACAGGTATTTAAGGAGGCTTCACAGGTTGGAGAGGCACTCTGGAGACCTGCAATAAAAGACTACGGTCACACTTTATTTTGAGCTCACAATGTTCAGTCTGACTCTTTCTCCATACACCACAGGATCAAACAAACCTAACTATAACATCCCCAGGCTTGGTAGTGGACAATTGCAGTGCTGCTGCTTTTATAAATACCTCTCGGTACAACAACATCATAATCAGTGATGTCAAATGCATAACATTGGCTGCCATATATGTGCATCTGTTCAGTGTTATATAACTGAAGGTTACAACAATCAAGTCATATCTTGAACATAAGAACATAAGAAATAAGAGCAGGAGTGGGCAATTTAGCCCCTCGAGTCTGCTCCGCCATTCATTAAGGTCATGGCTGATCTGATCTCGGCCTCAACTCCACTTTCCTACCCACGCCCCATAACCCTTGACTCCCCTGTCGTTCAAAAATCTGTCTACCTCTACCTTAAATATATTCAATAACCCAGCCCCAACAGCTCTCTGGGGTAGAGAATTCCAAAGATTCATGACACTCTGAGAAGAAATTCCTCCTCATCTCTGTTTTAAATGTTCAACCCCTTATTCTGAAACTATGCCCCCTCGTTCTAGATTCCCCACGAGGGGAAACATCCTCTCTGCATCTACCCTGTCCAGCCCCCTCAGAATCTTATACATTTCAATAACATCACATCTCATTCTTTCAAACACCAATGAGTATAGGCCCAACCTGCTCAAACTTTCTTCATAAGAAAATCCCATCATCTCAGGAATCAACCTTGTGAACCTTCCCTGAACTGCCTCCAATGCAAATATATCTTTCCTTATATAAGGAGACCAAAACTGTACGCAGTAATCGAGGTGTAGTCTCAACAATGCCCTGTACAGTTGCAGCAAGACTTCTTGGGTAATGGGAGCCTTTGTTGTTCTTGGTGACCATAGTAACAAGTTATATCACTGTGACATCACGCAGCAACTGAAATTGTTTTGTTACAAAATTTCAAGAATAATTTGCAAGGCTCTGGGAAAAGTTTACCATGGTCATAGTCAGATAGGATGTAATTTGCAACTTTGATAAGGGTCATTTCAGTGCTGTGCAGGGACGGGAAGATGATTGGAGGGGATCAAACATGGAGTTGCGGGAAAGATGGGCATGGATTTGGGAGTCGACAACATGTTCGAGGACTTTGGAGAGGCTTGGAGATGGGGTGGTAGTTTGTGAAAACAGATGGGTTGAGGGTGGCTTTTTTGCAGAGCTTGATGATGATGATAGATATGAAGGGGAGGTGGACAGTGCCTGAGGAGAGGGAACCATTAACATTATCAGCTAACATGGGGGCCAGGAAGGGAAGTTGAGTGTTCAGCAGTTTTGTGATAATGGAGTTGAAGGAGCAGGAGGTTGGGCTCATGGACCAGCAGTCGGAGGAAGCGCAATGTCGAGGAGGAGCGGTGAGTACAGGGAGGCCCATAAAAGGCCCATCAGTCGAGGAGGGAGCGGCAGCGTTGGAGGAGGAGCTAGTTGGTGCAGCTGCAGCAGGGAGAGAAGATAAAAAAGAAGTAAAAAGAAACCTAAGTGTGACCTCACAGCCAAGGGGGTAAGTGATTGGTTGGTGATTGGTGAGTAGTTTTTTTTCTTTTTCTTTTCCTTTATCAGTAAGAAACCTTTGCCATTGTTGCCAAATTAAGTTAATTTGAGGGTTAAGTCATGGCAGGAGAGCCCAGACCCATGTCATGCTCCTCCTGTGCTGTATGGGGAAGTGTCCCTGATGACTACATGTGCAGGAATTGTATCCAGCTGCAGCTCCTGACAGACCACATTGCAGCTCTGGAGCTGTGCATAGATTCACTCTGGAGCATCTGCGATGCTGAGGATGTCATGAACAGCACACTTAGTGAGTTGATCACACCACAGGTAAAGGTTATTCAGCCAGATAGGGAATGGGTGACCATCAGGCAGAGCAGTGGAAGGAAGGTAGTGCAGCGGTCCCCTGCTGTCATCCCCCTCCAAAACAGATACATCACCTTGTGCTGTTGGGGGAGTTGACTCATCGGGGGACGGGGGGGGGGGAGGGGGCAGTAGCAGCCAAGTTCATGGCACCATGGGTGGCACTGCTGCAAAGGAGGGCAGAAAAAAGAATGGGAGAGCTATAGTGGTAGGGGATTCTATTTTAAGGGGAATAGATAGATGTTTCTGCAGCCGCAATCGAGACCCCAGGATGCTATGTTGCCTCCCTGCTGCAAGGGTCAAGGATGTCTCGGAGTGGGTGCAGGACATTTTGGAGGGGGAGGGTGAACAGCCAGTTGTCGTGGTGCATATAGGTACCAATGATATAGGTCAAAAACGGGATGATGTCCTACAAGATGAATTTAGGGAGCTTGGAGCTAAATTAATGAGTAGAACCTCAAAAGTAGTAATCTCAGGAATGCTACCAGTGCCACGTGCTAGTCAGATTAGGAATCACAGGATAGCTCAGATGAATATGTGGCTTGAGGAATGGTGCAGAAGGGAGGGATTCAAATTCCTGGGACATTGGAACCAGTTCTAGGGGAGGTGGGACCAGTACAAACTGGATGGTTTGCACCTGGGCAGGACCGGAACCAATGTCCTAGGGGGGTGTTGGGGAGGAGTTAAACTGGCAGGGGGATGGGAACATATGTAGGGAAACAGAGGGAAGTAGAATGGGGGCAGAAGCAAAAGATAGAAAGAAGAAAAGTAAAAGTGGAGGGTAGAGAAACCCAAGGCAAAAAGCAAAAAGGGCCACATTACAGCAAAATTCTAAAGGAGCAAAGTGTGTTAGAAAGACAAGCCTGAAGGCTCTGTGCCTCAATGCGAGGAGTATTCGGAATAAGGTGGATGAATTGACTGTGCAGATAGCAGTTAACGGGTATGATGTAATTGGCATCACGGAGACATGGCTCCAGGGTGACCAAGGCTGGGAACTCAACATTCAGGCGTATTCAATATTCAGGAAAGATAGACAGAAAGGAAAAGGAGATGGGGTAGCATTGCTGGTTATAGAGGAATTTAATGCAATAGTAATGAAGGACATTAGCTTGGATGATGTGGAATCTGGATGGGTAGAGCTGCGGAATACCAAAGGGCAGTAAAAGCTAGTGGGAGCTGTGTACAGACGACCCAACAGTAGTAGTGAGGTTGGGGACAGCATCAAACAAGAAATTAGGGATGCATGCAATAAAGGTACAGCAGTTATCATGGGTGACTTTAATCTACATCTTGATGGGGCTAACCAAACTGGTAGCAATGCAGTGGAGGAGGATTTCCTGGAGTATATTAGGGATGGTTTTCTAGACCAATATGTCAAGAACCAAATAGGGAGCTGGCCATCCTAGACTGGGTGATGTGTAATGAGAAAGGACTAATTTGCAATCTTGCTGTGCGAGGCCCCTTGGGGAAGAGTGACCACAACATGGTAGAATTTTTTATTAAGATGGAGAGTGACACAGTTAATTCAGAAACTAGGGTCCTGAACTTAAGGAAAGGTAAATTCAATGGTTTGAGGCGTGAATTGGCTAGAATAGACTGGCAAATTATACTTAAAGGGTTGACGGTGGATAGGTAATGGCAAACATTTAAAGATCACATGGATGAACTTCAACAATTGTACATCCCTGTCTGGAGTAAAAATAAAATGGGAAGGTGGCTCAACTGTGGCTCACAAGGCAAATTAAGGATAGTGTTAAATCCAAAGAAGAGACATATAAATTGGCCAGAAAATGCAGCAAACCTGAGGGCTGGGAGAAATTTAGAATTCAGCAGAGGAGGGCAAAGGGTTTAATTAAGAGGGGGAAAATAGAGTATGAGAGGAAGCTTGCTGGGAACATAAAAACTGACTGCAAAAGCTTCTATAGATATGTGAGAGAAAAAGATTAGTGAAGACAAACATAGGTACCATGCAATCAGAATCAGGTGAATTTATAATGGGGAATAAAGAAATGGCAGACGAATTGAACAAATACTTTGGTTCTGTCTTCATGAAGGAAGACACAATAACGTTCCGGAAACACGAGACGACCGAGGGTCTAGCGAGAAGGAGGAACTGAAGGAAATCCTGATTAGTCAGGAAATTGTGTTCGGGAAATTGATGGGATTGAAGGCCGATAAATCCCCGGGGCCTGATAGTCTGCATCCCAGAGTACTTAAGGAAGTGGCCCGAGAAATAGTGGACACATTGGTGATCATTTTCCAACAGTCTATCGACTCTGGATCAGTTCCTATGGACTGGAGGGTAGCTAATGTCACACCACTTTTTAAAAAAGGAGGGAGAGAGAAAATGGGTTATTGTTAGCCTGACATCAGTCGTGGGGAAAATGTTGGAATCAATTATTAAAGATGAAATAGCAGCGCATTTGGAAAGCAGTGACGGGATCGATACAAGTCAGCATGGATTTATGAAAGGGAAATCATGCTTGACAAATCTTCTAGAATTTTTGAGGAAGTAACTAGTAGAGTGGACAAGGGAGAACCAGTGGATGTGGTGTATTTGGACTTTCAAAAGACTTTTGACAAGGTCCCATACAAGAGATTCGTATGCAAAATTAAAGCACATTGTATTGGGGGTAATGTATTGATGTGGATAGAGAACTGGTTGGCAGACAGAAAGCAGAGAGTCGGGATAAAGATTCCTTTTCAGAATGGCAGGCCGTGACTAGTAGGGTGCTGCAGGGCTCAGTACTGGGACCCCAGCTATTTTCAATATACATCAATGATTTAGATGAGGGAATTGAGTGTAATATCTCCAAGTTTAAGCTGGGCGGCGGTGTGAGCTGTGAGGAGGATGCTAAGAGGCTGCAGGGTGACTTGGATAGGTTAGGTGATTGGCAAATGCATGGCAGATGCAGTATAATGTGGATAAATGTGAGGTTATCCACTTTGGTGGCAAAAACATGAAGGCAGAATATTATCTGAATGGCGGCAGATTAGGAAAAGGGGAAGTGCAACGAGACCTGGGTGTCATGGTACATCAGTCATTGAAAGTTGGCATGCAGGTACAGCAGGCGGTGAAGAAGGCAAATGGCATGTTGGCCTTCATAGCTAGGGGATTTGAGTATAGGTACAGGGAGGTCTTACTGCAGTTGTACAGGGCCTTGGTGAGACCTCACCTGGAATATTGTGTTCATTTTTGTTTTCCTAATCTGAGGAAGGACCTTCTTGCTATTGAGGGAGTGCAGTGAAGGTTCACCAGACTGATTCCCGAGATGGCATAACTGACATGTGAGGAGAGACTGGATCGACTGGGCCTGTATTCACTGGAGTTTAGAAGAATGAGAGGGGATCTCATAGAAATATATCAAATTCTGACGGGACTGGACAGGTTAGATGCAGGAAGAATGTTCCCGATGTTGGTGACGTCCAGAACCAGGGGTCACAGTCTAAGGATAAGTGGTAAGCCATTCAGGACCGAGATGAGAAGAAATGTCTTCACTGAGAGAGTTGTTAACCTGTGGACTTCTGTACTGCAGAGAGTTGTTAATGCCAGTTCGTTAGATATATTCAAGAGGGAATTAGATATGGCCCTTACGGCTAAAGGGATCAAGGGGTATGGAGAGAAAGCAGGAAAGGGGTACTGAGGTGAATGATCAGACAAGATCTTATTGATTGGTGGTGCAGGCTCGAAGGGCCGAATGGCCTACTCCTGCACCTATTTTCTATGTTCTATGTTTCTATGGACAAGATGAGCTCAAAGAGGGCATGAGGAGAGATAGGAGAGAAACTAAAGAAAGTTATGAGTCTCGCATTGCGGAATGTTGGGAAATTTGGCTTGGTGGGCTCGGGGCAGAGGCAGCTGACTGGATGGTCTCAATCTTAGTGACATAGAAACATAGAAACATAGAAAATAGGTGCAGGAGTAGGCCATTCGGCCCTTCTAGCCTGCACCGCCATTCAATGAGTTCATGGCTGAACATGCAACTTCAGTACCCCATTCCTGCTTTCTCACCATACCCCTTGATTCCCCTAGTAGTAAGGACTTCATCTAACTCCTTTTTGAATATATTTAGTGAATTGGCCTCAACAACTTTCTGTGGTAGAGAATTCCACAGGTTCACCACTCTCTGGGTGAAGAAATTCCTCCTCATCTCGGTCCTAAATGGCTTCCCCCTTATCCTTAGACTGTGTCCCCTGGTTCTGGACTTCCCCAACATTGGGAACATTCTTCCTGCATCTAACCTGTCTAACCCCATCAGAATTTTAAACGTTTCTATGAGGTCCCCTCTCATTCTTCTGAACTCCAGTGAATACAAGCCCAGTTGATCCAGTCTTTCTTGATAGGTCAGTCCCGCCATCCCGGGAATCAGTCTGGTGAACCTTCGCTGCACTCCCTCAATAGCAAGAATGTCTTCCTCAGGTTAGGAGACCAAAACTGTACACAATACTCCAGGTGTGGCCTCACCAAGGCCCTGTACAATTGTAGCAACAAAGAAGACCATGATCTCCTTCCACTTGTTGTTGGAGGTGAGGGTGGAGGAGGAAAGAGATGGGTTTAAGATGATGGATTGTAGTGGAGAAGAAAAGCTGTGGGGTATCTTTTCCAGAATGATCCTGGAATGTTGAGTAACAACAAAAACTTGTGTTTATACAGCACCTTTAAAGTATCAAATGTCCCAAGGTGCTTCATAGGAGCGTTATCAAACAAAATTTGTCACAGAACCACATAATATAACTATTTGAAATCCTGTGTGGTAGCACTCTCGTCTCCGAGTCAGAAGTTCATGAGTTCAAATACCATTTCAGAAACTTAAGCACATAATTTAGGCTGACATCCCAGTACAATACGAAGGGAGTGCTGCACTATCAGACGTGCCTCTTAGCCAATTTTCTATCCAGGCTGCCACTGTCCCTGTAACCCCTTGGACTTCAATTTTGCTAACAAGTGTATTATGTGGCACTTTACCAAACACCTTTCGAAAGTCCATATACACAACATCAACTGCACTACACTCATCAACCCTTTCCGTTATTAACCAAAGAACTTAATCAATTTAGTCAAACATGATTTAATTTTAACAAATCCATGCTGGGTTTTATTCATTAACCCATATGTTTTCAAGTGACAATTAGTTTTATCCCGAATTATTGTCTCTCAAAATTTCCCCACGCGGACTTTCGGCTGACTGGCCTGTAATTGCCAGATTTATCCCTCTCCTTTTTGTGAACAGGTGTGCAGCATTTGAAATCCTCCAGTCCTCTGGCACCACTTCCATATCTAATGAGGATGGAAGATTGTGGGCAGAGCCTCCACAATTTCCAGCCTTACTTCCAGTAGACCAGTTAGCCTAACATTGTCGTTGGGAAAATGCTAGAGTCCATTATTAAGGAAGCAGTAGTGGGACATTTGGAAAAGCATAATTCAATCAAGCAGAGTCAGCATGGTTTTATGAATGGGAAATCAAGTTTGACACATTTGCTGGAATTCTTTTAGGATGTCACAAGTAGGGTGGATAAGGGGGAACCAGTGGATGTGGTGTATTTGGATTTCCAAAACGCATTCGATTAGGTGCCACATAAAAGGTTACTGCACAAGATAAAAGTTCATGGGGTAGGGGGTAATATATTAGTATGGATAGAGGATTGGCTAACTAACAGTAAACAGAGACTCGGGATAAATGGATAATTTTCCAGTTGCCAAACAGTGACTAGTGGGGTGCTGCAGGGATCGGTGCTGGGTCCTCAACTATTTACAATTTATTCTAATGACTTGGATGAAGGGACCGAGTGTAATGTCGTCAAGTTTGCTGATGATACAAAGATGGGTGGGAAAGCTAACTGTGAGGAGGACACAAAAAATCTGCACAGAGGGATATAGACAGGCTAAGTGAGTGGGCAAAAATCTGGCAGTTGCAGTATAATGTGGGAAAATGTGAGGTTATTCACTTTGGCAGTAAAAATAGTAAAGCAAATTATAATTTAAATGGAGAAAAATTGCAAAGTGCTGTAGTACAGAGGGACCTGGGGGTCCTTGTGCATGAAACACAAAAAGTTGGTATGCAGGTACAGCAAGTAATCAGGAAGGCAAATGGAATGTTGGCCTTTATTGCAAGGGGGATGGAGTATAAAAGCAGAGAAGTCCTGCTACAACTGTACAGGGTATTGTTGAGGCCACACCTGGAGTACTGCGAAAAAGTTTTGGTCTCCGTATTTAAGGAAGGATATAATTTCTTTGGAGGCTGTTCAGAGAAGGTTCACTCGGTTGACTTATGAAGATGGGTTCAATAGGTTTGGGCCTATACACATTGGAGTTCAGAAGAATGAGAGGTGATCTTATCGAAACATATAAGATAATGAGGGGGCTTGACAAGGTGGATGCAGAGAGGATATTTCCACTCATAGGGGAAACTACAATTAGGGGACATAGTCTCAGAATAAGGGGCCGCCCATTTAAAACTGAGATGAGGAGGAATTTCTGTTCTCAGAGGGTTGTAAATCTGTGGAATTCTCTGCCCCAGAGAGCTGTGGAGGCTGAGTCATTGAATATATTTAAGGCGGAGATAGACAGATTTTTGATCGATAAGGGAGTAAAGGGTAATGGGGAGCGGACAGGGAAGTGGAGCTGAGTCCATGATCTTATTGAATGGTGGAACAGGCTCGATGGGCTGAATGGCCTACTCCTGTTCCTATTTCTTGTGTTCTTATGTTCCCTCAGTAATCCAGGATGCATTCCATCCAGATCAGGTGACTTTTCTTCTTTGAGTGCTGCCAACCTTTTAAGTGCCTCCACTTTATCTAAGTTTATGGTATCCAATTTCTCTACTATCTCCTCCTTTACGTGCGGCATCCTCTTTTTTATGAAGACAGATGCGAAGTATTCATCGAGTACCTCGGCTATGCTCTCTGCCTCCACAAGAGGATTTCCATTTTGGTTCCTAATCTGCCCCAACTGTCCTTTGACTATCTTTTTACTCTTTATATGTTTATAAAATACTTTAGTGGTTGATTATATGTTACCTGCTAATCTTTTCTCATCCACGCTCTTTGCCCCTCTGATTTCCTTTATCAGTTCTCTTCTGCACTGTCTATATTCTTCATGATTCTGTACTGTATTAATAATCTGACATTTATCATAAGCCTTCTTTGTCTGTTTCATTTTAATCCCGATATCTTTAGTCCTCAGGGAGTTCTAGCTTTAGATGTCCTTCCTTTTTCCCTCAAAAGAATCTGTCTAATTTGTTTCTGAACTATCTCTATTTTGTGGCCTCCCATTGCTCATTGACTGTTTTACCTGCCAAGCTTTGATTCCAATCCACCCGGGTCAGATCTCCTTTCAACTCCCTGAAATTAGCCCTGCTCCAGTTGAGTACCTTCACCTTTGATTGTTCCTTGTCCTTTCCCTAACGACTCTAAACCTAATCATATTGTGATCATTGCTTCCCAAATGCTCCCCCACTGAAACATGTTCCACTTCATCCCCAGAAATAGATCCAGCACTCCTTTCTTTTTCGTTGGGCTAGAAATATACTAATCAATGAAATTCTCCTGTGCACATTTCACGAATTCCTCGCCCTCCTTCCTCATTGCACTATTTTTCCCAGTCTATATTATGATATTATGATCCCCGTCGAAGTACTAACGCATATCGGAGATGTATTCTTGAAGTGATTCCATGATCTCATCACTCTCATCTGGAAGGAGGAGAGCATGCCGGGGGATCTCAGACATGCAGTAATCATAGCCATTTTCAAGAAAGGTGACAAGTCTGATTGCGGTAATTACAGAGGAGTCTCCCTGCTGTCTGCCACAGGGAAAATTATCACAAGAATCCTCCTCAATCATCTCCTCCCAGTAGCTGAATAGCTCCTCCCAGAGTTGCAATATGGATTCCGCCCACTTAGAGACACAACGGAAATGATTTTCACCGTGTGACAAATCCAAGAAAAATGTAGGGAACAGCACCAACTTCTGTACATGGCCTTCTTTGACCTCACAAAGGCCTTTGACACTGTCAACTGCGAGGGATTATGGAGTGTCCTCCTCAAATTTGGCTGTCCTCAAATATTTGTCACCATCCTCCGCCTGCTTCACAATGACATGCAAGCCGTGATCCTTACCAACGGATCCACCACAGATGCAAAACAAGTGCAGACCGGTGTCAAGTAAGGCTGTGTAATTGCACCAACACTCTTCTCAATCTTCCTTACTGCAAAGCCTCATCTAACCTCCAACAAGCTCCCTGCTAAAGTGGAGCTAATCTACAGGACGAACAGGAAATTGTTCAACCTCCGTTGCCTCCAGTTGAGCACCAAGGTCATCCCAACCTCTGTCATTGAATTACAGTATGCATACGACGCTTGCGTTTGCACACACTCAGAAATCGAACTCCAAACCATCGTTGACACCTTCACTGAAGCATACCAGAGTATGGCTCTTACCCTAAACATCCGTAAGACAAAGGTTCTCTACCAACCGGCCCCCGCCACACAGCACTGCCCCCAATTATCAAGATCCACAGCAAGACCTTGGACAGCATGGACCACTTTCCATACCTTGGGAGCCTCCTGTCAGCGAGTGCAGGCATCGATGACAAAGTCCAACACGGCCTTCAGTGTGTCAGTGCAGCATTCAGTCACCTGAGGAAAAGCGTGTTTGAAGACCAAGATCTCAAACCCGGCGCCAAGCTCATGGTCTACAGAGCAGTAGTGATTCCCACCCTCTTTTATGCTTCAGAGACGTGGACCATGTACAGGAGGCACCTCAACGCACTGGAGAAGTACCACCAATGTTGCCTCCGCAAAATTCTGCAAATTCTTTCGCAGGATAGATGCACCAACATCAGTGTTATCTCTCAGGCCAATATCCCCAGCATCGAAGCATCGATCATGCTCAATCAGCTCCGATGGGCGAGCCACGTAGTCCGCATGCCTGATACAAGGCTCCCGAAACAGGCACTCTACTCCGAGTTGCGTAACGGCAAGCGAGCCCCAGCAGGGCAGAGAAAATGCTTCAAGGGCACCCTGAAAACCTCCCTGAAAAAATGTAATATCCCCACCGATTCTTGGGAATCCCTGGCACATGACCGAAAAGTGGAGAAGCAGCATTTGGGAAGGCATCGAACACTTTGAGCCTCTCCGTCGGGAGCAAGCGGAAACCAAGTACAAACAACAGAAGGAGCGTATGACAAGCCAAGCACTCCACCCAGCCATCCTTTCAACCACTGTCTGCCCCATCTGTGACAGAGACTGTAGGTCCCACATTGGACTCATCATCCATCCGAGAACTCATGTTCGTGTGGAAGCAAGTCATCCTCGACTCCGGGAACTGCCTAAAAAGAAGATTATGATAATTGAAGTCCCCTATTTTAACAAATTGCTTGCAGAATTGCTCCACCATCTCCTTCCCACTATCTCGTCGTCTATATTACAAAGTTTGCCTGTATTATAAAGGGAATACTGTTTTACGTTAATCCCATGCTGAAAAAGGTGACCAGTCAGCCATGGATTAATTCATTCTATGCTTTACACATGCCTGCGCAGACATTTGATTTCTTAAAGACAACATCTCAGCTGGACCATCTGTTTGCAGATTACAATGCTTTCTCAATATGTGCATTTCATGACATCATCTACAGATCAGGTACAATCTTTAGTAACTGATCTGATGTCTTAATTGCACAAATGCAGTACAATCTGAGAACAGATGACTGAGTTCCTGGGGCACACTGCTGCAGGTACAGTAAGGAGAAATGATGGAACTGGAAAGGAGCACTTGATTTTTCTGAACTATCTTTTTAGTTGCAATTCTGGCCATTTAATTTGTGCCAGTGTAACTGAGTTATAGTTTTTTTTAGTTCAGTTTTTTTTTCAAAAGGGGGCGTTCCCAGCCACTTACCCTTGTTTTAGGCATTTGGCCAGCAAATAGTTGCTCCAAACTAACTTAGGTGAGCGTATGTTGCCACTTCTGCCCGCACAGAAAAACCTTACCTAGTGTTAAGGAATCGGTGCAAGTAACTACATTTAAAACACACCAAGCAATAAACAAAGCACAAAAAGTAATAAGCAATTAATTAACAAATAAAATAGAAGGAACCCTGCACCTAAAACACCAAAATTAATCAGTACATAACAAATAAAAAATACAAGTCCTACCTTCGGGAATGCAGTGGGCCACCGATGAGGGAGCCCATTCAGCCAGGGCTAGGAATGGCATGCTTCGGGCCCCTCCCACACAGCCTGCAGCGCGCGTTTGCAGAAACGGCCTGCCAGGAGCTACTGCACATGCGCGCAGACTCTAGCGCGCATGTGCAAAGGTCCTGGCACTGTTTTCAGCGCCGGGACCTGGCTCCGCCCCGAATCCATTGGGCCACACTGCGCCACGACCGAGGAGAGGTTGGGGAGTGGCCAGAATACCGATGTCTTTTTTCAGCGCGCTTGGAGGCGGACAAAAGCGGCTGAGGGCGCCAGAAAAACAGATTAGGGATACTCTAGCCCAATATGTCCAATCGTGTTGCACAGGAACATTTGGAAAACCTTCATGCTAGCAAATTCCATGTAGGCTTCTCTGCAGTCCCAGAAAATGTATCCAGTGATAGTTGGGATATAGGGGTTAATTTTAACTTGACACACTGGGCGGGACACCCATAGGACTGGGTGGAACGCTGTTTTTACAACTCACCCATTATGGAGGGTGAAATGGGGCAGCATGCAAAGCCAGCATTGTACCCAATCCCTTCAGTTTCTAAACCATGCAAGTTGCGTTAAAATTACCCCGCTATATCCCAACTATCACTTGAATGCATTTTCTCGAACTAGAACTAGGGGGTATAATCTTAGAATAAGGGGCCGCCCACTTAAAACTGAGATGAGGTGAAATTTCTTCTCTGAGGGTTGTATATCTGTGGAATTCGAAGCCTCAGAGAGCTGTGGAAGCTGGGACATTGAATAAATTTAAGACAGAGATAGACAGTTTCTTAACCGATAAGGGATTAAGGGGTTATGGAGAGTGGGCAGGGAAGTGGAGCTGAGTCCATGATCAGATCAGCCATGATCGTATCAAACAGCGGAGCGGGCTCGAGGGGCCGGATGGCCTACTCCTGCTCCTATTTCTTATGTTCTTATTAGAGACTGGAAGCTCCCAGGTTGAAACCCTGGCCTATCCTGGTCTAGCTGACCTCAGTTGAGCAGTAGTGGGACACTGCAGTTGTCTGTTGTACAGCTAAGTTAGTTCGGGGAATGAGCTGGGCAGAGGTGCTGCATCTGATCACAATCTAGTGATCCCTGCTGGAAGTGCATTGGCACAGACAGCTGTTGAGACCGGATCAGGATCAGCTGTGAGGCCCGTTGCAAATGATTAGCTCTCTGATATTCACTGTCAAGATTCACTTATGAATAAGGACAATGTGAGTGAGGTATCAGAGAACCATCCCAATAAGGGGGGGGATATAATTAGCAAGATTTTTTTTTTAAATTCCGTCTAATCATTTAACAAAATGTCCATAATTTCTTCACAAAATATAGGGGAGGGCTAATTTTAACTTTTGCTGGTTGTGTAAAATGGGTGATATGAGATCAGCCGTCCATTATACACCTCTCCTGATTTTCAGTTCCACAACTAGCCGATCAAATATCACCTTGTCTACACTATCGTTCAAAGTTAAAATGACCCCAAGCGAGTTTAAAATATGATAATGGAGAACAAGGGATAACAACAGCTAGCAAAGCTGGCCAACAGGAACAGGGTAAAAAAACCAAAGTCACGAAGGAGCAAAACTGAATTAATTGAATCATCACATCTCAAACTAACTCCAAGAGAAAGGTGAGTAATATAATTAATTTGTTCTAACACAAAATAATGTTGTTGATGCCCTGCAATATTCACCCTTCTTACCAAAAAAATTGTCTTGCTTTAGTTGCCCTGATAACTATTCCAGTCTGTTCCAGTCTACTAGTTTCTATCGATTTCCAACTCTTGTGCCTGTGTTTGTCTTCTGTGAAAGCATGAGTATTCTGATGGGAATGATTTTATCGACAACACATGAATGTGTGGAAAAGGTTGTATTTTTTCTAAGGTGCATTTTTAACTTGTGAAAAAGCCTTTTACGTTTGCTCTAATTGGAAATATCATGTTTCATTTGAGGCCAGAATGGTCAAACGGTTGCAAATTTTAGCATCTAAGTCTGACAGTATTTTTTTAAAACAGTGGTTTTGAAGCTAATTTCTTCTTTTCGAAATCCACAGTCCATCCAGTAGGATGCATATAGCTCTCAGCAACCTGATCTGGATCAGAACTTCCAGTCGGTCTATTTGCTGTGCAGACTATAAATGGTAGACTTTTATATTAATATTGCATTGTATCGATTTTATTTTCCAACATGGATGCTTGGGACCACCCACCTTCCTCACTGGGACTAAAGCTCCGACAACACTCTGGCTTATTCTATATCTTTCTGTAGTTTAAGGTTAGGGTTGACCAGAGTCTTTAATTTTTTTGACTATGAAAGAGTTCAAAGAAATATTTTTGTAGATTTTTGTTTAAAACTACAATATGTTGTAAATCTCCATTGTGGATTAATTTGCTACAACATCTAAAGGTCTCTAGAAATCGCACTGCTTCATCAACCAATTTACACTGATTAACCTTGATCTTTAAATACATAAAATTCTTCACTTTGTTATTAAATCCTCATAAAGCATTCATTGATATTTAAATTGCGTTAATGTCCTACAGCACACAGCAACAACTCTACATCAAGTAAATATGAATCCACAGCAGGATGTAATCTATGTTGTCTGTGAGGGGAATTTGGTATGATCACAGCTGCGACTCGAACTGAATCTTTGTAACTGAGAGTTCCAGCTAGGTAGGAGGCATCATGGGTCAATGATTCCCTGTGTTAGCCTAACAATTACCCACCTCTGTCTCAGAGTGGTGCACATCCTTCCAATGTTCCTAGATCTACAAGGTGATAACTGCAATTAGCATGCTCACAATCCTGGGCTTCTTAGAGGCAGGACCGATAAATTAGTTACCAAATTTGGAACGGTTTGTGCGATTGGTTACACACTGGCAACACTTGCCATGGCTTTCAGATGTAGAGTGGTATTTAGATTCAAGGCTTTGTAAGAAGTCCAATAAGGCACAAATGGTTTTCAATCATTTCACTACAGTAACATGAGCATACCTGTGGCGATGTGCAAATTTCTTTGTGTACACTAAATGTTCCTCACATAGAAAGCGCAAAGCAATATTCAATACTTCAGACTATCTAGACTCATCTTTTGTTTCTTTCCTTGTCCCATTACCATCTCCTTTTGCCTTGCACCATCATCCCTTTTGTCTCTTAATCTTTCCTGCCTTCCCTTTTGTTCTTTCCTCCCTTCCCCCCTCTCCCTGCCCCTACATCTGCTTAAAAACCTGTTACATCTTTAACTTTTTTCCAGTTCCGACGAAGGGTCATTGACCTGAGACGTTCACTCTGTTTCTCTCTCCACAGATGTTGCCTGACCTGTTGAGTATTCCCAGCATTTTCCCTTTATATTACATTTCAGTACAATGTGCATACCTGCGGCTACGTGCAACTTTATATATGTATACCAAATGTCCCTCACACAGAAAGGGCAAAGCAATATTCAGTACTTTGTGTGTGTTAACTGAATGAAATTAGCCAGAAATGCAACGCCTACATTTCAGGACATCTTAACCTTGAAATGACAACCATTTGAAATTTGAATAATGATTTATCTATTGTATTGAAAATTGCTGTAATGTGACAGGCAATTACAATTGTGCATTGGAAAGAATTGATGTTTAAAAAGTATCAGATTTTGTTCGCTTAACCACAAAAATATTTTAAATATATAAGAAGGCAATTTGGAATGCAAAATGAAAGTCACTTCTAACTTTGGATCTATCAGCAAGGTAAGTATTTCCTCTGTTTTGTTCATTCTTGTGCTGATCCAAAAAGCAAACCAAGTTTCCTTACTAATCAGACGACAGGTCTGGTATCCCAAGAGATCTGTTTTTTGGGTTTCTGTTGTCAGTATGGGCATCTTCATTCCATCTCAGCTATAACAGTGTAAACAGTGATGGGGTAAACAATACTATAATGTCATGTTTCTGTTTCTCATGTTCGACAGCAACAGATTTAACATTCAGATTACTGCAGAGGTGACCCATCCAATGCTTTTGTAGCTATACACATTATGGAATGTTTATAACCGTTTTGGATCAATAAAACAAGATATTTATTTCCAAATGACGATGATCCCATTTCTCTGGCAATCCAAAATTGCAGAGGGAAGGAATAAAGGATCATGCGGGTTAAGTAGTACCCGCATTTTAGGCGCTACACGGCCACCTACGGTATAAAATGATGATAGGAAGTGCAGAAGACACCATCTTGGTAAAGAGGTTCGTGCACGTGCACCTACCGACCACCACCAACGCCCTTACCTCGCTCAGCAGAACATGATGTTAAACGGCGTGAAGGACCACCTGCCAGTGCTATTTAAAGGAATTATACAGTATCTACGGGTTAGTTGCTGGATTATTTCTTCTGGCTACTGGTCGACTTGTAGGATTTTTGGGAGAATTTCTATTGTTCTTCAAACTTTCAGTAATCTAGAGGGAGTGGTCTGGCTTCTCTTGCCTGGTGCCTCTCAGAACATACAGCACAAAGACATTGGCTCCACATACAGGTAGCATGGTAAAATTTGCTCTCGGCACAGAACACGATTAGAAAAATGAAGAGAGGCCAAACAGAGAAGGACAAGTTGCTAGGAGGGGGTAGGCAGAGCTAGGACACTTAGCAGGAGGCCATATCCACGGAGAATCTTGTCAACCTCAGAGAGGAGCAGTGCATGAGGTGCTTTCATAGTCACTGAAATACGTTAGCTGCTGCAGCCTCAGAGCAGGGTAAGCACAGCCCTGCCTCTAGCTGTCAAGGTCAATGTTGGTCTAAATGTTTATACTGCTGGCTCATTTCACTGGCAAGTGGACATATAAGTAGCATCTTACAGTCTGTAGTGCACTGCTATATACGGGAGGTCACTGAAGCGCTCTACACCATGAGGAACACTTACATCTCATTCCTACTTGCAAAAGCCAAGCAGAAGGAGAGAGCATCAGATTTTACACATATTGCAGGCTTCCCCATGGTGCAGGGTGCCAGTGACTGCATGCACATTGCCTGTGTGTACCTCATGTTAGGTCTGCACCACTCATCAACGGAAAGGTATTCCACTCCACTAATGTTCAGCTGGTTTGCGGCCACAGGCTGCGCATCACGCAGATGAATGCCTGCGATCCTGTCAGTAGTCACGACTTCTTCATTCTGCAGCAGTCCTCTGTCCCACCTGTGTTCCACTCAGCATGGAAAGTCCAAGACTCGGACTGCACGACAAGGGTTATTCCCTCAAGCAACGGCTCATGGCTCCAGTCAGGAACACGCACACGCGTGCACAGTAGGAGTACAATGAGAGTCGTGCTGCCACCAGGAACATGAGAGAGCTGAACATGGGCATCCTCAAACAACGCTTCCGTGGTCTGCTCCACCCTGGAGGAGCTCTGCCATACTCAGATGTTGGAATGTTGGCCTTTATTGCAAGGGGGATGCAGTATAAATGTAGGGAAGTCCTGCTACAACTGTACAGGGCATTAGTGAGACCACACCTGGGGTACTGCGTACAGTTTTGGTCTCCGTATTTAAGGAGGGATATATTTACATTGGAGGCAGTTCAGAGAAGGTTCACAAGGTTGATTCCTGAGATGAAGGGGTTGTCTTATGAAAAAAGGTTGAGCAGGTTGGGCATATACTCATTGGAGTTGAGAAGAATGAGAGGTGATCTTATTGAAATGTATAAGATTCTGAGGGGGCTTGACAGGGTAGATGCAGAGAGGATGTTTCTCTTTGTGGGGGAATCTAGAACTAGGGGGCATAACTTCAAAATAAGGGGTCGCCTATTTAAAATGGAAATGAGGAGGAATTTCTTCTCTCAGAGTTGTGAATCTGTGCAATTCTCTGCCCCAGAGAGCTGTGGAGGCTGGGTCATTAAATATATTTAAGGTGGAGATAGACAGATTTTTGAGTGATAAGGGAGTTGAGGGTTGTGGGCAGGGAAGTGGAGCTGAGCCCATGGTCAGATCAGCCATGATCTTATTGAATGGCGGGGCAGGCTCGAGGGGCCAAATAGTCTACTCCTGCTCCTATTTCTTATGTTCTTATGGTCTTATGTTCGGATTTGTGGTCGTCTGCTGCCTGCAAAACTTGACCAGGGCTCTATGTGATCAGCTGATTGAACAGCAATTCCACTAACCTCAACTTCACCTCACCAATTATCAGCAGTCCTTACTATTCCTCTCTCAATAACCATCACATCATTCTCTTTCTGTATGGCTCCTTCCTCAGTAGATCGCAAACCTTAAAGCCAACACCAGGTGAGAAATCAAATCAAAATTTATCAAGTGAATCATTAAATAATACATACAGAATGAAACAAATCATTCTTGTGCATTCTCTTAGTGCCTGATTTCTGCGTGCCTCTGCCTATACCTAGTGTTGCTATGAGGTACTTCTGGGGCTTGGGAGATGGAAGGCTGCTGACCTTCAGTTGAGGAGAATGCAGCTAGCCCTGGAGGATGACTTCGAGCAGCTCTGGGCCGAGGGGGCCCGGCTTCCGACTGCCCCATCTTAGCCTGGGCTGCAGTCGTCTGGACCAGCTAGCCTACTGGGCATTGGCGGAATGACAGGGCTGTGAGCAGGTGTGTTGGCCTCCTGAGAGAGGACAACAGGTCCCTGTTCCATGGAGCCACTGCCAATCTCCTGGGGTAGTGCCTAAGCAATCCTAGCGATCTGATGGAGAAGAGATTGCTGGACTACGGTGATGCCTTGAAAGCCCCTTTCAACAGTGGCACCCAGAGCCATGATGGCAGCAATGTGAGCTTCCATGGAAACATTTTGTGCTGTGATGTGGCCTTGGTCATCAGATGCTGCATGATGGTGAGTTCCAGAGGTGTGCTAATAAGTGACCACCCATTTCACATTGGAAAGGATGGACTCCAAGCTCTCTGTAAAGCCCTGCGCCAAGTTAGCGCTGCACTCCTCCATGCTCCTCAAAATTGTGCGCAAGCTTTCAGGCAGGCTTCCCCGTACACCAAGGATTTGGTCATGGATGCCTATGAGGTTCTTCCGTTGCCTGGCCCGTTGAAGTCATCATTGGACTTCTTTGCAGCAGAACTAGAGTGCGGCCTCGCCCTCCAACAAACTGGCATCTGAGGTGTCCTTCCCCCCCGCTATGTGCAGATCCGCCCTCTATCCTCTCCTCTAATGTACACGCAGTGTCAGACTCTGAGCTAGAAGCTGAGAGTGTAACAGCGAGTGACGGTGTATCTTCATCGTCACTGTCTTCTTCTTCTTCCTCCCCTAGCTGAGACATTTGCAATTCTTGGGTATTTGAAATGAGAAATGGACAAGGGTTGGGTTGTGGTGAGGGGAAAGGAGAGAGTAAGAAATATATGTTTACAACATCTGCAGCTTGTGAGTAAGAAGAGATTGTGGGATGATAGAAAAGGGAGAATTGGGAAGTGAGAAGGAGGATTGGGTATCTAGAGACCCCTCTAACACTGCCATTGGCCGCAGCCTCTGCCATGCCCCTCCCCCTGACTGCAAGGACTGTTCCTCCATATCGGTAACATGCGGAGAGGCTTTTCCTCCTGCTTGGTACAGCCTGCTGTTACACACCATCTTCTCCTACAAGGAAGAGCAAAGTGTGTCAATGAGTGTGCTACAATATGTGGCTGTCATGGTTTAAAGAGGGTGTGTGAGCTTACAACAGTGCTGAGTGTGTGAGGGTAAGGCAAAACCGTTAAATCAAAGTGTTGAGCACTGATGATAGAGATTGCAGGTAGGCAGGGGATGGGGGTGCTGCGAATTGAGAAGTTGATGAGGCTAATGTTGCCGATGTTAGGATATGTCATTTGAAGATTGCTCTTACCTTGATCGCTCTTGTCAGATAATTACATTTCTTCCTACACTGCATCTATGTTCGTGGATCTATATTCTTGGTATTGACCTTGCCGGCTATTTCCTCCCACTGCCTCCTCAGCATATGACTTGAGGGTCTCCTGCCCCCTGCAGATAAAGGATGTCCACCCTCCTCTCCACCTTCTGAACAAAGATTTCCAGTGCATTATCTCAAACCTTAATGTACCCTCCCTCCTAGGTTCAGCCATTCTTCAAAGTATTAGTGTACAGGTTCAGTTCAGAGAACTCCCACCACTTCTTGCAGCCACAATGCACCGCCCCTTTAAGAGGTGCAGGCTGTCTTTAATTAGCGCTAGCCAGTCGAAATTTCAGGCCCCCCCCTCCTGCTGATTTGTGCCGCTGATGAACAGCGTGGGTAGGGCTGGCTGCATGCAGCAATCATTTAAATCAGCAGGCAGCACAAATCTAATGTCCTGCCTGAAGCGCCATGAACAGGCGCAGGTTAATTAAGCACCGCAATCCCCTTGTCCATTTTAGGGGTTATCCAACTTAAAAGAAGAAAGAAGGACTTGCATTTATATAGCAGCTTTCACAACCTCAGGACATCCTAAAGCGCTTGACAGCCAATGAAGCACTTTTGGAGTGTAGTTGCTGTTGTAATGTAGGAAAGGCAGCAGCCAATTTGCACACAGAAAGCTCCTACCAACAGAAATGTGATAATGACCAGATAATCTGTTTTAGTGATGTTTATTGAGGGATAAATATTGGCCAGGACACCGGGGAGAACTCCCCTGCTTAACCCCCAAATATTCCATATTCCAACACACGCTTTGAGCTGATTCATTACTTTTATAAATGTATTAGATTATGGAGAATGGCAAGAATGAGCGAAGAGGTTTGTACGATTAAAAAGTATGATTAGATTTCACGCACTTAACCACCTCATTTATATCAGCTTAATAATGAAATGATTAAGTAATCTTAGTGGTCTGATGGTAACAAATGAGAGTGGTGTAGGTTTAAGGTTGGTGATCATTCATTGGCTAAAGTAGGAATTGAATTTAGCCTGCAGAGAGAATAAATCACACAAGCATGTATAACCATTGATTGCGATTTTGTAAAAGACCTTGCAGTTACCTCAGTAACATCTACATGACTTAATGGTCTCAGAGAGTGTTTATGGCACGTTACAAGTATTGAAATCTCAATGTATTAAAATACCTCAGTGGTTTTAAGCTATTAGGGGAAGAATTATATCGGTATTAGTCTTTACTTTGCAAATCTACCAGTCTGGCATATAGCTCAATAACTGCTGATTTGCCTCATCATAAATCCTATAAATAGAACTGCATCATTTTAAGATAGAAAAAAATAAAATACTTACATAAAGATTGGTTGTATCAGTGAACAGGGCTTTCACAATTACTGGGATTGATTCTTACTTTTGACTATTTACAATAGTAAATCTATTTAGATGCCATAAAACTCAACATATTCAAACTGTCAAAATTAACATACCATTTATTACCTTCTGCACACACAGTGCATGTCCAAGTGATGAATGTTTTACTGAAGGAGTTATTTTTCTGTAATGAATCTCCAGGTTAAAAATGTTTCTGCAAGAACATAGAAATATCATCCATTTGCCAAGTGTGCAGGTGTTCAGGGGAGGGGAATCTGCACCTTGGCCTGCAAGAGAAAGGGAAGTGTGTCAGTGAGTGTGGTGCAATGTGTTTGGCTGATGTGGCTGTCACGGTTGAATAGCTGGCAGTGTGTGCAAGTTGTTACATGTGGGTGTGAGTCTTGCAGCTGTGCTAACTATGGGCTAGATTTTCCATTATTTTTGCATGCAAATCACCCAATTAGCATCTATTTTAACGCTGAAAAGAGGTGTAACGCCCATATATCACCGATTTAGGCACAAAATGGAAACTGATGCCCATTTCTCAGTCACTTATCGCTGAGTGTTACTTTTGGTATGTACGTAAAGCCGATAAAAAATAATACCGCCCGCCCACTTTTTTTGGGCGGAAACATCAGAATCGGCGAACCCAACACCCATAATATCTCCCAGCGTTACTTTCGGCACGTACTTAACGCCGAGATTCAGTGATACCGACCGCCCACTTTGTTTTGTCGTAAAGATCACATTTGCCAAAATTAACATCCAGTATATCACCCAGCGTCACTTTCAGCACCTCGCACACATATCACTCACAATCTCGCTCGCCGAAAAAACCGCTTTAGAAAAGTTGAACTGATCTGAACTAATCACAGCGGTGTGGACGCCATTTTATAAATCGCAGGTGGCTTTATTGAAAAGGCTGCTTCCACTTCGGGGGAGTTTGGATGTACTCTGGAGTTCTTCTCAGGTGATGTGACCATCTGAACAGACATCTTATCATACTGTAGACGATTGGATTTTACTTTAGGTGTCTTAGTGGGGAAATTAATTGCTTGTGAACAATCGGCATTATACTTATTGGAATGGGGCCAGCCATTTCTCAGCCTGCCTTGATGACAACGTAGATGCTGCAGAGTGCAAATGGCACAACATATAATCCACAGCATTATGTGCCCAATCTAAGATGTGCCAGACTGATGAGGAGGACCAGACCATACACCCCCCGCACTTACAGGGAGAAGCGGTCTTACCTCGACTTATCCGAGAACACCTGCTTGCGGAGGCTGCACTTCCACAAAGTGGTTATCAGTGAGATATGCCAGTTCAACAGAGCAGAGCTGCAGCCTGCCAGCACCTTCAGGACCTTATTGTCCGTCGAGATCAAGGTCACCACAACACTGTCATTCTACGTGTCTGGTTCCTTTCAGGCTTCTGCGGTCGACATTTGCGCTATATCTCAGCATGCCACACATTGCTGCATTAGACAGGCCACTGAAGCCCTGTACGCATGCAGGAGGGACTTGATCTGCTTCCTTATGACCCCAGAGGCTCAGACTGACAGGGCTCTAGGATTCTACCGAATTGCTAACTTCCCCAAGGTGCAGGGAGCAATATACTGTACGCACATTGCAGACACCTTCTCAGGACGCAGAGGTTTTTCGCAACCAAAAAGGATTTCACTCCCTGAAGGTCCAACTCATTGTCGACCACAGCCAAATAATTATGACAGTGAATGCCAAATTTCTGAGCAGCATAGATGAGGCTCACATCCTATGTGAGAGCGCTGTATCTGACATGTTTACCAGTCAGCCACAAGGTCAATGCTGGATGCTTGGTGACAAACGATATGGCCTTGCCACCCTGCATGAAACCCACACCGAGAAACGATGCAACGAGAGCAACAGAGCCACATGCAAAGTGGTCCAGAAAACCATTGGTGTGCTTAAGCAGTGCTTTAGATGCCTGAAGCACTTAGGAGGGGAGCTACAATACAACCCTGATCAGGTAGCTCAATTCGTGGTCGTGTGCTCCATGCTGCACAACTTGGCTATCAGGAGGAGGCAAGAATTGCCAGAAGGGACTGATAGTCCACCTCAGGAGGGAGAGGAAAAGGAGAATGAGGGACCAGACAATCAGGCTGACTATGCAACTATGCCCACGACCCCTTCAGACCGCAGGAAAGGGCCCGTGGTGGCTACATAGCTGCAAGACTCTTACATCAGCAGCTCATAAATGAGCGATTTGCCTGAAAGAACATTGCTGTTAATGACAAAGCTGACACATTGCTGTGTGTGCAGCTCAGACATCAATGGCGGGCATCACCTTGGTGCCAGTTAAAGTTTCAGTTGATTCAAGTTAAGTTTAATTATACCCTTTCATGTTAAGGAATTACTGGTGTGTAACGGTCCAGCTATCTGAGACAATGCGCAACAAGGTTATGTTAAATAAAAAACATTTAGTGCAACCTTGGTCGGAAATCATAAATATAACGGTCAAAAACACCCCACCCCCACCCCACCCCACAACATATTTTAGAGCATTGACATCAATCAAATGGTCAAAATGTCCAGCAACACATAACACAAATGCAAACCAACAGGGTGGCCCCCTTGCCCCTTACCTTACAACAAATTGCATACACCCAGATGGAGATATAACACAGCCATCACCTGCAGACAAGCATCTCACCTTCCTTCCCTTCTTCTCCCCACCTCTACCCTTTCCCCTCCTCGCTTCACACCGCTCGCCGAGCTGCTCCTCAGGTGGTACCTCATTTGGGGGGGGATGAAGGCAGAGCTGGTGGCTGCACGGATACGGGAGAGGAGGCTACCGAGGTGGGAACATTCTCAGATCCAGAAGTAAGATCTTGCTCCTGCCTCTCATGTGTCATTGGCACTGAGGGTGCGGAACCTAGGGGTGGAGTGCCGTGCTCCGGGACCACTGGGAGGCCTGTGCCACCAGTGTTCCTGGCTATTGCCTCCAGGGCCTCCGCCATCCGTGGAACGTACTCCGTCATGGTGCCGGAGGTGCTGGCCAGCTGTTGGGATATGCCCCCAAAGCTTCAATGAGCTGGTCACCAATGTCAACAGTCCTTCTGGAAATCTCTAATATCTCTCCACTGTCATGTGGCGCTGGTGGAACAGACCTGCCGTGACCACGGAACCTCCGAGGGGTCGGCGCCATCCAGGGGGAAAATGGGGTGCCCTGTGGCAAGGTGCTTGGGGCTGGTACCTCCAGAGTAGAGGTGGGATGGCTGGAGGAGCACTAGATGGCCTTGGGATGGAATGGCTTCTGGAGCCTGGCGATGCAGGTTTCTCAAAGTCTGCGTTGTCATCCATTGAGAACGGACCCAGAAGATTGACGGGCGAGAATCGGAGCTCCTCAGCACCAGATGTAGGATCGTCCGGAGAGTCTGGCCCCGTGCCCCCACCTTCTGGCCTCTGTTGTCTTGCTGTGGGACGCGCTGCTGGCTGAGCTGCAAAATACAAATGAGGTTATTAGAGGAGAAGGGGGTGCTAGGTTCACAAGGTGAGTCCAGCGCTACACACAGCATATGTACGGCAAAAGCATTACTGCTATCAAAATCATCACAGACATCACATTTAATGACCATCAACACATTCTGCATTGCAATGATTCTCATGAGGCCAGTATTATTTAGAGGACACTTTTAGCAATCATCTATCATATATTATTGTTTGGATATGAGTGGGTGTAGCATCTATTGACTTTACATCACGCAATGGTGTATACTTTATTCATGTGGCATCAGTTCAGGTTCTGCAGCTGCCTGCATGGCCGACTGGGGGTGGGTCCCCACGAGTGAGAGCACCCGCTCCTCGATGTCAGTGAGGTCGATGACTGGTGGCCCCCCACCCGTTCGCCTTTGCTCGGCCCTATTCCTCGATAGCTTCTTCTGGAAAAGGTAACAACAGGACGACATGGCATGAGATCATTGCGTGATATCATTGCTAGGTACTTCCCCCAAAAGTATGTCACCATACTCCGCTTGCTCCACGACGACATGCAGGCCATGATCCTTACCAACAGATCCATCACAGACCCAATTTATGTCTGGACCAGGGTCAAGCAGGGCTGTGTCATCGCCCCAACCCTCTTCTCAATCTTCCTCGCTGCCATGCTCCACCTCACAGTTGATAAGCTCCCCGCTGGAGTGAAGCTAAACTACAGAACGAGTGGGAAGCTGTTCAATCTTCGCCATCTCCAGGCCAGGTCCAAGACCACTCCAACTTCTGTCGTTGAGCTACAGTACGCGGACGATGCCTTCGTCTGTGCGCATACAGAGGCTGAACTCCAGGACATAGTCGACATATTTACCGAAGCGAATGAAAGCATGGGCCTTACGCTAAACATTAGTAAGACAAAGGTCCTCCACCAGTCTGTCCTCGCCGCACAGCACTGCCCCCCAGACATCAAGATCCATGGAGTGGCCCTGGACAACGTAGACCACTTCCCCTATCGCGGGAGCCTCCTATCAACAAGAGCAGACATTGATGATGAGATCCAACACCGCCTCCAGTGCGCCAGTGCAGCCTTCGGCCGCCTGAGGAAAAAAGTGTTTGAAGATCAGTCCCTCAAAACTGTCACCAAGATCAGGGCCGTAGTAATATCCGCCCTCCTGTATGGCTCAGAGACGTGGACCATGTACAGTAGACACCTCAAGTTGCTGGAGAAATACCACCAGCGATGTCTGCGCAAGGTCCTGCAAATCCCCTGGGAGGATAGATGCACCAACATTAGCGTCCTCGTCCAGGCCTACATCCCCAGCATTGAAACACTGACCACACTTGATCAGCTCCGCTGGGCAGGCCACATAGTTCGCATGCCAGACACGAGACTCCCAAAGCAAGCGCTCGATTCGGAACTCGTCCACGGCAAACGAGCCAAAGGCGGGCAGAGGAAACATTACAAGGACACCCTCAAAGCCTCCCTGATAAAGTGCGACATCCCCACTGACATCTGGGATTCCTTGGCCATAGACCGCCCTAAGTGGAGGAAGTGCATTCGGGAGGGCGCTGAGCTCCTCGAGTATCGTCACCTCGAGTATGCAGAAATCAAGCACAGGCTGCGTAAGGAGCGTGCGGCAAACCAGGCTCCCTGCCCATCCTTTCCCTCAACAACTATCTGTCCGACCTGTGACAGAAACTGTGGTTCTCGTAATAGACTGTACAGCCACCTAAGAACTCATGCTAAGAGTGGAAGCAAGTTTTCCTCGATCCCGAAGGGTTGCCTATGATGGTGACTGTCACAGAGACTGATACAACACATAACTAACCGATGTAATCATGATTATTATGATAATTATCATTCTTTACCTCAATCCGTACACCGTGACCGTAGGCTTTGAATACAACATTCCCGGTAAAAGTGAAAGACCTCACATTTGATTATAGTCACTCATGACTCTTACAAATCAAATTATTTAAATATATAAGTACATGTATATAAATGTAATACTTGCTCTGACAGATCTGACAAGGTCATTCCATCGCATTGGTTACCCTCACGCACCTCGTTGGTCGCTGACGAGACCACCTCGGCTATCTTGGCCCATATCTTCTGATAGGCCTTTGGGATGGGCTTCCCACGCCCTCCCTGTGTCAATTGACCCCAGCATAACTCGACCTCCTGCAGGAGAGAGACATTTGCCTCGTCCGAGAACCTCCTCGCTCTCTTTTGTCCTCCCATTTGTTCCTCTCCCAGCTCACTGCTATCTCCAGGGTCAGTCTCCACAGTGTGCTGTGTTGCCTGCTCCACTCCCTCCATTATAGGCACCAAATTAGTCAAAATATCTGGCTGGTAACAGCTAACGTTTTTCTCACAATTTTGTATAAAGCTCAAAACTCTCCCGCCTACCTCCCAAAGCAGCCAAACAATCATCCACACCACATCTACACACGCCTTCACTCCCTCTCTGCTCCCTCTCTCTCTGTCTCCTCTTCTGCACATGTAATGATGACGACTGACCTTCTGAATCACGGGAAACGAACGTTGCCATGCCATTGCTAAGGATGGTGACACTTTATGGCAGAAGGTCAGAGAGATTTAACCCTAACGCCCATTTCAGATCGCTCGCGGTAATGCCCATTTTTAAAAATGGAAACTAGGGGCTTTGAAAATGGGCGACAATCCGGCGATCTGAAAACCCATATTTACCACCCACACCGGAAATAACGCCCATTTTTGGGCGATCTGCACAAAAGTGGAAAATCTAGCCCCATGTGTTGGTGAGGGAAAACTATGAATGTGACGTATGAGTCCTGATTGACAGAGATTGTTGGTGGATGAGTGATGGGGGGTGTGGTGCATTGAGCAGTGTGTGAGGCTAGTAGTGCTGATGATGGGATATGGAATTGAAGCTGTATTCACTGACCTTGCCCAGTCGTGGGAGGTTATTAAATTTCTTTCGGCACTGGATCCAGCTCCTCGGGGCAACACAGCTGGCAATGACCACGTCAGCTATCTGCTCCCTCTGCCTTCGCAGTGTGTGTCAGGAGGGGATGTAATGATGACCCCTGACCTCCTGAATCACGGGAAACGAGCATTGACATGCCATTGCTAAGGACGGCGACACTTTACAGCAGAAGGTCAGAGAGATTTAACGCTAACGTCCATTTCAGATTGCTCGTGGTAACGCCCATTTTTTAAAACCTTGGAGCTATTTCTCTGGAGCTATTATTCTTTTTTCTAACGCCTCCACAACTAGCTCCAGCTGCTGCTGCAGGCACAATGCACCTCCCCTTTAAGAGGTGTGGACTGCCTCTAAGAAGTGCAGGTTAGCTTTAAATGGAGTTAGCCTCATGCAAACTTGGGCCTCCTGCTGAGCGTTTTCAGGTCGAATCCAGTTTTTAGCCCATAATCTGTCATTGTGGCCGCTTCATCACCAAATGACCATCTTACCTATTCCTTCATTTTCAATTTTTCTCTCAGGATTTTTGAGATTTTTTGGGGATTAGTACTTGGAGGTTCTGTTATTGGCTTTGTTCTTTACTTTAGTTCCCCTCGGAATCTTTCCTAAGGTTTTTCCATCCTTTCCTAGAATAGTTATTCCATTTGGAGCACCTCCGTCCAGGAAGTTTTTATTACTCTTTTTAATTTCTTCACTCCGTTCTTGGGATGTACTATGTAATCCTTCTGGGAATCCTGGAGTGTTAATTCGGAATTTAGCTGTTTCTTGGGGTGAAGGTTTAGTCATTTCTGCCATGTAGGGCTACTTACCCTGGTTACTCTTATCGAATTTTGTGCGCTCTCTTATCTCCTAGGCGGGTCTACCACTTTACTAAGGATAAGTCATGTTTCCTATTCCTCAAGTATTATAGTTTTAATATTGTCTAGTGGTTTTCATTTTGCTCAAGCTTCATGTTGGGCTCCACATGTCGCCACGGGTCGGGTCGGCACCTGAGAACCTCTATCTCCAGTACTTACCTGCGGACAACTTTTTCTGGTGGACCAGACTGCATTTCACTAGCCAGGCTGAGAGGAGTCGTGCCTTCGGGTCGAGTATGGTAAACCACAAAAATAAATAAGAACATAAAATGCTGGAAATACTCAGCAGGTCAGGCAGCATCTGTGGAGAGAGAAACAGAGTTAACATTTCAGGTCAGTGATCTTTCATCAGAAGTGGACATACAAAGTTAGAGATATAACAGATTTTAAGCAAGTGCAGGGGCAGGGTAAGGGGGGAGGGGAGGAAAGAACAAATGGAAAGGTCTGTGATAGGGTGGAAGGCAGGAGAGAGTAAAAGACAAAAGAGATGATGGTGCATCACGATTGGAGATGGTAATGGGACAAGAAGCAAAACAAAAGATGGGTCTAGAGGAGATGTAAATGGGAATAGCCACCAACAGCTGCTGTTTGGAAAAAATGGGGGCAGAGGTTATGATCTGAAATTGTTGAACTCGATGTTGAGTCTGGAAGGCCGTAAAGTGCCTAATCAAAAGATGAGATGCTGTTTCTCGAGCTTATGTTGAGCTTCGTGGAACTGTGTAAGAGGCCGAGGACAGAGAGGTCAGATTGCGAATGGGGCAAGAATTAAAGTGACAGGAAACTCGAGGTCACACTTGCAGACTGAACGGAGGTGCTCCGCAAAGCAGTCACCCAATCTACGTTAAATCTCCCCAATGTAGAGGAGACCACATCGTGAGCAGCGGATACAGTATACTACATTGAAAGAAGTACAAGGAATTCATTGTTTCACTTGGAAGGAGTCTTTGGGGCCCTGGACGATGGGAAGAGAGGAGGTAAAATGGTAGGTGTTGCATCTCCTACATTTGCATGCGAAGGTGCCGTGGGAAGGGGAGTTGGGGTTGGGGGGTGATTGAGGAGTGGACCAGAGTGTCGCAGAGAGAATGGCCCCTTTGGAATGCTGAAAGGGGAGAGAAGGGGAAGATGCATTTGGTGGTCGCATCATGTTGGAGGTGACGGAAATGGCGGAGGATGATCTGTTGAATGAGGAGGCTGGTGGGATGTAAGTTGTAGACAAGGGGAACCCTATCATGGTTGTGGGAGGGAGGCGAAGGGGTGAGAGCAGGAAATGGAATGGACACTGGCAAGGGCCATGTCAACTATGTACAGGTGGATACTTGGTTGAGGAAAAAGGAAGACATATCGGAAGCACTGGTATGTGAGGTGGCATCGTTAGAACAAATGGGACAGAGACCGAAAAGCTGGGAGAATGGAATAGAGTCCTTACAGTGTAGCCACAGTAATGGTGGGAGTTAGTGGACTTATAGTGGATATCAGTTGTTAGCCTAGCCCCAGAAATGGAGGCAGAGAGGTCAAGGAAGGGAAGGGAAGAGTCAGAGATGGACCATGTGAAGGTGAGGGAAGGGTGGTAAATGAAAGCAAAATTGATGAAATCTTCCAGTTCGGGGCAAGAGCAGGAAACGGCAACAATGCAGTCATCAATGTACCTTAAAAAGAGGTTGCCTGTCATTTTAATTCTCTGCCCCACTCACACTCTGACCTCTTTGTCCTCAGCTTCCTACACTGAAAGAAAAGAAAGACTTGCAATTATATAGTGCTTCTCACGACCTCAGGAAATCCCATAGCGCTTTACAGCCAATGAAGTGCTTTTGAAGTGTAGTCGCTGTTGTAATGTAGGAAAGGTGGCAGCCAACTTGTTCACAGCAAGCTCCCACAAACAGCAAGGTGCTAATGACCAAATAATCAGGTTTTTTAGTGATGTTGATTGAGGGATAATATTGTCCAGGGCACCGGGGATAACTCCTCTGCTTTACTTCGAAATAGTCCCAGGGGTTCCTGTACATCCACCTGAGAGGGCAGATGGGGCCTCGGTTTAACATCTCATACTAAAGATGGCTGTTGCAATTATTTGGGGAACTGGCTGGGGATTGTTAAGGCTGATAGCATGAAGCAACTGAAATATCAAACAATCGAAGTTGAAACAGCCTGGTTAGTGGTTATTGCTAATGGTGTTAATTCAAACTCCTCATATTGTTAATGCAACTTTTAAACCAAATGACCTTGAAATTCCTTGGATTGATTACCTTAATCTAGATTAGGTTTGGAGCTATACTGATGGCCTCAAAGGGACTCGCATCAGTTCCGATCTGGCATGAGTTCCATTGGAGCCTTTTAAATATCTACGCCCTTCTCTACTAGGAAATGGCTGCCCTGAAAAACAGGTGGAATCCCAGCAAAATGGTTCCAATCCAAATCCTGTCCACAGGCAGCTGGTGACCTCCTCTTTGCCCTTGATCTGGGCCAGAATTTAGAGCCAATTACTTTTTTCCCGCACTTTAAGCTCACAAATGCACTGCATCTTCTACATGCTCGCTTGTTCATATCACTGTTCCAAGTTTCAGAGGCAGCAAGCTTGTCCAAAATGGCAAATTTAACCATATTGTATTATTTATAAACACCTGTCAAAGCATTGTCTGTCAAGCTGACTAGAGCTGGGAGAAAAGTGTCAATGGCAGCTTCAATACTGTCAAAGTCATTTTGATGTACATTGTATTCTGAGGGACTGTTTAGGCTTCAAGTGTTCGAGTCGAAGAGACACTGGGGTAGATTTTCTTCTTTAATAGCCGGCCATAAAGCAATGCCTGGACAGAGAGCAGAGGAGGAAATCAGGTGAGGAGTATTGTAACATATAGCAACATCTAGTGGATTACTGCTCCATCTAGTGAATTACATTGGTAATGCATCCATTGCTGGAAATACAATAAAAGCATCAGGTACAAGTTCCTGAGCTGAAGCCATCTTTTAATGTGTGTTTGTGATGTCGTAGAGAAGATACCACGTTGGCGACATGAGACCGGATTTCTGGATACCCTAGCTGAAATGTTTGTTGGTGGATGATTCCAGCCAAACAACAGAGGTCCTTTGTTTTGCAGCACAGCTAAAAATCCGAGGTAAATTACAAGCACACTTGGCTGAACTGAAGAGTCCAGATAGCCGCACCTATGGGAACAACAGGGCACTTGGGGGAGTTCCAATGCCACCGAGAGACTTTCGGAGCATATGTGGAGTGGCTAGAAATGTTTTTCACTGCGAATAGTATCGTTGAAGTCCCCGATGATGAAAACCATAACTGGGTGGTGCTGGAAAGAAAGGCTATTTTCATGACTGAAACAGGCCCCGAGGTTTATGAAACCCTGAAAAACGTGCTTGTTCCGGTCAAGCCAAACGACATGCCACTGAAGCAGTAAGTTAGAACAGCATTATAGTCCTGAGCCCCTGGAAATTGCTGAAAGTTATCATTTTGGAAATCATTTAACCAACGAGAGTATCAGTGAGTGCATTGTAGTTTTAAAGAAGCTGCCCATTCACTAGCATTACAGAAACTTTCAGGACCGAGCATTGTGTGATCGCTTTGTTTGTGGGATGAAAAATTAATCAAATCAGAAGAAAGTTGTTGACAACCCCTACCCTGACTTTTGAATTAGCTTGTCAGACAGCTATGTCAATGGATATGGCCGACTAATATTCCTGAGAATTTTGTCCCATTTCCAGTTGTTAGTGAATCGCCTGCAGGTTAAAAGTAAAAGGCAATTGGGCCTCAGCAACTGGCCAAGATAACAGCTCATTGAAGTCGTGGTATCAGTGCCTGGGACAACACATTGCTCAAAGCTGTCCATATGTGAAGGCAGAGTGTTTCTTCTGCAAGAAACTGGGCATCTTGCGAAGGCATGTCGACTGAAGATTAAACCAACTTTCCAGGCTATAAGCAGAAATCCCCAGAGACTGCATAGCATGGAAGAAAATCAACAGGACGAAGAGATACATGTCAGCAGGAGCACAAGGGTATCTAACGATGGTTCGCAAAGTATCGTCATCTAAGCAGACGTTGCAGGAACCAGGTTACCCATGGAAATCGACATTGGTGCATCCCCTGAGCATAGTACGGGGATCGCTATATCTCAACAAGTTGAGTGACTTTGCACTGGAAAAGTCGAAGATAGAGCTGCAAGGCTACTCAGGAGACAACATTCCTGTGGTCGGACGTTTCACCGTACTGGTGAAAAACAAGGATCAATTTCAGAGTTTGCCTCTCTTAGTAGTGGCAGGAGACAAGCCTGCCATACTAGGTAGAAATTGGTTGGGATCACTGAAGCTGGATTGGAGTGAGAGTTTTCGTGTTGAAACTAGATTTGCATTGAAGGATGATGTCACCAAGAAGTATCCGAAGGGGTTCTATGAAACAGGCAGTCCGATCCAAGGCTTCAAGGCGAGTGTCAGAGTACAGAAGGATGCGAGACCAGTTTACTGCAAGCCACATCCCATACCATACGCACTCAAGGAGAAAGTTGAGCAAGAACTCAAAAGACTAGAGACTGAGAATCCATAATAACATGTTGAATGAAGTGCTCAAATGGCTAGAGAAACACAGATACGAATGACTGCTCACAAGTGTGAGTTATTTCAAAACTCAGTGGAGTACTTAGGGCACAGAGTAGACAAAGATGGTTTACATCCAACCAAGGGAAAGCTGGATACAATTAGAAATGCACCCACTCCCAAGAATGTCACTAAACTTTGATCATTTTTGTGTCTTTTTAACTATTATGGGAAGCTCTACCAAATTTGGCTGCAGTGTTACATCCACTGAATGAGCTGTTAAAAAAACAGGTCCATTGGAAGTGGTCAGAATAATGTGCTGCAGCATTCAAGGAGTGTAAAAGTCAGTTGGTATAGAGTACCATGTTAGTTCACTGTGACGTATCTAAGGAGATCAAGTTAGCATGTGATGCCTCTCTGTATGAAGTTGGGGCAGTGATCTCTCATGTACTAGATAGTGGGGAAGAGAGACTAATTGCTTTTGCTTCATGCACTCTCAGTGCCAGTGAGCGTAATTATGTTCAAATCGAAAGGGAAGCTTTGGCATAAGTTTTTGGGATCCAGAAGTTCCACAAATGCTTGTATGGTCGAAATATTAACATTGTTATGGACCTTAAGCCCCTGACAGCAATCCTGCATCCAAAGTGCCCAGTTCCAACCTTAGCTGCAGCCCGAATGCAGAGATGGGCTTTGATTTTGTCAGCATATACATATGATATTGATTTCAGATGATCAGCTGATCACGGTGATGCAAATGCTATGTCTAGGTTTCCATTCTCATCACAAGTACATCCAATAGGGAAGAAGTGTTCTATTTTGCATACACTGATGAACTGCCAGTCACGGCTGAAGAGATTGATAAAGCAACTAAATGTGACCCAGTTATGTCAAAGGTGTATGATTACATAGCCAATGGCTGGCCAAACCAGGTATCAGCGAAAGATATACATTCTTACTTCATTCGTAGGAATGAATTATCAATTATCAGTGGATAAAGATTGTATCATGTGGGGTGCAAGAGTAGTTATTACAAATAAAGTCAGGTCCAAATTGTTAGGAGATCTTCATGACCAGCACCTGGGAATATGCTTGACCAAGAGTTTGCACGCAGTTACTTATGGTGGCCAGGGCTCGATAAAGATATGGAGTGCGTCATTAGTCAATGTACAACATGTCAATCGGTAAGTAAAAAACTACCATCAGTACCATTGCAGCCATGGAAATGGCCTCCCAGGGTATGGCAAAGGTTACAAATCGATTTTGCTGAGCTAGAAGGAAAGCAATTGTTCATTGTGATTGATAACCATTCGAAGTGGGTAGAGGTATTTCCGATGAAGAAAATAACAAGTAAAACACTAGAAAATTTGCAAAGATTAGTTTTTTCACATGGCCTCCCAGAAGAAATTGTATCTGATAATGGGCCATAATTTTGTTCAGTAGAATTTGCACAATTCACAAGCAGAAATGGTGTGTAACATACCACGGTTCCACGATCACACCCTGCTTCAAATGGTGTGGCAGTACACACAGCTACTTCCAAAAAGAAGTCCTCCCCACCATTAATCGCCCCTATTGTGGGTGCCGTCTGCAGGTCTCCCTTGAGGTGATTAAATGCTGCCGTGCAGTCCTCATCCTACTCCCATCCAACTCCCTTGCGGAGGAGCCGAAGCAGAGGGGCTGCCGTAGTGGCGTAATCCTCAATAAAATCCCTGCATTACCCCATGGGCCCCATCACGGTCGTGGGGGCTGGTAACTCTTGTGCCGCCTTCTGTTTGGCCTCGTCTATCACCCTTTCCCCAGCCCTCATGGTCAGCCCGAGGAATTTAACTTCCCTCTGACCGATCTGAGATTTCTTTGGATTGACCTTGAACTTTGTCTCTCTCAACAGCTCCAGCAGCTCGGCCAGCAGCTGACCATGCCCCTCCCCATCATCGGAGAACAAAAGCAAATTGTCCACATACTGTACCAACTGCTGGGTTCTGCTGAAACCCTTTAAGGCGTCTGCCATACATTGGTGGAATATGGAGGGGCTGCTATGAAATCCCTGGGGAAGGCGTGTCTATGTGTACTGCTGTTCTTTAAAAGTGAAGGCAAACTTGGACTGGTCTTCCCGTTTCAGGGGAATCGACCAAAATCCATTTGAAATGTCCAGTAAATGTGGTTGCAGTTGCTGGAATATGCCCCATCAGATCAGTTACGGTCATGCCTGTGGGCGCGCAGGCTGGGATGTTTTTGTTGAGCACCCGATAGTCCACGGTGGCTCTCCACGACTGGTCCGGTTTCCATGTGTGGCTATGGGCTTCAACACTTCCTGTAACACCACGGATCCCAGTGCCATTTCCAAGTCGGCCTCTGCCTCTCTGGGGAAACTGTACTGCTTCTGTGGCTGTGACATGGGGGTCACCCTGTACTCGGATGTTCACCCCCGTCACCCTACCAGTCGTGCTTGTGTGTGGCGAACGATGTGAGGTTGTCCCGCAAGTATGCCTGGTAGTCGGCCGGGGTAGTATTGACCAACTGCTCTAGGTCATAACTCCCCTTCGGCTTCATGGTACACATGTTGCCTTTTCCTTCCCCTTTCCCTGGGATCACTACAACTTCTTTCTCCTTATCGGAACCCACTGCCCCCCAAAGGCAGTGATTCCTCAAATCCACTATAATCCTGTGGGCTAACATAAAGTTGGCCCCAGGAATCCTGACCCTAGCTGTTCCCATTTTATTAGGATGCATTCCCACCTGGTGTGGAGGGATCTTAAATCTATGGCTAATGGCCTGGACATCGCCCCCGCCTGCTCGTTCCCAGTGAACCCCATGAGACTGAATGGAACCTTGCTGGACCAGGGCGAATCGGTCGGGTTACTCGCATGGATCACCGTGCTCGAAGCCCCGGTATCCACCAATACTTCCCCTCAACCTTCTCCACCCCCATCCTCACGCATGGTCTACTCCAATCATCGTACGTGAGCGAACACAGGTACTCAGGCTGGGTGCATGCTCGTCAGGGTGGTGGGATTACCGGAACGGTCGGGATTTCCCTGCTCGCGGCAGCGTCTACCCTTCCCTGCTCTGGCACAAAAACTGTCCGAAGGGCGGCAATCAGAACATTAAATTGTTCCGCGGTCGGTCCCTTCGCCTCAACAGGTTTTGTCTTAGGCACTGCAGGATCCCCTTTGCCTTGCCCCCTCCCCGGGGACAAACAGTCGCTCCTCCAGTGTCCTGTCTTCCCACACCCGAAGCACCTCATAGCCTTTCCTCCGCTAACCCCTTCCTGACGCCATTCCTTTTTACTAGCCTCACAGGCCTTTACTTCGTGTACCTTGCCCTTACTTGGTTTGACCTCCTCCTCTGCGCCGGTTTTAAAGGCCAGGTTTATGTGACGGAGCACTCCGGCCTTCATATTTTCAAGATCCTCGGAGTCAAACCAGGCCTCCGCTTTTACCCTTATTCGTGGCAATTGGCTCAGGACCCTCGTTTGCCACGAGGGTCCTGAGCCAATGGTTTTTCGGCCCCCCCCGCGACTGTGCTCGATCGAGCACCCCACCCATGGCCATTTCGTAGACAGGCCAGAGCCTGTCTGCAAATGCCTGAGGTGCTTCCCCTGCCAGTTGCAGTGTCCTCTCTACCCTAGAGAACTGACTACCCTGGGTGTGACTCATGGCTCTCAGGATTTCCTCCTTTAAGCCAGCCCGTTTGGTCTCGGCAGACAGGGCCAGATACAGTTTCCCACCCAGGGAAAAAAGCAACATCAAATTATTCTGCGATCCCTTCGCATCGACAGGTTTTGTCTTAGGCACTGGACCCGTTAATCCCCTCAACCTGGTCCACCTCGGTGAAGTGAACTGAGGGGTCCCCTTCTTTCTTTAACTTGGGCACCCCCGAGGTCGTATTCTGCAGCTGCGGGGTGGTGAACAGAACCACAAAATCGCTTTGCAGCGCGCCCTGACCCGCGCCGTCTACGGGCGAGCCGAACTTCTGCTGCGGTATGGGCCACATCGGTCCCTTTGGTGCGTCAAGCGGTGGTCAGGCATCCCTACCCTGCCCCCAATCCTCGCTATCTTCTTCCTCTTCCCAGTCCACCCTAGCTTCCTCCGCGGCCATCAAGCAAACCATGCCTTTGGCTTTGGCTAGAACTTGAGTCAAGCTTTGGATTTTTTCTTGGCAGGGCCCGTGATTCCCACTCTCAAACCCCCAACTGCTAGCTACCCTATAAGCTGTCTTAATGTCTCTCAGTTGCCCCTCCAGCCCGTCAACTTTACCCGTTAAGTGGATGTTGTCTTCCCGTACAGACTGCTCGTTGAGCTTGGCCTTGGTGACCTGGCACTGCCGGTACTCCTCTGTGTTACAGGAGGTTTCCTCCTGAGTACGCCTTTCCTGCCTCTCTTCATGTAACTCATCCACTAATCTGTTTCCCCACTGTGGCCCTTGTGGCTGACTGCCCCTCTGAGTCTTGGAGCTCTGCCTTAACCTTACCAACCTGCTCCCTGAGCAGCTGGACTTGCTTCTGTAAACGCAGGAGCCAAATGGCCTTTTCTTTTGCCTTTTTGTGCTCCTTACCCCCCGTCCACTCTGCAGCTCTATCCTCAGGACTCTCAACTCGCAACAGGTCTAACACCCACTGCTGTGTTACATGAACTTTACCGAATACCATACGAGGAAATCCTATCCCCCATTGCCGACTCTTGACCTTAAGATCTTCCATAACTGTTTGTTCACTCATACTGGAGTCCTGCCGCCGGAATTATAGTCGTGAGCAATAATATACAGTCATAGACAGATCTTTTCGGTCTCAACCGAAACAATACATTTATTCAAGTTAAAGCACACATCTGCGCCCAGCAAAACACACCCTGGTAGTGTATTACAAACAAACACAGTACAGTACATGCCCTGGCCCATAAACAGGCCACTAATGTGAAGTACCCATGTCTAAAACACCCCTGCTCGGATTCAAAAGTGCACCACTGAAATCTGTCCAACAGATCCTTGCAAAAACCTTCCCACTAAAACCCCTCAGGCTTGGTTGGGACACACGATACCCTTTCAGACTATGTGGTGGTCTGTGATAAATGCTCACCAATTACCCCTCTGGCTTACTCGCTGCTCTGAGGCGTATCTTCTGTGTCTTCATGTCCAGTCTCAAGGTCAGCTTCCCAGTCAAGGTAGCAAGGCTCTCTGGTGTTTCTTCTCTGCGTCCCAGACAGAGTGCTCAGTCCTTGTGTATTGAAAGAAACAAGCAGGTGTAGAAGAGGGGAGAGAGAGCAAGATAGCAGCCAAGACTGCCTCTCTTATACTTGCAAAAATGCTTCTTCTCACGCCAAAAGTCCAACTGTCCTTCCCCTGAGGCTGTGCAACTCAAAAGCAAAATCAAGTCTTTGGCCTGTCCCTTTGTCAACTGGGCTGTACCTCGATGTGTGGCTCTGATGAGTCTGTGGTTGAATAGCTTTCCTTTGTCTTTTGATGACCTGAAACCCTGGCCACTTTACTTAATGTCTCACTGATTGCAAGACAAAAGGTCTGTCCACCAACCATTCCTGCCATTGACTCCTTGTCCACCTGATGTGTATTCCTGTGGGGCATGTTTGGACCTGTCCCACGTCAGTGCTGTCTGCTCTCTGCAGTAACAGAAAATGTGTCCAAGCAATGTTCTAAACTTTGAGCTTTTGCTGTTGATGTTTTTGCCGTATCTTACACTCTGCCGGCCACAGCGCCCACCACCTGCAGGCCACCTCGTGCCTCAAGGTCAGACAGCGGTTGCAGTTCCAAGTTCCCCTCCTCCAATCCTCTGCTGCTCCCGTTATGTGCCATTGTGGCCTGCAAAAGAAAGGAACTCATGCCTGCCATTGTGGAATAGCTGTGAATGTAGGCAAGGCATGAGATGAGGATGTGAGTCTGAGTATCTGCAGATACTTGGTGGTTGAGTGGTGTGGAAGTGGTGCTGTGCACAGTGTGTGCAGACAGAGGTTGAGAAGCTGGTATGGAGGAGGTGTGGACACTTGTACTCACCTTCGCCACCCGATATAGGTCATTGAATTTTTTCCTGCACTGGGTGAGGCTTCTCTGCACCTCAGTGCTGGCCGACACCTCCTGGGTCACCTCATCCAACATGGCCTGGAAAACCTGCGGTGATGGCCACCTTTTCGATGCAGGGAACAGCGACTCCCTCCTGGTCTCAGGTGCTCCCACCAATGCCTCCAGAGCCGCATCGTTAAATCGTGTGGCCCTCTCCCTTGAAGGCGGATTGGCAGCAGCCATTTCACAATCTTCCTCAGCTCCACAGATCACTGGCTGAAGTGCAGCACGGCTGAAAATGAGCAGCAGCTGGTTCAAATGACCTCTCCTTTAAGAGCCAGATCGAGCTGGAGTCAAAAATTGAAGGCTGATTGATGAATGGAACTATGCTGAAATTGCGTAAGTGGCTGTGACTAGCGCCCCTGCAGCACCTAGCAGAGGCCATTAGTGCCTCATTTTCTGCCTCCTCTTCATTTCTGGGGCGAAAAAGACGAATTTCACAAAATTTGGCAAGGCCTCTCGCCTGGCGCTAAATTTCCTAAAAGTAAAAAATTACCGCCCCAAGCGGAGCGCTAACAAATATCGCCCTCTGGGTCTCTAATTGAAGTCACTGTAATCTTTTTGATAATGCACATTTAATGCTTATAATTAACAGTTGATGTCAAGTAACATTTGCTCGAACCACATTGTCAACAATCTAATAATTATAGTTAGGATGTTCCTTGATAGGTTTTGTCAAGTTTAATTAATTTGTAATTAGAATTGTGCACTGTACAATGCAGGGAGCAGTATTTCAAACATTTTCCCTCCGATATTCCTTGTAAAGTGTGACTGCAGTGCATATCCCTCTGTTACAATACGACCAGGTCAATTTAAAATTATCACCATATTTGAGATAGAAGAAATTACTTAATTACAAATTAATGTTAAAAGCCATTTCACAGCTTTACCGATGTAATACATTCATGCAGTGTCTCGTAAGTTATGTTAAGGTCATGAAACACTCAATATTCATCTGTTCTTGAACTGCGATAGAACGGCGATGTAGAAAACATAAATTATACGGAGAATAATGAGCATCCAGGGGTAAGTTATAGGGCCTTAACCTAAACATGCAGTTCAGATGAGGTCAGAAACAGAGAGATTGGTTTACAAAAGTCATCTGAAATGAGAAGTCAAGTTACAATCTTGGTCTTCCAGCCTGGTATTTTTTTATTTGTATCTCTGGGGGGAATTTTAGATTCAATTGTTTTGGAGTACAATACCATCGTGCAATAACTGCATAGGTTACAATATGATACAGGTTGGAGCTCCCTTATCCGGGACTCCCTTATCCTGCACCACCCCTCGTCCAACACCATTCCCAACGCCGGGGAGCGCACGCGCAGCACGCGGCAGTGTTCTCCGACAGGAACAAATTGAAGTCCTTCCTTGCTACCGACTCCCGCAATCGCTGGCCTGACCCCGCGATCCACCGCCCCTCTCTCCCCACCCACGATCTCTCCGCCGCGCTCCCAGATCCCAGCCAGCCAGCCCCGATATCCCTGACTGCTCTGCTGCAAACTCTGCTGGACCAGCAGTCCAACTAGGCAAATGTTCTACCGACTGGGAAACAGATGAGCAATGAGCAAATATGACTGGTGTTGGCGATCTCTTCCACCACTGACAATTCCACCCCCCCCTACGGCCTCCCATGCTACCGAACGCCCAGCCCCCAGCCCCCAGCCAGCCCCGATGTCCCCGAGCGCCAGGGAAGGTCCAAAACATGCAGATAATCGTAACGTTGCCTACATGTACCATCAATCGGAGTTCATGAACGTTATAAAAACGACACTTATTGTACACAATAATGTGTGCACTTGGTCGCTATGGCACAGAAATGAAGACACATAGAAACATAGAAAATAGGTGCAGAAGTAGGCCATTCGGCCCTTCGAGCCTGCACCACCATTCAATAAGACCATGGCTGATCATTCAATTCAGTACCCTTGTCCTGCTTTCTCTCCATATCCCTTGATCCCTTTAGCTGTAAGGGTCATATCTAACTCCCCCTTGAATATATCCAACGAACTGGCATCAACAGCTCTCTGAAGTAGGGAATTCCACAGGTTAGCAACTCTCTGAGTGAAGATGATTCTCCTCATCTCAGTCCTAAATGGCTTACCCCTTATCCTTAGACTGTGTCCCCTGGTTCTGGACTTCCCTAACATCGGGAACATTCTTCCTGCATCTAACCTGCCCAATCCCGTCAGAATTTTATAAGTTTCTATGAGACCCCCTCTCATCCTTCTAAACTCCAGTGAATACAGGCCCAGTCAATCCAGTCTCTCCTCATATGTCAGTCCTGCCATCCCGGGAATCAGTCTGGTGAACCTTCGCTGCACTCCCTCAATAGCAAGAATGTCCTTCCTCAGATTAGGAGACCAAAACGGAACATAATATTCCAGATGAGGCCTCAATAAGGCCCTGTACAACCTCCCTGCTTCTATACTCAAATCCCCTAGCTATGAAGACCAACATACCATTTGCCTTCTTCACCGCCTGCTGAACCTGCATGCCAACTTTCAATGGCTGATGTACCATGACACCCAGGTCTCGCTGCACCTCTCCTTTTCCTAATCTGCGGCCATTCAGATAATATTCTGCCTTTCTGTTTTTCCCACCAAAGTGGATAACCTCACATTTATCCACATTATACTGTCATCTGCCACGTGTTTACCCACTCACCTAACCTGTCCAATTCACCCTGCAGCCTTTTAGCGTCCTCCTCACAGCTCACACTGCCACCCAGCTTAGCGTCATCTGCAAATTTGGAGATATTACATTCAATTCCCTCATCCAAATCATTAATGTATAATATAAATAGCTGGGGTCCCAGCACTGGGCCCTACGGTATCCCACTAGTCACTGCCTGCCATTCTGAAAAGGACTCGTTTATCCCGACTCTCTGCTTCCTGTCTGCCAACCAGTTCTCTATCCACGTCAGTACATTACCCCCAATACCATATGCTTTAATTTTGCACACCAATCTCTTGTGTGGGATCTTGTCAAAAGCCTTTTGAAAATCCAAATACACTACATCCACTGGTTCTCCCTTGTCCACTCTACCAGTTACATCCTCAAAAAATTCCAGAAGATTTGTCAAGCAGGATTTCCCTTTCATAAATCTATGCTGACTTGGACCAATCCTATCACTGGTTTCCAAATGCGCTGCTATTTCATCTTTAATAATTGATTCCAACATTTTCCCCACTGCTGATGTCAGGCTAACCAGTCTATAATTCCCGATTTTCTCTCTCCCTCCTTTCTTAAAAAGTGGTGTTACATGAGCTACCCTCCAGTCCATAGGAACCAATCCAGAGTTGATAAAATGTTGGAAAACGATCACCAATGCATCCACTATTTCTGGGGCTACTTCCTTACGTACTCTGGGATGCAAGCTATCAGGCCCCGGGGATTTATCGGCCTTCAATCCCATCAATTTCCCTGACACAATTTCCCGCCTAATAAGGATTTCCTTCAGTTCCTCCTTCTCACTAGACCCTCGGTCCCCTAGTATTTCTGGAAGGTTATTTGTGTCTTCCTTCGTGAAGACAGAACCAAAGTATATGTTTAACTGGTCCGCCATTTCTTTGATCCCCATTATAAATTCACCTGAATCTGACTGCAAGGGATCTATGTTTGTTTTCACTAATCTTTTTTCTCTTCACATATCTATAAAAGCTTTTGCAGTCAGTTTTTATGTTCCCAGCATGCTTCATCTCATACTCTATTTTCCTCCTCCTAATTAAACCCTTTGTCCTCCTCTGCTGTATTACAAAATTCTCCCAGTCCTCAGGTTTGCTACTTTTTCTGGCCAATTTATATGCCTCTTCCTTGGATTTAACACTATCCTTAATTTCCCTTGTTAGCCACGGTTGAGCCACCTTCCCCGTTTTATTTTTACTCCAGACAGGGATGTACAATTGTTGAAGTTCATCCATGTGATCTTTAAATGTTTTCCATTGCCTATCCACCGTCACCCCTTTAAGTAGCACTCGCCAGTCTAATCTAGCCAATTCATGTCTCATACCATCGAAGTTACCTTTGTCCAAGTTCAGGACCCTAGTCTCTGAATTAACTTTGTCACTCTCCATCTTAATAAAGAATTCTATCATATTATGGTCACTCTTCCCCAAGGGGTCTCACACAATAAGATTGCTCATTAGTCCTTTCTCATTACACATCACCTAGTCTAGGATGGCCAGCCCTCTAGTATGTTCCTCGACATATTGGTCTCAAAAACCATCCCTAATACACTCCAGGAAATCCTCCTCCACCGCATTGCTACCAGTTTGGTTAGCCCAATCTATATGTAGATTAAAGTCGCCTATGATAACTGCTGTTCCTTTATTGCACGCATCCCTAATTTCTTGTTTAATGCTGTCCCCAACCTCATTACTACTGTTTGGTGGTCTGTACACAATTCCCACTAGGATAATTGGGCTGGATTTTCCAGTTTCCTGCACTCTGGGTTTCACCCCGGAGCAATGGCAATTGTGGCGGTGAGAGTTTCAGCCCCCCGCAGGCCTCTGGATTAATAACCCGGAGCCAAGAGTTCAAATCCCAGCACTGCAGCTTGTGAATTTGAAATCAGTTAATTAAATAAATAATTAAGCTGGAATAAAAAGTTACTATCAGTAATGGGGCTGATGGATTGCCGTAAAAACCCATCTAGTTCACTAATGTCCTTTAAGGAATTAATCTGTCGTCCTTACCTGGTCTGGCCTATATATGACTCCAGACCCACAGCAATGTGGTTCACTCTGAAATGGCCTTGCAAACCACTCAATTGTACCAAACTGGTAAAAAAATAAATAAGAATAGAACAGACTATTCGGCAAAAACCAGTCAACCCTGAACAATCCTCCTCACTAACATCTGGGGAAAAAATTGACTCGTCAACCAAGAGCCTGACATAGTCATACTCAAGAATCATATCCTTCAGCCAATGTCCCAGATTCCTCCATCACCATCTCTGGGTATGTCCTGTCCCAACGGCAGGGCAGACCCACTAGAGGTGGCTGCACAGTGGTATGGAGTTAGGAGGGAGGGAGTGGCCCTGGGAGACCTCAACATTGACTCTGGGCGCCATGAAGTCTCATGGCTTCGGATTAAGTATGGGCAAGGCATCCTCCTGCTGATATCCATTTAACGCCCTCCCTCAGCTGATGAATCAGTACTCCTCCATGTTGAACAGCAATTGGAAGAATCACTGAGGATAGCAAGTGCAGAGTGGCTTGGTAGTACCACTACTGTCCGAACTGGCCAAGTCCCGAAGGACATAGCTGCTAGTCTGTGCTTGCGGCAGGTGGTAAGATAACCAACGCGAGGGAAAAACTTACTAACCTCATCCTCACCAATCTATCTGTTCCAGATGCATCTGTCCATGGCATCATTGGTAGCAGTGACCACCTCACAGTCATGTGGAGACAAAGTCCCATCTTCACACTGAGGACACCCTCCGTCGTGTTGTGTGGCACTACCACCGTTCTAAATGGGATAGATTCAGAACAGATCTATCAGCTCAAAACTGGGCATTCATGAGTCGCTGTGGGCCATCAGCAACAGCAGAATTGTATTCCATCATAATCTGTAACCTCATGGCCCAGCATATCCCTCACACTACCCATTACCATCAAACCAGGGGACCAACCCTGGTTCAATGAGAGTGTAGAGGAGCATTCCAGGAGCAGCACCAGGCATACCTAAAACTGAGGTGCCAACCTGGGGAAGCTGCAACACAGGACTACATGCATGCTAAACATTGCAAGCAACTCGCTGTAGACAGAGCTAAGCGATTCCACATTGACAGATCAATTAAATGCTCTGCAGTCCAGCCACTTCCAGCCGTGCATGGTTGTGAATAATTAAACAACTAATGGGAGGGAACATCCCCATCCTCAATGATAGTGGAGCATAGTACATTCGTGTAAAAGACAAGGTTAAAGTGTTTGTAACCATCTTCAGCCAGAAGTGCTGAGTGGATGATCCATCTCGGCCTCTTCCTGGGGTCCCCACCATCACAGAAGCCAGCCTTCAGCCATTTCGAGTCACTCCATGTGACAACAAGAAAGGACTGAGCACACTGGATACAGCAAAGGCTATGGGTCCTGACAACATCCTGGCTGTCGTGGTCTGAATTAGCTGCACCTCTAGCCAAGCTGTTACAGTACATCTACAACACTGGCATCTGATTTGCCCAGCTATGACCTATCCGAAAAAGGCAGGACAAATCCAATCTGGCCAATTACTGCCCCGTCAGTCTACTCTCAATCATCAGCAAAGTGTTGGAAGGTGTCGTCCTCAGTGCTATCCAATGGCACTTCCTCACCAATAACCTGCTCACTGATGCTCAGTTTGGGCTCTGCCAGGAATACTTGGCTCTAAACCTCATTACATCCTTGGTCCAAGCATAGACAAAAGAGCTGAATTCCAGAGCTGAGAGACTGCCCTTGACATTAAGGCAGTATTTGACTGAGTGTGGCACCAAGGAGGCCTAGTTAAATTGAAGTCAATGGGGATCAGGGGGAAGTCTCTCCACTGGCTGGAGCCATACTGAGCACAAAGGAAGATGGTTCGGGTTGTTGGAGGCCAGCTATCACAGCCCCAGGACATCACTGCAGGTGTTCCTGAGGGCAATGTCTTCGGCCCAACCATCTGCAGCTGCTTCCTCAATGAACTCCCCTCCATCATAAGGTCAGAAGTGGGGATGTTCACTGATGACTGCACAGTGTTTAGTTCCATTGGCAACTCCTCAGATAATGAAACAGTCCATGTCCGCATGCAACAAGACCTGGACAACATCCAGGCTGATAAGTGGCAAGTAACATTTGTGCCACACAAATGCCAGGCAAAGACTATCTCTAACAAGAGAAATTCTAACCACCACCCCTTGACATTCAATGGCATTACCATCACCGAATACCCCACCATCAATATCTTGGGGATCATCTTTGACCAGAAACTTAACTGGACCAGCCACATAAATACTGTGACTACAAGGGCAGATCAGAGGCTGGGTATTCTGCAGCAAGTGACTCACCTGCTGACTCCCCAAAGCCTTTCCCCCATCTACAAAGCATAAGTCAAGATTGTGACGGAATACTCCCCACTTGCCTGGATGAGTGCAGCTCCAACAACACTCAAGAAGCTCGACACCATCCAGGACAAAGCACGCCATCCACCACCTTAAACATCCACGCCCTCCACCACCAGCGCACCATAGCTGCAGTGTGTACCATCTACAAGATGCGCTGCAGCAACTCGCTGCTCCTTCATCAGCGCTGGATCAAAATCCTGAAACTCCCTCCCTAACAGCACTGTGGGAGTACCTTCACCACAAGGACTGCAGTGGTTCAAGAAGGCGGCTCATCACCCCCTTCTCAAGGGCAATTAAGGATGAGCAATACGTGCTTGCCTTGCCAGAGATGTTCATATCCCGTGAATGAATAATTTCAAAAAACTTCTAAATGAAATATCTGCAGTTCAATTCCTGCAGGATATCACAGTGTAACATCTGCATTACATCACAGTACAATATCTGAAGCACTTCACAGTACAATTCCTGCAGTACTCTATAATACATTACACGTAATACATTTCAGTACATTACCTGAAGTACACTATAATACTGCGCCCAGAGCACAATACGTGAGTGCATCACAGTGCAACACTTGCAACGCACCATGGTACATTGGCCTGGATTTTGCGGTAGTAATGCCAGGTTTGCCATCATCACTCCTCTGAAACTGACTGTAACTTCAGTGTTGGGGTAAGAAATTAGTGGGTGCATAGCTTTAAGAAGAGAATGATGGGAAAAGATTCCTAGTAAGCTAAATGTAAGGCACAAAGGCAGATTAAAAGAATGCCTTAGGCAAAAGGGAAGGATCCACAGGTACAGCCAAAGAAAAGCCTGTGGAGTGATTTTCACTGATTGTGTAGAGATCATCATCATAGGCTGTCCCTCGAACGAGGATGACTTGATCCACATGAGTTCACAGATGTTTCAATGAAGGACCCGATGTTCCAGTCCTGAATCTAATTGAGGGGGTGGAAGATGCCTGTGCGGGGATTTTTTTAACATGTGGTGACCATTGCACACCAGCCACCACATGGGCTTGACAGAGTTGGGCCTTTATCCAGTGGCAAGGGTTAACCAGGACAGCTGGAGACCTGTTCTGCTGCATGGACCTAGTGCGCACACATATCGCAGTGTGGGTTGGCCCATGCTGCCCCTGGGCCCTCGCCTCTTCTGGGCCTCGTACCCTCATTCGCCGCACCTCCGCCACGATCTCTAGCCGCGCCTCCATCACAAACATTCACCGCAACTCCATCACGATCCCTCACCGCTCCTCCGTCACAAAAACACTCGCCATGTAGAGAAACTAGCTGCTAAAAGCATTACAATTAAATAAACGAGACAGCTAGGAAAAGCTTGGCAGCAGAGACATGCACAGACAAGGAGATCAGATAAAACAACTGGTGATAAGAATGGGAGAGAGACTTTCATTGTACAGAGAAACCAGGTAATAGACCCCTGGTTACGGGACCCACGAACCATCAAAACCATTGTACCATTAACTTAAAAGACAGTATCTGTATGAACTCAGCCTCCCAGAACAAACACAATGTAAGCCCTATATAACTGGTAGCAGAATTGTGTTTGATTGAGAAGGTGGGAAGAGACATCTAGACCTCTCCAAGGCATGTGCTCGAGAAAAAAAGAGCTAATGTTGAATTAAGACCTACCCGACTTGACTCATTAGGAGAACCAGAGGTGGTCTCAGTTGAAAAGCAACTGAGACAGCGCAGGTGTAATTCACCCGGACGAGGTCCGGTCTCGGAAGTGTTACCTCAACATTTAGGATTTAACGCTTGCGCATGCGCAGATAAACGCGAACACCCTGAAGTTGCACAGTGTTCAGTTCCATTGGCAACTCCTCAGATAATGAAGCAGTCCATTCCCGCATACAACAAGACTTGGACAACATCCAGGCTTGGGCTGATAAGTGGCAAGTAACATTCGCGCCACACATGTGCCAGGCGATGACTATCTCGTGGCCGACAATCAGTGAAATCAGCTGAACTGGCGAAAACTTCCACAACTTCTTCAATATGATTGGCTGCTTAGACAGTTGGATGACATGACTGCTGCCCACGCTGGTGATCCCCTTTTGAGAGATCGACAATCAAAGTAAGGTCAAGAAAGCTAAAGGTTTTGCCACAGAGATCGCAAGATCTTTGTGGGCAGCTTTCTTCGAGGTTCGCTGCGATCGCCGTCGCCTTGCCGCTGACTGCAATTTCTGGGCTATTGCCTTCAGTACCTGGCAGTGTAGTATCTGCGGAATATTTTAATACCTGCAGTACATTACAGCATTATTTTAATGATGCATTACAGTACAATATCTGAAGTACATTTCTTTACAATACTTGCACTACATCATAGTGCAATAACTACCGTACACAACATTGCATTTCAATACCAGGATTAACATGCAGAAAATTTAAATGCAATATCTGTGGTGCACTGCTTTACAATATCTTCAATACATCACAGCACAACACACACTCAGTATGTAACATAAATTAAAAAAACAAAATGGTGTACTTTGTGTCAGTAAATGAAAGCCATTAATGACCTGCACTTATAGGTGTTAACATTGAATCTGACACAATGCACAGGGGGCCGTGGTCCTCCCATTATACCCAGGCCCATCCAAACCTGAGCCTCTGTGAATGCCACTCAGGTGAAATGCAGCATCAGCAGAGGGGTCACGTGTTAACTTCTCCCAAGTTAACAAACAGACATGGACCAAGTTGCAAAGCTCAGCTTACGAGAGCGATTGGTAATCAGAAATGCGATTAGAATAATGGTAAGAGGCAGAACACATAAAACTCTAATGTACCATCCTGTATATCTATCTCTGAAATGTTTGAACATTGTGTCCGTCAGGGTGATTAAATGATTTAATATAAATGAGTTTAAAAAGTTAATTCTCAGGATGTGAGCATTTCTGGCAAGGCCGACATTGATTACCCATCGGTAGTTGCCCCAAGAAAGTGGTGGTGGGCCATCTACTTGACACTGAGTGCTTCTTTGGCTTCTGCAGCGGGCAGTTTAGAGTTATAGGGGGAGCAATTTGGGAGGACCCATGTCTGATGTCACATGTAGATTGGACTGTGTAGTAACAGTAGATTTCTTTCCCTAAAGGACCTCGACAAAGGAGTTGGGGAGTTTTCAACAATCCAACTGTTTATGATCACTTTTATTGATAGCAGCTTTTAAATTATTTTTAAAAACTGATTTTAAATTACCATGATGGGATTTGAACTCAGTTTCTCCAGATTATTAGTTCAGCTCTATTGGATTACTAGTTTAGTAACATAACCATTACATGACCATATCTTATCTGCTGTGACAGCAGACCTTTGGTCATTGCCCGTGTAATTACAGAGTGATCTGCTCATACACAGCAGGTACCAAAAACAAGCAAGTTGCCCATCTGTTTTCACGAAGGAAGACACAAATAACCTTCCAGAAATACTAGGGGACCGAGGGTCTAGTGAGAAGGAGGAACTGAAAGATATCCTTATAAAGCGGGAAATTGTGTTAGGGAAATTGATGGGATTGAAGGCCGATACATCCCCGGGGCCTGATAGTCTGCATCCTAGAGTACTTAAGAAAGTGGCCCTAGAAATAGTGAATGCATTGGTGATCATTTTCCAACAGTCTATCGACTCTGGATCAGTTCCTATGGACTGGAGCATAGCTAATGTAATACCACTGTTTAAAAAAGGAGGGAGAGAGAAAACGGGTAATTATAGACCGGTTAGCCTGATATCAGTTGTGGGGAAAATGTTAGAATCAATTATTAAAGATGAAGTGGCAGTACATTTGGAAAGCAGTGAAAGGATCGGTCCAAGTCAGCCTGGATTTAAGAAAGGGAAATCCTGCTTGACAAATCTTCTCGAATTTTTTGAGGATGTAACTGGTAGAGTGGACAAGGGAGAACCAGTGAATGTGGTGTATTTGGACTTTCAAAAGGCTTTCGACAAGGTCCCGCACAAGAGATTGGTATGCAAAATCAAAGCACATGGTATTGGGGGTAATGTATTGACATGGATAGAAAACTGGTTGGCAGACAGGAAGCAGAGAGTCGGGATAAACGGGTCCTTTTCAGAATGGCAGGCAGTGACGAGTGGAGTGCTGCAGGGCTCAGTGCTGGGACCCCAGCTATTTACAATCTACATTAACGATTTAGATGAAGGAATTGAGTGTAATATCTCCAAGTTTGCTGATGACACTAAACTGGGTGGCGGTGTGAGATGTGAAGAGGACGTTAAAAGGCTGCAGGGTGACTTGGACAGGTTAGGTGAGTGGGCAAATGCATGGCAGATGCTGTATAATGTGGATAAATGTGAGGTTATCTACTTTGGGGGCAAAAACACGAAGGCCGAATATTATCTGAATGGTGGCAGATTAGGAAAAGGGGAGGTGCAATGAGACCTGGGTGTCATGGTTCATCAGTCATTGAAAGTTGGCATGCAGGTACAGCAGGCGGTGAAGAAGGCAAATGGTATGTTGGCCTTCATCGCTAGGGGATTTGAGTATAGGAGCAGGGAGATCTTACTGCAGTTGTACAGGGCCTTGGTGAGGCCTCACCTGAATATTGTGTTCAGTTTTGGTCTCCTAATCTGAGGAAGGGCATTCTTGCTATTGAAGGAGTGCAGTGAAGGTTCACCAGACTGATTCCCGGGATGGCGGGACTGACATATGAGGAGAGACTGGATCAACTGGGTCTTTATACACTGGAGTTTAGAAGGATGAGAGGGGATCTCATAGAAACTTATAAGATTCTGACGGGACTGGACAGGTTAGATGCAGGAAGAATGTTCCCGATGTTGGAGAAGTCCAGAGCCAGGGGTCACAGTCTAAGGATAAGGGGTAGGCCATTTAGGACTGAGATGAGGAGAAACGTCTTCATTCAGAGTCGTTAACCTGTGGAATCCCTACCACAGAGAGTTGTTGATGCAAGTTCACTGGATATATTCAAGAGGGAGTTAGATATGGCCCTTACGGCTTAAGGGATCAAGGGGTTATGGAGAGAAAGCAGGTAAGGGGTACTGAGGGAATGATCAGCCATGATCTTATTGAATGGTGGTGCAGGCTTGAAGGGCCGAATGGCCTACTGCTGCAGCTATTTTCTATGTTTCTATACTTTGTTTAAAGCAGCAGAACTTTTGAAATTGGGTCAAAATTTAGATTTTGTACAATGAGAATTGTGATTTTGAATATGGCTTGGCGTGGAGCACTGTTTGCAACATTGTTCTTCGAACTGTGCATTTAATGTGCAGCGTCTAACAGCAACTGCCACTGTCCTTAATGTGTCAGCCATGGCTCAGTGTACAGCATGCTCATCTCTGAGTCAGAAGGTTGTGGGTTCAAGTCCTCCTTCAGAGGGTTGAAGTACAAAAAATCAATGCTGACATTCCACTGGAATGCTGCGCTGCCGGAGGTGCTCTCTTTGGATGAGATGTTAAATTGAGAGCCCATCTGCCCTCTGAGATGGATGTCAAAAGATCCCATGACACTATTTCAAAGAAGAGCAGGGAGTTATGCCCTGCCCAATATTTATTCCTCAATCAATATAATTGAAAAACAGATGATCTGGTCATTATCACGTTGCTGTTTGTGAGAGGTTGCTGTGTGCAATGTGCAGCTGCATTTCCCACATTGCAACAGTGACGACACTTCATTGGCTGTAAAGTGCTTTCGGACTTCCTGAAGTTGTAAAAGGCGCTATATAAATGCAAATCTTTCTTACTTATAACCCAATTTAGTCACACACACACATGAATATGGATGATGAAGGTGATCTGTGTTATTAAAAGCATATTAGAATCATTTTTATAATCAAATTTAATAATTCGTTACTTTTAGGAAGAGGAGGGAATTTTAATATTAGCATCCAAGACCACTGGAAGTATGATAAAGAGGGCTGTTTAGGTTCAGTGTGACATTTTATAATACAGGATTCTGGTATGAGCAAAATATACTTAAAGGAAATAACTTTGAAGAATGCAAAGGAACTTTCTTAAAGAATTCCAAACTCCCTGAAATATTTCAATATTTTTGAGAGAGCCTTTTATCTGTACCTTTGTATAATTTGACTCTATTTTCTGCTCAGTATAGAGACTAGGGGGGGGGGAAGTTTTAACCCCCGGTACGGGCGGGATGGGGGTCGGGTGAGATCTTAAAATGTTAAAAATCTAAATCCCGACCCTAACCCGCCTTCAAACCGCTTAATTCCATTTTAACGGAGGCGGGACGGGGGGCAGACAACCAACCCGCTCACAGGAGCTTCACATCTAACCGCCATTTTAAATTTAACCCTGGCATTTCAGGTTTCGCAGGTCTCAGGAAACGTGACGGCTAAAGGGAGGCGATGACAGCGGGATCCAGCTTGGATGTGCCATTCCACGTACCTGCAAGATCCAGTCTACCTGCTTCACCAAAACACCCCGGTGATCGGACACCCCCCTCTGACCCTTCCGATCTCCTCCAATCTCACTCCCAGATCCTTCCGATCTCCCCCTGCTCTGGTCACCGATCACTCCCCCCGGTCTCAGATCTCCTCGATGGTGCCTGGCTCACGTCTCCCGATCTTCCTCCCCCCCCCCACTGGCCTCCCCAAATCCTCCCTCTCCTGTTCTTTGCTCCTCAGCTGCGGCCTTGGTCAGAGGGTCTACCCGCCCGACAGCTAGCCAGCCTCTCAACCTGGCTGGCTGCGGCTGGGAAACTGAGTTAAAATCAGCAGAGCCTGAGGGAAGCCCGTTCTTCAGGGTTTCCCGACCTCAATCCAGCCCCCCCGTCTCCAGGTTAATATCCAGCCCGACCAACTCAAAGCACTCTCATGATTAAAAAAGAGTTTTATTCTCTATGTTCACTGGATCAATACATTTACAAAACATGTAGCCAAGCAGGTACAACAGGCCTTAAATCAATTGGATTAATTGTACTAATTGAAGCTTCATTTATAAAATACTGTTTGCTCTCTCGACCATGTGAGTTATTACACCTTTAGCTAATAATGTAAGAGCAGTTTTGAAAGACACAGGAAGTGTTGCAAAATAAAGTGTATTGTTTCACATTCTGAGACATGACAAATGTGTACTAAACTGGAACCTTGAAGAAAAATCATCGGAAAAAGCAAGAAGGTCCTTTGCAATTGAGGTGTACTGTGCTTCACTTTTGTGACCAGAATTGTGTATCCTGGAAGTAAAAGGACTGCTTCGGTCAAATTAAAAATGATTCAGAGGTGTATAGGGTTAATGCACTTCTGATTTATGAAGATACTGAAAGTTGTCACTAGAGAATACCTTAGTTATGATCAACCAGCATTATACCAGGTCATAGGCAGTCCCTCGGAATCGAGGAAGACTTGCTTCCACTCTTAAAATGAGTTCTTAGGTGGCTGAACAGTCCAATACGAGAACCACAGTCCCTGTCACAGGTGGAACAAATAATCATTGAGGGAAAGGGTGGGTGGGACAGGTTTGTCGCACACTCTTTCCGCTGCCTGCGCTTGATTTCTGCATACTCTCGACGATGAGACTCGAGGTGCTCAGTGCCCTCCCGGATGCACTTCCTCCACTTAGGGCTATCTTTGTCCAGGGGCTCCCAGGTGTCAGTGGGGATATTGCACTTTATCAGGGAGACTTTGAGGGTGTCCTTGTAACGTTTCCTCTGCCCACCTTGGTACATTTGCCGTGAAGGAGTTCCCGGTAGAATGCTTGCTTTGGGAGTCTCGTGTCTGGCATGCGGACAATATGGCCTGCCCATTGGAGCTCATCAAGTGTGGTCAGTGCTTCAATGCTGAGGATGTTGGCCTGATCGAGGACGCTAACTTTGGTGCGTCTGTCCTCCCAGGGGATTTGTAGGATCTTGCGGAGGCATCGCTGATGGTATTTCTCCAGTGACATGAGGTGTCTACTGTACATGGTCCATGTCTCTGAGCCATACAGGAAGGCGGGTATTACTACAGCCCTGTGTAGCATTATTGGGGGAAGAGGAACAATATTTTAGATACTGTTACTTTTGGGAATCCCTTTATGAATTAACACAACAGCTTTGACACACTGCAGAGCACTTTGTCACTTGCTCACTACCAGACAACAAGCACTCTACTCCCAGCTATGTCACGGCAGGCAAGTCCCAGGAGGGCAGAGCAAACGACTTACGGACACTCTCAAAGCCTCCTTGAAAAAAATTTTCATCCCCACCGATTCTTGGGATCCCTGGCACAAAGTGGAGAAGAAGTATCCGAGAAGGCGCCGAACACTTCAAGTCTCTCGAGGAACACGCGGAAGTCAAGTACAAACAACGGAAGGAGCACACGACAACCCAAGCACACCACCCACCTGTCCTTCCAACCACCATTTGCCCTACCTGTGACGGAGACTGTAGGGGATTCACCGTGGACTCATCAGTCAACTGAGAACTCATATTAGTGTGGAAGCAAGTCATCCTCAACTCCAGGGGACTGCCTAAGAAGAAGAAGACTGCCAGAAACCTAGGCCGCGAGATTCACCCCCCCAAGCGCCGGTAGAGTGGGCCATTTAACTAAAAGAAAAATGGCGTCCACCTCGCTTCCGCCCACTTCCGGCGCAGCCCGCGCTGTTTTCCACCTTGCTGAGGGCGATAGTGCGGGCCGGGCCAGGCACGTGCTGGTAGAATGCAAAGTAGTCAGTGTGTGACGCTGATTTGACACACAACTTGCCACTCCATTCGACACCCTCTCCTAAACACACACAGCTGAACTTTAAGCTGCACGAGGGAGCCCTCACCAGCGTTACTTAAAGGCACACATTCACCTGGGTCGATTATTGTTTTTGTATTGGCTCTTGCTGATTTTGTAGGAGTAGATTTAAAAAGTTGTTAAAGTGTGCAGGGAGTGCTGCTGGATGTTGGGAAGGTGTTGTCTCCTGCTGGACGGCCTCTGACTACACCACTTGCTCCCAGTCATGGGGGCTCTAGTTGCAGTCCCCCTCGCGCTGCAGCATGACAGGGAGATAGAGCAGAGGCAGCAAAGGGGACATGCTGCTCATAGAGGGAGGGGGGCTCTCAGCAGGAGGCCTTACCCCCCCGGGGTCTTCAGGAAACATTTCTCCTACCTGCACCTAAGACAGGAGCAGTGTGTTCGGCGGCTCCGCTTCACCAAGGAGGTGGGCACAGAACTCTGCCACCTCCTGGAACCAGACCTGCAGCCTCAGAGCAGGGCGACAATGCACTACCAGTGACCTTCAAGGTCACCGTGGCCTTGAATTATTTTGCCAGTGGATTCTTCCAGGCTGGAACAGGCGACATATCTAACATTTCTCAGTTCGCCATCCATCGCTGCATCCAGAAGGTCACAGAGGCTCTGTACTCTAGGAGAAGGCACTGCATTGTCTTCTCTGTGAACAGAGAGAAGCAGGAGGAGCGCGCATGTGGCTTTGCCAGGATATGAGACTTCCCCGTGGTGCAGGGCGCCATCGACTGCACACTCGTGGCTTTGCGGGTGCCGCATATCAAGGTTTTGATGCACCGTAACCGCAAAGGGTACAACTCATTAATGTGCAGTTGGTGTGCGACCACGCCCAGCATGCCATGATGGTGAATGGCCGGTATCCTGGCAGCAGTCGTGATGCCTTCTTCCTGCGCCAGTCCTCTGTGCCAGCAATCTTCCAGCCACCACATCTACATCTGGCTGATGACTCCTCTCTGCAACACCACCACTCATGACCTTGCAATCATATAATGACAGCCATGCTGCCACCATGATCATTATTCAGCAGACCATTGGTTTGAAGCAATGGTTCCACTGCCTCGGCCACTCAGGAGGAGCCCACCAGTACTGGCCGGAGCAGGTGTCTCAATTCGTGCTGGTCTACTGTATCCTCCACAACTTGACCATCATGAGGGCACAGCCCTTGCCACCATGGCTTCTGCAACCACCTCAAGAGGAGGAGGAAGGGAGGAGGCAGCATATCCATGTTCCGGACGGGCTGTCTGTGAGAGCATCATCAGACTCCAGATCACCCTTGCTCAATATTTCCCACTTTACCATCCCCCTGTCACAGAATATCACTGCGTCCTCTTGGCCACAATGCTGAAATGAAAGCCACCACGAAACCAAACATTCCAAACATAATTTATAAATCAACCAATCAATCCAATACTACATAACAAAGTCAACTTATCACCCTTGTGCATTCCCCTAGTGCCTGTCGTCCGTGTGCCTTTGCCTGTCCTAGTGCTCCTACACAGTGCTACCCCAGTGGCTGCTACATGGCTGGTGGGAGGCTGCTGACTTTCAGGGGGGAGAGACTGCAGATGGCCTTGCAGGGTGACCTCGAGCAGCTCTGGGCCTAGAAGGCCCGGCTGTAGACTGCACCACCTCGGCATGGGGGGCAGCCTGGGCCGGCTGGCTGACAGGTAACAGCAAGGGCACTGGCGGAGTGGCAGTGGTGGGAGGATGAATGCTGTCACCCTGAGAGAGGACAGCAGGTTCCTGCTCCACGGAGCCACTGCCACCCCCCGGGGCGGTGCCTCAGCGATCCTAGTCATCTGTTCGAGCCCTTTTGAACATTGAGCTTCCACTGCAGCACCTAGACATTGGGGGGCTGCTGCTTGTGCCGCAAGGGAAGGTGAGACGTCGGCCATCAGACGCTGCATCATGGTTGGATCCACAAGTGCGCTAATGGAGTTGTCCACCACTTCCATGCTGGAAAGGATGTGCTCCAAGCTCTGTGCAAAGCCCTGTGCCAAGTTGGTGCCAGACTCCTCCATGCTTCTTGACATTTTGCGAAGGCTTTCTGACAGGCATTTCATTGGGTACACCCATCAGCCTCCTTCTGTAACTTGTCCCAGCGAAGTGCTCATCTGAATCTCTGCAGCAGAACTCGTGTGCGGGTGAGCTGGCACTATCCTTGCCCTCTGCCCTGGCTGCAGGCCACACATGCCCAGTGTCTCACCACGTGCAGATCCCTCCTCTATGTTATAATCTAAATAACGTGCAGTGTCAGTATCTAGCTGGTGACGGCAAGTATTAAATCGAGTGACAGTGTGTCTTCATCTTCACTGTCTTGTTGCTCTTCCACCACTGCCTGGGCAGGTTGCAGTTCTTGGGTATCTGAAAAGAGAAAGTCACAAGGGTAAGGTTGTGGTGAGCAAAAGGGGAAAGCAAGTGATGTATGTTTACACCGTCGGTAGCCTGTAAATCAGAAGAAATTGTGGGTTGAGGGGGATGTGAGTAGTGAGAAGGCAGTTTAGGTATGAGCATACCGTCATCTTCTATTGATTTCAGCCCTGCCATTGGCCACGGCCTCAGCGATGGCTGTTCCAATGACCATCATCTCCTCCATAGACATGCAGGTGGCCTGTCCCACGGCAGTTAGCTCCTGATGCCTCTGGTTGTGCGCCACCTTGGTCTGCAAGACGGACGAACATGTGTCAGTAAGTGTCTACAATCTGATTGGGTGATGTGGCTGTCATGGTTGAATAGCTGGCAATGTGTGCAAGCTGCGAAATGTGGGTGTGAGGCTTGCAGCAGTGCTCAGTGTGTGAGGGTGAGGGGAAACTATGAATGTTAGGTATGAGTCCTGATTGATAGAGGTTATTGGTAGCTGAGTGATAGATGTGTGGTGCATTGAGCAGTGGTGCAGTTGATGGGATATGGCATTTGAAGATGCATTCACTGACCCTGACCACTCCTGTGAGGTCATTGAACTTCTTACGGCACTGCATCCAGGTCCTCGGAGCTTGACTCTTGGCATTGACTGCCACGGCTGTCTGCTCCCACTGCCTTCTGAGCATGTGTCTGGTGGGTCTCCTGGCCCTCTGTGGTACAGAACCTCTTTCCTTTATTCCACCTCTTCCACCAAGGCCTCTGGTGCAGCGTCTGAAAACCTTGGAGCACCCCCTCTCTCCCATGTTGTGCCATTATTGAGTGTTTCCCAGGTCAGAATCAGTTGTAGAATGGCTTCCAGCATCGGCCGCATGCCACAATGCACCTCCCCTTTAAGAGGTGCAGGCTGGCTTTAACTGGTGCTAGCCTCTCATGATTTTGGGCCTCCTGCTGCTGCATGCAAACAATCGGTTAGCGCTGGCTGCTCGCCGACATCATGTAACGGAGCAGGCAGCACAAAGTTGGCATGCTGCCTGCATTACATTGAACGGGTGATAGTTAATCACACATCACGATCCCCGAGCTCTGGGGCTATCCAATTTAGCTGCCTCTCTCTTTCTGTCATGTCTGCTACTTTATGCGAACATGCATATCGTGACTTCTCCTTCCAGATGTATGCGACAATACAACGCAAGGATGAAAAATCCTCCATTTGCTTTGCACTTGTTCACAAAGAATGTACTAAGAACCTCACCAGGAATGGTATCATTTGTTCATGGTATTATATTTAACCTTCAAACAACCGAACATGAGGATTTAATGAGTTTAAGAAACTCACATGCGGTCTAATTTCCATGCACAATCCCTAGCCATGTATTACAATACTTAGACCCAGCTGACATGACTAGCTCGGAGATTCTCAACTGTTGGTTGAGAAGCCAAGTTCACTCGGCATCAATTTCTGCTGTTTATCATAAGCCTGCAGGCAGTTAAATCTTTTGTTTTGGCCTGAACAAACACAATCGGTCCAAAATAAGACAATCTTAGGCCACAGTATGGATGCAGCGACAGGCATCTATTTATCCATGCAGTACGATCCTCTAAAAACGGTCAAATAACCTTCCAACCTTCTCCTTTATTCTATTTCACGACAAATGACTTTGAAATGGCAGATTATTCACGCACAAGCTCTATTGTGACTCAGATTTGTTTTGTAGGGAGAGAAATTGGTCTTTGTGCCTACATTACAGGCAGAAAACAATAGCAAAAAGTACCAATTTTTGGCAGCAAAGTCACTGCAAAGATGCCTGAAATACTTCTAATCCCATATTGGGTCGAGCGATTTTTCAGCTACTTCAAACAGACATTAGGCCCCTTACATTAATGAGTGAGAGGCCTAAGGCTTGTGTTACGACCCCACTGCTAAATTAGTTGGGCTGAGTGAGCAGACGCCAGGTGTACTTCACTTACAATTCTTCAGCGGGTTATGCAGCTTAGCAGAGGTCACCAACAGAAGGCAGGATTGCCCATGGCTCCCCAAGGATAGCTGCCATCCTGCGATCAGGACCCTTCCATTTTCCCTATCCGGGACTTACTTATTGGTGAAACTAGTGGCCCAAGATTCATCCTCTTCAAATCGCTCAGGAGGTGCAACAGGTGCAGGCAGCTTGCCCATGTAATGTACTTGCTTCATGGGGTCTTTGCTTAAGAATTCATAGCAACACATTGCTATCAAGAACTAGTGGGTTTATTGCCAAAGGTTTAACAATCATACTACACATTACCAGTTCATCCACCAGGCTCACAACCACCTGCCTCATCGTGGATCCCCTGAAGCCAACTGGCTGGGGTTTTATTGAGTCCTGTGAACATCATGTGACTAGCTAAGCCACTCCCAACTCAACAGCTCTACAACTATTTTAGTGCAAAAGAATAAAGGGGCACTAAAACTGACAAATTAAACAAATTAAACTTTTAATATTAAATCAATCAATTTAAAATTTGGTTGCCGGGGGTGATGATGCACTCCAGTCCCTCCGGTGCCCACCTCTCACGGAAGGACGCGAGCGTACCGGTGGACACCACGTGCTCTATCTTGAGGCACACCCTGGCTCAGATGTAACTGCGGAAGAGAGGCAGGCAGTCGGGCTGAACGACCCTCTCGACCTCCTGCTGCCTGAACCGGGTGATGGCCCCCTTAGCCATGCCCAGGAGCAGTCCTACAAGGATGTCTTCCGACCTGCCCGCTCTCCTCCGCACAGGGTGCCCAAAGATCAGGAGCGTGGGACTGAAGTGCAACCAGAATTTGAGGAGCAGCCCATTCAAATATTGGAAGAGGGGCTGCAATCTCGCGTATTCAACATAAATATGGAACACAGACTCCTCTAGACTGTAGAAATTGCAGGCGGTCTGGGAGCCCGTGAACCGACTTAAAAACCTATTGCACGGGACTGCTCCGAGCAACACCCTCCAGGCCAAGTCCCCAATAAATAAAGGGAGGACTCCCGCATAGAGATCACTCCACTGGGGACCCCCGCCTCCTCCAGACGGCAAGATGGTGCGCCATGGCGTGTGCGGATGGCAGACAAGAATGGCAAAGTGGAGAGTGTGCAAGAGCAGCTCGTACAGGAAACCCCTCCGCGCAGAACTGAAAGGCACGGAGGGGATTTCCCGAAGGAGGCTCAAATTCTGAGGCACCGGCTCCCGAGGAAGGTTTCGGGGCTTGGCGCCGATGAGGAATTCCCTCCGGTCAGGCGTCAGTTCGGACGGAATCTCCCCACGTGCCTGAGCCTCCTCGACACACCTAACGGAGTCAGGGCCCGGCGCTGTTTTTAGCGACTCGATGGCATTGGCTGTGAGCCGGACATCGGCCCAGGATAGGCGCTGTGCCAGCTCCTCTGGCGCCATCCAGCCCGCTCCTCCACCATCGAGCAGGTCCCTGACCCTGTTCACCTCGCCAGCCACAGCCCTCTCGTCTGCCTGCCACCTAAAACCGCGGTCGTAGAGGTACAGATTCGTGAGCAGCAGCTCCTGCAGGACAGTCGCCACTCCAGACGGGGGAGAACTGCGCTTGGTTGCGACTCTGTTCCAGATCCTGATGAGTTCCTAGTAAAAGCCAGGCAGTCCCCACATGGCGGTCATGAAGCCCCCCAGGTTCACAAACAGGAGCTGCGGAAGAAATACGTCGTCAGTGCACACCATCTAGGAGGGTGCTCGACATACACGTATCTCTGCAGGGTCTGAAGACGGAAAGTCACAGCCTGGGTGCTGACGCACACCAAAGCCTGACCGCCCTCCCTAAGCGGGGGACTCAGAACCGCAGCAGAGACCCCAGTGCTTCCTGTTGTCCCAGAAGAAGTCCACCAGCTTCTTCTGTATCTTGGTGACAAATGCAGGGGGAGGGGTCAAAGTGACCAGCTGGTACCACAGCATAGCGGCCACCAACTGGTTTATGACTAGCGCTCGACCCCTGTAGGGCAGCACTCGGAGCAGTCCTGTCCAGTGCCAAAGGCGAGCAGCGACTTTGGCTTCCAGCTCCTGCCAGTTCACCGGCCAGGCCTCCTCATCTGGGCTCAGGTAGACTCCCAGATAGAGGAAATGGGTCATGCTCCAGGCAAAAGCCCTGTGCTCCTCCGGCAGGGAGTCCACCCGCCACTGACCCACGAGGAGTCCGGAAAATTTCTTCCAGTTGATCCTGGCGGAGGATGCGGCTGAATAAATCTCCTGGCACTCATGCATCCTCCGCAGGTCAATGGGATCCTCGACCATGAGGAGCACGTCATCGGCGTAAGCCAAGAGGACAACCTCCACACCCAGCCCTTGCAGAGCCAGTCCCGTTAACCTCGTCCGCAGGAGGCGCAGGAAAGGCTCCACGCATAAGGCATATAACTGGCCGGACATGGGGCATCCCTATTGCACCCCTCTTTCAGAGCACAGGAACGCAGTCAAAGACCCGTTAACCTTAATCAGACACTCCGCGGCGGCGTAATAAATTCCTCAGCTGCCATGGTGGGATTTGAACTCACATCTTTGGATCATTATTCCAGGCCTCTGGATTACTAGTCCAGTAACAGAACCACTGTGCTACCAATCCCGGATCAACAGCTCTACAAGTCTTTTAGTTGTTAACTGATAATCAAGTGCCCCCTGATTAAAGGGTGGGGGGGGGACACGGCAAAACTTTTCAAACAACTGCCCTCTTGTTTTTTGCTTTTTTTTTTTACCTTTTTTTTCCGGGGGCACCGAGAGGCAAATTATACAAGTGCCCCCTGGCTAAAATAGGGGGTTGGGGGCACTAAAACCAGCAATTAAACAAATTAAATTTTAAACAAAGGTAATCAAATTAAACTTTAAAATATATAAACTCAAATTAAAATTTGGTTGCCGCAGGCGATGATGCACTCCAGTCCCTCCGGCGCCCACCACTTGCGGAAGGCCGCGAGCGTACCGATGGACACCGCGTGCTCCATCTCCAGGGAAACCCTGGTTCGGATGTAACCGTAGAGGAGAGGCAGGCAGTCGGGCTGAACGATCCCCTCGACCGCCCGCTGCCTGGACCGGCTGATGGCCTCCTTGGCCATGCCCAGAAGCAGTCCTACGAGGAGGCCGTCGGACCCACCCGCTCCCCTCCGCACAGGGTGCCCAAAGATCAGGAGTGTGGGACTGAAGTGCAACCAGAATTTGAGGAGCAGCCCCTTTAAATAATGGAATAGGGGCTGCAACCTCGCGCACTCCATAAAAACGTGGAACACGGACTCCTCCAGACCGCAAAAATTGCAGGCAGCCTTGGAGCCCGTGAACGGACTTAAAAACTTATTGTACGGGACTGTTCCGTGCACCACCCTCCAGGCCAAGACCCCAATAACTAGGGGGAGGACTCCCACATAGAGTGCACTCCATTGGGGACCACCCCTTCTCCGGACGGCAAGATGGTGCGCCATGGCGTGTCCGGACGGCAGACAAGGATGGCAAGGTGGAGAGTGTGCAGGAGCAGCCCGTACAGGAAACCCCTCCATGCAGAACTGAAAGGCACGGAGGGGATTTCCCGGAGGAGGCTCAAGTTTTGAGGTGTCGAATCCCGAGGGAGGTTCCGGAGCTTGGCACCGATGAGGAATTCTGTCTGGACTGGAGTCAGTTCGGACAGGATCTACCCACGTGCTTGAGCCTCCTTGACACACCTAATGGAGTCAGGGCCCAGCGCTGTTTTTAGCAACTCAATAGCAATGGCCGCGCGCCGGATGTCGGCCCAGTTTTGGCGCCGTGCCAGCATGTCTGACGCCATCCAGCCTGCTCCTCCGCCATCGAGCAGCTCCCTGACCCTGGTCACCTCGCCAGCCACAGCCCTCTCGTCCGCCTGCCACCTAAAACCGCGGTCGTGGAGGTACGGATTCCTGAGCAACGGCTCCTGCAGGACAGCCGCCACTCCAGACGGGGGGAGAGCTGCGCTTGGTGGCGACTCTGTTCCAGACCCTGATGAGTTCCTGGTAAAAGACAGGCAGCCCTCACATGGTGGTCCTGATGCCCCCTAGGCTCAGAGACAGGAACTGTGTGTCATAATTGAGGCTGTACTGCTGGCGGAAGAAATACATCGTCAGCGCATACCACCTAGAAGGGGGCTCAACGTACAGGTATCTCTACAGGGTCTGAAGACGGAAAGTCACATGCTGGGTGCTGACGGGCACCAACGCCTGACCGCCCTCCCTAAGCGAGAGACTCAAAACTGCAGCAGAGACCCAGTGCTTCCTGTTGTTCCAGAAGAAGTCCACCAGCTTCTTCTGTATCTTGGCGACAAACGCAGGGGGAGGGGTCAAAATAGCCAGCTGGTACCACAGCATAGCAGCCACCAGCTGGTTTATGACTAGCGCTCGACCCCTGTAGGACAGCACTCGGAGCAGTTTTGTTCAGCGCCCTAGGCGAGCAGTGACTTTGGCCTCCAGCTCCTGCCAGTTGACTGACCAGGCTTCCTTGTCAGGACTAAGGTAGACTCCCAGGTAGAGGAGATGGGTCGTGCTCCAGGCAAAAGGCCTGAGCTCCTCCGACAGAGAGTCCACCCACCACGAGTCCGGAACATTTCTCTCAGTTGATCCTGGTGGAAGAAGCAGGCGAGTAAGTCTTCTGGCACTCACGCATCCACCGCATGTCAACGGGATCCTCGACCATGAGGAGCACGTTATCGGCGTAAGCCGAGAGGACGACCTCCATGCTCGGCCCTTGCAGAGCCAGTCGTGTCAACCTCTTCCACAAGAGTCACAGGAAAGGTTCCATGCACAAGGCGTATAACTGGCCGGACATGGGGCATCCCTGGCGCACCCCTCTTCCAAAGCACAGGGGCACCATCAAAGACCCATTAACCTTAATAAGGCACTCCGCGGCAGCATAATAAATTCCTCAGCTGCCATGGTGGGATTTGAACTCACATCTTTGGATCATTATTCCAGGCCTCTGAATTGCTAGTCCTGTAACAGAACCACTGTGCTACCAGTCCCAGTTCAACAGCTCTCCAAAATGTGAGCATATTCACACTCACAGGTGCATTCATTACAAGTCAAATTATTGAAATGAGGCCTTGGGCCCAATTTTGGGGTAAGCTTAGCACTCTCGATTGGGGCATGAGCTGTCTGCCTGCTGTTGGTTATCTGCCTTAATAGGTGAGCAAATTGCTGAAGCCTCAGCTATAATTTTTTCAAAGCTCTCTTGATTTTGGAATTGTGCCGTGAGACGGGAAAATTGCTAATGTCACTCCATTGTGTAAAAAGTGTGAGAGGGGGAAGCCAGATAACTACAGGCCTGTCAGTTTACCGTCAGTTGTGGTAAGGCTACTAGACTCTCATTCAGGATAGACTGACAGAGCAATTGAGCAAATATGAGCAGATCGGAGAGAGCCAGCAAGGCTTCATTAAAGGTAAGTCATATCTGACTAAACCAGTTGAATTTTTTGGATGAGATGTCCAATACGCTAGACAAAGGAGTGTCTATGGACGATATCTATAGGAATTTGCAGAAAGCATTCGATAAGGTTCCACATAATAGATCATTGACAAAAATGAGAATGCACAGAATTGAAGGTAGCCTTGGTTGAAAACTGGTTGTAAGATAAGAGACAGAGAGGGGGGATAAAGGGAATGTTTTCTGATTGGCAGGATCTGACAAGTGGTGATCCCAGGAATCTGTACTGGTGCCTCAGCTTTTCCCCATATTATTAATGACTTAAATGAAGGTTAAGAGGGTTGTCTATCCAATGTTCACCGTAGTTAGGTGGCATAGTAAGCTCTGTGAATAAGAGCAAGAAATTAAAAAAGGACATGAACAACAACAACAACAATAACAAAACTTAATTTATACAGCGCCTTTAACATAGAAACATAGAAAAATAGAAAATAGATGCAGGAGTAGGCCATTCGGCCCTTCGAGTCTGCACCAACATTCAATAAGATCATGGCTGATATTCAACCTCAGTACCCCTTTCCTGCTTTCTCTCCATACCCCTTGATCCCTTTAGTCGTGAGGGCCATATCTAACTCCCTCTTGAATATATCCAATGAAATGGCATCAACAACTCTCTGTGGTAGGGAATTCAACAGGTTAACAACACTCTGAGTGAAGAAGTTTCTCTTTATCTCAGTCCTAAATGGCCTACCCCTTATCCTAAGACTGTGTCCACTGGTTCTGGATTTCCCCATCATCGGGAACATTCTTCCCGCATCTAACCTATCCAGTCCCGTCAGAATCTTATAAGTTTCTATGAGATCCCCTCTCAACCTTCTAAACTCCAGTGTATAAAGGCCCAGTTGATCCAGTCTCTCCTCATATGTCAGTCCCGCCGCCCCGGGAATCAATCTGGTGAACCTTCGCTGCACTCCCTCAATAGCAAGAATGTCCTTCCTCAGATTAGGAGACCAAAACTCAACACAATATTCCAGATGAGGCCTCACCAAGGCCCTGTACAACTGCAGTAAGATCTCCCTGCTCCTATACACAAATCCCCTAGCTATGAAGGCCAACATGCCATTTGCCTTCTTCACCGCCTGCTGTACCTGCATGCCAACTTTCAATGACTGATAAACCATGACACCCAGATCTCATTGCACCTCCCCCTTTCCTAATCTGCCACCATTCAGATAATATTCTACCTTCGCGTTTTTGCCCCCAAAGTGGATAACCTCACATTTATCCACATTATACTGCATCTGCCATGCATTTGCCCACTCACCTAACCTGTCCAAGTCACCCTGCAGCATTTAGCGTCCTCCTCACAGCTCACACCGCCACCCAGTTTAGTGTCATCTGCAAACTTGGAGATATTACACTCAATTCCCTCATCTAAATCATTACTGTATATTGTAAAGGGCTGGGGTCTCAGCACTGATCCCTGCAGCACTCCACTAGTCACTGCCTGCCATTCTGAAAAGGACTCGTTTATCCCAACTCTCTGCTGCCTGTCTGCCAACCAGTTCTCTATCCACATCAGTACATTACCCCCAATACCATGTGCTTTGATGTTGTACGCCAATCTCATGTGTGGGACCTTGTCAAAAGCCTTTTGAAAGTCCAAATCCACTTGTTCTCCCTTGTCAACTCTACTAGTTACATCCTCAAAAAATTCCAGAAGATTTGTCAAGCAGGATTTCCCTTTCATAAATCCATGCTGACTTGGACCGAACCTGTCACTGCTTTCCAAATGCGCTGCTAATTCATCTTTAAAAATTGATTCCAACATTTTCCCCACTACTGATGTCAGGCTAACCGGTCTATATGTACACGTTTTCTCTCTCCCTCCTTTTTTAAACATTGGTGTTACATTAGCTACCCTCCAGTCCATAGGATCTGTTCCACAGTCAATAGACTGTTGGAAAATGATTATCAATGCATCCACTATTTCTATGGCCACTTCCTTAAGTCCTCTGGGATGCAGACTATCAGGCCCCGGGAATTTATCGGCCTCAATCCCATCAATTTCCCGAACACAATTTCCCGCTTTATAAGGATATCCTTCAGTTCCTCTTTCTCACTAAACCCTCGGTCCCCTAGTATTTCCGGAAGGTTATTTGTGTCTTCCTTCGTGAAAACAGAACCAAAGTATTTGTTTAACTGGTCCGCCATTTCTTTGTTCCCCATTATAAATTCACCTGAATCTGACTGCAAGGGACCTACGTTTGTTTTCACTAATCTTTTTCTCTTCATCTATCTATAGAAGCTTTTGCAGTCAGGTTTTATGTTCCCAGCAAGCTTCCTCTCATACTCTACTTTCCCCCTCCTAATTAAACTGTTGGTCCTCCTCTGCTGTATTCTCCCAGTCCTCAGGTTAGCTGCTTTTTCTTACCAATTTATATGCCTCTTCCTTGGATTTAACACTATCCTTAATTTCCCTTGTTCGCCACAGTTGAGCCACCTTCCCCGTTTTATTTTTACTCCAGACAGGGATGTACAATTGTTGAAGTTCACCCATGTGATCTTTAAATGTGTTCCATTCCCTATCCACCATCGACCCTTTAAGTATCACTCGCCAGTCTCTTCTAGCCAATTCACGTCTCATACCATCGAAGTTACCTTTCCCCAAGTTCAGGACCCTAGTCTCTGAATTAACTTTGCCACTCTCCATCTTAATAAAGAATTCTACCATATTATGGTCACTCTTCCCCAAGGGGCCTCGCACAACAAGATTGTTAATTAGCCCTTTCTCATTACACATCACCTCGTCTAGGATGGCCCGCCCTCTAGTTGGTTCCTCAACATATTGGTCTGGAAAACCATCCCTAATACACTCAAGGAAATCCTCCTCCACTGCATTGCTACCAGTTTGGTTAGCCCAGTCAATATGTAGATTAAAGTCGCCCATGATAACTGTTGTACCCTTATTGCACGCATCCCTAATTTCTTGTTTGATGCTGTCCCCATCCTCATTACTGCTGTTTGTTGGTCTGTACACAAGTCCCTCTAGCGTTTTCTGCCCTTTGGTATTCAGTAGCTCCACCCATACCGATTCCACATCATCCAAGCTAATGTCCTTCCTTACTATTGCATTAATTTCCTCTTTAACCAGCAACATCACCCGACCTCCTTTTCCTTTCTGTCTATCCTTCCCAAATGTTGAATACCCCTAGATGTTGAGTTCCCAGCCTTGGTCACCCTGGAGCCATGTCTCCGTGATGCCAATTATATCATATCCATTAACTGCTATCTGCGCAGTTAATTTATCCAGCTTATTCCGAATACTCCTCGCATTGAGCCACAGAGCCTTCAGGCTTGTCTTTTTAACACCCTTTGCCCCTTTAGGATTTTGTGGTAATGTGGCCCTTTTTTGCTTTTTGCCTTGGGTTTCTCTGCTCTCCACGTTTACTTTTCTTCTTTCTATCTTTTGCTTCTACCCCCATTCTTTCCCTCTGTCTCCTTTTATTAACTTAATAAAGCATCCCAATGTGCTTCACAGGAGCGTAAGCAGACAAAATTTAACATTGATCCGAATGTGACCAAGAGTTTGGTCAAAGAGGTAGGAGCGTCTTAGTGGAGGAGAGAGATATGGGAGGTGGCGAGTTTTAAGGAGGGAATTTCAGAGCTTAGTGCTTAGACAGTGAAAGGTACAGCCGCCAATGGCAGGCTGAGGGAAGTAAGGATGGGCAAAAGACCAGAATTGGAAGAATGCAGTTGTCTAGGAGGGTGGTAGGGCTGGAGGAGGTTATACAGTTAGGGAGGAATGAGGCCATGGAGGGATTGGAACATGCGGATGAGAATTTTAAAACTGATGTGTTGCTGGTCCGGGAGCCAGTAAAGGTCAGCGAGCACAGTAGTGATAGGTGAATGAGACTTTGGTGCGAGTTAGGATATAGGCAGCAGAGTTTCAGAGGAGCTTAAATTCATGGGAGGTGGAAAATGGCAGGCCAACAACGAGAGCATTAGAATAGTTGAATCTGGAGGTAACAAAATCATGGATGAGGCTTTCAGCAGCAGATGGGTTGAAGGAGAGGTAGAGACAGGTGATATCACAGAGGCAGAAGTAGGCAGTCTTTATAATGGAGAGAATATGGAGTTAGCTCAGCTCAGGTTCAAATAGGATGCTGAGGCTGTGAACATTATGGTGTAGCTGAGACTGTGGCCAGGGAGGGGGATGGAATTGGTAGCTAGGGAATGGAGTTTGTGGAAAGGACTTAAGACAATGGTTTCAGTCTTCTTAATGTATAACTGGAAGAAATTTCAGCTCATCCAGGACTGGTTGTCAGACAAGCATTATTAAGGACGTGGTAACAGGGCACTTTGAACATCATAATATGATTAGGCAGAGTCAACATGGTTTTATGAAAGAGAAATCGTGCTTGACAAATCTTTAGAGATTTTTGAGGGTGTAACTGTCAGAGTAGATAAAGGGGAACCAGTGGATGTAGTATATTTGGATTTTCAAAAGGCATTCTATAACATGCCAAACAAGAGGTTATTACACACGATTAGAGTTCATGGGATTGGGGGTAATATATCAGCATGGATTGAGGATTGGTTAACAGTCAGAAAACAGGGTATCGGAATAAATGGGTCATTTTTGGGTTGGCATGTTGTAACTAGTATGTATCAGAGCTTGGGCCTCAGCTGTTTACTATCTCAATTAATGACTTAGAAGAGGGGACCAAGTGTAATGTATCCAAGTTTGCTGATGATACAAAGCTAGGTGGGACAGTAAGCTGAGAGGAGAACAGAGTCTGCAACAGGATATAGATAAGCGAGTGAGCAAGAAGATGGCAGATGGAGTGTAATGTGAGGAAATGTGAAATTATCCATTTTGGTAGGAAGAATAGAAAAGCAGAATTTGTTTTAAAGTGTGAGATTGGGAAATGTTGCTATTCAAAGGGATTTGAGAGTCTTGTGTAATGAGACAGGATTAATAAATGATCTCCTGGTAAAGGATCCTCGAGGAAAGAATGATCATAGCATGGTTGAATTTCAAATTCAGTTTGAGGTTGAGAAAATTGGATCTCAAACCAGTTTGAGCTTAAATAAAGGAGACAACAAAGGTGTGAAGGCTGAGTTGGCTAAAGTGGACTGGGAAAATAGATTAAAGTGTGGGATGGTTGATAAGCAGTGGCGGACATTTAAGCAGATATTTCATAACTCTCAACAAAAATATATTCCAGTGAGAAGGAAAGACTTTAAGAGAAGTTATAAACATTCGTGGCTAACTAAGGAAATAAAGCATGGTATATAATTGAAAACAATGGCATATAAAGTGGCCAAGATTCGTGGGAGGCCAGAGGATTGGTAAACTTTTACAAAACAGCAAAGAACGACTAAAAAAATAATAAAGAGAGGGAAAATAGATTATGAGAGTAAACTAGCAAAAAATATGAAAACATACAGAAAGCATTTATACAGGTATATAAAAAGGAAGAGAGTGATTAAGTCAATGTTCACCCCTGAGGGGTTGAGACTGGGGAATTAATAAAGGGGAACAGGGAAATGGCAGAGACTTTGAACAAATATTTTGTATTGGGCTTCACAGTAGAAGACACTAAAAACATTCCAATAATGGATAAACCAGGGGCTATAGGGAGGGAGGAACTTAAAACAGTCACTATCACTAAAGAAAAAGTACTCGGTAAAATAATGGGACTAAAGGTGGACAAGTCCCCTGGACCTGATTGCATGATACAAAAAATCTGCAAAGGGATATGGACAGGCTAAGTGCGTGGGCAAAAATGTGACAGATGGAGTATAATGTGGGAAAATGTGACGTTGTCCACTTTGACAGGAAAAATAAAAAAGCAAATTATAATTTAAATGGAGAAAAATTACGAAATGCTGCAGTACAGAGGGACCTGGGGGTCCTTATGCATGAAACACAAAAAGTTAGTATGCAGGTACAGCAAGTAATCAGGAAGGCAAATGGAATGTTGGCCTTTATTGCAAAGCAGAGAAGTCCTGCTACAACTGTACAGAGTATTGGTGAGGCCACACCTAGAGTACTGTGTACAGTTTTGGTCTCCGTATTTAAGGAGGGATATTTTTGCATTAGAGGCAGTTCATTGGATTGATTCCTGAGATAAAGGAGTTGACTTATGAGGAAAGGTTGAGTAGGTTGGGCCTATACTCATTGGAGTTTAGAAGAATGAGAGGTGATCTTATTACAGGCTCGAGGGGCCAAATGGCCTACCCCTGCTCCTATTTCTTATGTTCTTATGTTCTTTACATGAATCACAGAAAGTTACCATGCAGGTCCAGCAAGGAATTAGGAAGGCAAATGGTATGTTAGTGTTTATTGCAAGGGGGTTGGAGTATAAGAGTAAGGAAGTCTTGCTACAATTATATAGGGCTTTGGTGAAACCACACCTGGAGTACTGTGCACAGTTTTGGTCTCCTTATCTAAGGAAGGATATACTTGCCATAGAGCGGTGCAACAAAGGTTCACCAGATTGATTTCTGGGATGAGAGGATTGTCCTATGAGGAGAGATTTAGTAGAATGGGCGTATATTCTCTGGAGTTTAGAAGAACGAGAGGTGATCTCATTGAAACGGGTAACATTTTTCGAGTGCTTCACAGGGTAGATGCTGAGAGGTTGTCACCCCTTGCTGGGAAGTCTAGAACTAGGGGTCATAATCTCAGGATCAGTAGTCAGCCATTTAGAACTGAGATGGGGAGAAATTTCCTCTCTGAGAGGGTTGTAAATCTTTGGAATTCACTACCCTAGATGGCCGTGGATGCTCAGTCATTGAACATATTCAAGGCTGAGATCGATAGATTTTTGGACACTAAGGGATATGGGGATAGGGCAGAAAAATAGAGTATAGTGGAAGATCAGTCATGACCTTATTGAATGGCAGGGTAAGTTTGAAGGGCTGTATGGTCTGCTCCTGTTTCTATTTCTTATGTTCTTATGTTCTTATGTTCTTAAGCAGTCGGACAACACGGAGGTAAAGGAGAGGTTGGTAGAGGTGAGGGACTCCAGAGACAACAGTGCGGGAATGGGAAGAGAAGCCATTTCAGGATATTCTTTGGCTACGACTGAATAGATAAGTGAGGAACTGGGTGATAGCAGTCCCACTCAGCTGGCAATGGAGGAGAGATGCTGGAGCAGGAGGTCAGCAGTGTCAAAGCACACAGACAGGTCGAGAAGGATGAGGTGGGATAGACTACCGCGGCCATAGTCACATAGGATATCATTTTTGATCCTGATCAGGGCCGATTTGGTATTGTGGCAGGGGCGGAAACCTGATTGAAGCCATTCAAAAATGGAATTGCGGGAAAGCTGGGCACCGATTTGGATAGACTTCACAGGAAATTGGGTCAATCGACATCTTCAAGACCGAGATTGATGGATTGTTGTTGGGTAAGGGTATCAAGGGATATGGAACAAAGGTGGGTAAAATGCAACATCCCCACCGACACCTGGGAGTCCCTGGCCAAGACTACCCTAAGAGCATCCGGGAGAGCGCTGAGCACCTCGAGTCTCGTCGCCGAGAGCATGCAGAAACCAAGCGCAGGCAGCGGAAAGAGCATGCGGCAAACCAGGCTCCCGACCCACCCTTTCCTTCAACAACTGTCTGTCCCACCTGTGACAGAGACTGTAATTCTCAGTCACCTAAGAACCCACTTTTAGAGTGGAAGCAAGCCTTCCTCGATTTCAAGGGACTGCCTATGATGATGATGGGTAAATGGAGTTTTGATGCAGATCCGCCATGATCGAAATGAATGGAAGAGGCTCAAAACGCTGAATGGCCTACTCCTGTACTTTTCTTGTCATTCATTCATTGGTTGTTTGTGGGCTCTTGCTATGCACAAATGCTTGCCTATACTACAACTGTGATTGCACATCCAAAGTAATCTAATGGCTGCAAAGTGATTTGGGGCATTCTCAGAACACTATAAGATGCAATATAAATGCAAGTTCTTTCTTTACGAAATGCGGAGAACATTTCCAGTGAAGATGTGATGTCTCTGCAGATAGGAACACAGGTCGTGAATTCAGGGCATTCTCAAAAGGGGGTATTAGACCTAGAATGATATTCCAACAAGGCCAAAGCACTGCAAATGGGACTGCTATGATGGGAAACAGATCCATCCCGAGGGTGGTGGGGGTCTGGAACTCGCCGCTTGAAAGGGTGGTAGAGGCAGAAATGATCATTGCATGTAAAAAGGACTTGGATATGCACTGATCAACCCTCTGGATCTTTTGCCAATCACCTTAAATCTGTGCCCTCTGATTATCGACCCTTCAGCTTGGAGACAGTTTCTATTTATTTGTTTTATCTAAATCCTTCATGATTTTAAACAATATCAAATCTCCTCTTAGCATTCTCTGCTCTAAGGAGAACAACCCCAGCTTCTTCAGTCTATCCACGTAACTGTAATCCCTCATCCCTGGAAACATTCGAGTAAATCTCTTCTGTACCCTCTCCAAAGACTTCACGTCCTTCCTAAAGGTTGGTGCCCAGAATTGGACACAATACTCCAGCTGGGACTGAACTAGTGTTTTATATAGGTTGAGCATAACCTCCTGATTGTGTATTATGTTACCTTAAAATCTTATTATTACCCGTTTGTGTTGTTAAATATTTGTAGTACATAGGTAATATCCAATATTAATATTGCTGCTGATTTAAAAATCCCTAAGTGTCTGGAATTATTATTTATTCAAAGAATATGGGCTAAAAATGCAGTTGTGTAGCACCCATTGTTTGGCTTGAAAATGGTCTTGAGCAGCGCACGCACAATTCTGCTGCGGGCCATATTGGATGCCATTTTGGTGAGGGCATTAGCATTGGCACTGGAAGTGTGCACCAGAAGTATGCAGAGTGCGCAGATTATGACATCATTCAGCCTGTAACACTGATTTGACGCCAGTACTGTAATTTTTGATCGCAGGGCTGAAGCTAATGCCCTCTCTTAACCTCCCACAGCTGAACATGCGTTCAGCAGCAGAAAGGACCGCCCACCAGCGCTATTTAAAGGGACCATCACCTACTTACAGGTTAGTTGCTAATTGACTTCAACTAGCTGTTGCAGAGCTGGTAGAAGTGTTTGGTGGTTTCTAGACTTTTTTTTAAAGTTGCCTAAAGTCTGCAAGGAGTGGTGTGACATGTGTTCAAGGACTTGGTACTGACTTGCAAGAGGTCTGCTCAGACCAGTTGTTCCCAGACATGGACGCAGTAGATTGTATCCTCTTTGGCCTGCAGCATGAGAGGGAGACTGAGCAGAGGTGACACAGAGCAGGACAAGCTGCTGGAAGAAGCAGGAGAATGAGGGGGAGAAGGGCTCTCAGCAGGAGGCCATATCCCCCCAGGGTCTTCACGGAGCAATTCTCCTCCCTCAACTTCAGTGAGGAACAGTGCATTCGAAGTCTCCGTTTTACTAAGGGGGAACTCACTGAAATCTCCCATCTGCTGCAGGGAGACCTGCAGCCTCAGTCCAGAGTGAGGACGGCATTGTCAGTGGCTGTAAAGGTGACCGTGGTCTTCAATGTCTTCACGTCGGGCTCCTTCCGGGCTGGGGCGAGCGACATCTGCAACTTCTCTCAGGTCTCTGTCCACTCCTGTATAAGGGAGGTGAGCGAGGCTCTGTATGCAATGAGAGCTTAATGCATGTCATTCTCTCTTGCCAGAGAGCAGCAGGTGGAGCGAGCACACGGCTTTGCCAGGATTGCAGGCTTCCCCCTGGTGCAGGGTGCCATTGACTCACACACAGAGCTTTGTGGGCACCACATCTTAATTCAGAGATACACTGCTACTGGAAGGGATTCCACTCCCTCAGTATTCAGCTGGTTTGCGATAATACTCAGTACATCACGGCAATCAATGCTCGGCATCCTGGGGACAGCCACGATGCCTTCATTCTGTGGCAGTCCGCTGTACAATCCGCATTTCAGCCACCATGACAGACCAGAGGATGGATACCGGGCAACAAGGGCTATCCGCTGACCACCTGGCTCATGATTCTACTGCGCAATGCACACATACGTGGGCAGCATGCGTATAACGAAAGCCACGCTGCCACATGGAATCTGATGGAGCAGACCATTGGCATGCTTAAACAACACTCCCACTGCCTGGACTGCTCTGGAGGAGCCCTGCAGGACTCACCAGAGCATGTCCTGATTCATCGTATTCTCCACAACCTTGCCATCACAAGGGCACAGCCCTTGCCGCCAGGCATATGGCGACCAGCTGAAGGGGAGAAGGAAGAGGAGGAGGAAGAGGAGAGGGAAGAGGAGGAGGAAGAAGACGAGGAGAAGGAAGCAGAAGAGGAGGAAGTGGAAAAGAGCAGGCAGGAGGAGGAGGCAACCCATGCAGCCCCTTTCTGCCCGGGCTGTCTGTGATCGACTCATCCAACTGCAGTGCCAGTGAACGCAACCCCAATTCCCCATTCAACAATAGTCCCACAGTTTATCATCCCCCTGTTACTGACCGTCGCAGGATCCTCTCGGGCACAGTGCTGCAATAAAAACTAACACAAAACAAACATTCCAAACATTCCAAACCAACATTTCATTCAAAAGCCAACTAATCACCCTGTGCATTTGCCTGTCCTAATGCTGCTATGCCACTACCACCTTGTCCTGCAAGGGAGAGGGAAGTGTGTCAGTGAGTGTGGTTCATTGTGTTTGGGTGCTGTGGCTGTCATGGTTGAATAGCTGGCTGTGTGTGCAAGCTGTGAGATGTGGGTGTGAGGCTTACAGCAGTGGTAAGTGTGTGAGGGTGAGACGGAGCATGTGAATATGAGTTATGGGTTGTGACTGATGGAGATTGGTGATCAGTGAGTGATGGAGAAATGGTGAACTGAGCAGTGTGTGAGGCTAGTGATGCAGTTTGTGTGACATGCATGGCATTTGAAAATGAACTCACTGATCTTGACCACTCATGTGAGGTGATTAAGCATCTACCTGCCTTGCGTCGAGGTCTTCGATGCTGCACTGCTGGCATTGACCACAAGAGTCATCTGCTCCCATTCCCTTCTCAGCATCTGTCTGGAGGGCCTCCGGGCCCCCTGTAGATACTGGACCTCTCTCCTCCTGTCCACCTCCTGCACCAGGGTTTCCAGTACTGCATCCAACAATCTGGGAGTCCTCTCTCTGCCATGTTGCACCATCTTAACTCACCCTGTAGGTTACACACTCCTTTGTACCTGCCGCAGCCAGAATACGCCTTTCCTTTAAGAGGTGCAGGCAGGCTTCAATTGGTGCTAGTCTTGCAGCAACTTGGGCCCCCTGCTCAGCATGCAGCGACTCAGCAGTGTGTTTAGTCCAGCTTTTAGCCCATCATTTCTTGGCTGCCATTCATGTAACGGCGCATTATCATACTGATGGAGAGGAAAGCTACTTCAGTAACAATTTACAATGGTCAAAGTCATTGCCAATAGCAACAGTATTCACTCAGTGCTATTCAGTTTGATCGGGAACTGTACAAATGCTGCGGTCTTTTCAATAGTTTAGTCAGTGTGAGCTTCATATAGCGTGCCCAATAGGATATAATATTCTTTAAACTCTTAAAATTGAACACCACGGAAATGATTTCAGCCACCATTTTTCTGAACATGGAAACTAACCTGTTGTTGCAACTGAAACTCCTATACGTTACAAAAACAGAAAATGCTGGAAATCTCAGTGGGTCAGGCAGCATCTGTGGAGAGAAAAACAGAGTTAACATTTCCGGTCGATGACCCTTTGTCAGAACTGCCGAATGTTTGAAATAAACTGGTTCTTAAAAAGCACTGAAAGGGGGAGGGGAGACATAGACATAGACATAGAAAATAGGTGCAGGAGTAGGCCATTCGGCCCTTCGAGCCTGCACCGCCATTCAATGAGTTCATGGCTGAACATGCAACTTCAGTACCCCATTCCTGCTTTCTCGCCATACCCCTTGATCCCCCTAGCAGTAAGGACTTCATCTAACTCCTTTTTGAATATATTTAGTGAATTGGCCTCAACAACTTTCTGTGGTAGAGAATTCCACAGGTTCACCACTCTCTGGGTGAAGAAGTTTCTTCTCATCTCAGTCCTAAATGGCTTACCCCTTATCCTTAGACTGTGACATCTGGTTCTGAACTTCCCCAACATTGGGAACATTCTTTCTGCATCTAACCTGTCTAAACCCGTCAGAATTTTAAACGTTTCTATGAGGTCCCCTCTCATTCTTCTGAACTCCAGTGAATACAAGCCCAGTTGATCCAGTCTTTCTTGATAGGTCAGTCCCGCCATCCCGGGAATCAGCTTGGTGAACCTTCGCTGCACTCCCTCAATAGCAAGAATGTCCTTCCTCAAGTTAGGAGACCAAAACTGTACACAATACTCCAGGTGTGGCCTCACCAAGGCCCTGTACAACTGTAGCAACACCTCCCTGCCCCTGTACTCAAATCCCCTCGCTATGAAGGCCAACATGCCATTTGCTTTCTTAATCGCCTGCTGTACATGCATGCCAACCTTCAATGACTGATGTACCATGACACCCAGGTCTCATTGCACCTCCCTTTTCCTAATCTGTCACCATTCAGATAATAGTCTGTCTCTCTGTTTTTACCACCAAAGTGGATAACCTCACATTTATCCACATTATACTTCATCTGCCATGCATTTGCCCACTCACCTAACCTATCCAAGTCGCTCTGCAGCCTCATAGCATCCTCCTCGCAGCTCACACTGCCATCCAACTTAGTGTCATCTGCAAATTTGGAGATACTACATTTAATCCCCTCGTCTAAATCATTAATGTACAGTGTAAACAACTGGGGCCCCAGCACAGAACCTTGCGGTACCCCACTAGTCACTGCCTGCCATTCTGAAAAGTACCCATTTACTCCTCCTCTTTGCTTCCTGTCTGACAACCAGTTCTCAATCCATGTCAGCACACTACCCCCAATCCCATGTGTTTTAACTTTGCACATTAATCTCTTGTGTGGCACCTTGTCGAAAGCCTACTGAAAGTCCAAATATACCACATCAACTGGTTCTCCCTTGTCCACTTTACTGGAAACATCCTCAAAAAATTCCAGAAGATTTGTCAAGCATAATTTCCCTTTCACAAATCCATGCTGACTTGGACCTATCATGTTACCTCTTTCCAAATCCGCTGCTATGACATCCTTAATAATTGATTCCATCATTTTACCCACTACTGAGGCCAGGCTGACCGGTCTATAATTCCCTGTTTTCTCTCTCCCTCCTTTTTTAAAAAGTGGGGTTACATTGGCTACCCTCCACTCCATAGGAACTGATCCAGAGTCAATGGAATGTTGGAAAATGACTGTCAATGCATCCGCTATTTCCAAGGCCATCTCCTTAGGTACTCTGGGATGCAGTCCATCAGGCCCTGGGGATTTATCGGCCTTCAATCCCATCAATTTCCCCAACACAATTTCCCGACGAATAAGGATTTCCCTCAGTTCCTCCTCCTTACTAGACCCTCTGACCCCTTTTATATCCGGAAGGTTGTTTGTGTCCTCCTCAGTGAATACTGAACCAAAGTACTTGTTCAATTGGTCCGCCATTTCTTTGTTCCCCATTATGACTTCCCCTGATTCTGACTGCAAGGGACCTACGTTTGTCTTTACTAACCTTTTTCTCTTTACATATCTATAGAAACTTTTGCAATCCGTCTTAATGTTCCCTGCAAGCTTCTTCTCGTACTCCATTTTCCCTGCCCTAATCAAACCCTTTGTCCTCCTCTGCTGAGTTCTAAATTTCTCCCAGTCCCCGGGTTCGCTGCTATTTCTGGCCAATTTGTATGCCACTTCCTTGGCTTTAATTCTATCCCTGATTTCCCTTGATAGCCACGGTTGAGCCACCTTCCCTTTTTTATTTTTACGCCAGACAGGAATGTACAATTGTTGTAGTTCATCCATGCGGTCTCTAAATGTCTGCCATTGCCCATCCACAGTCAACCCCTTAAGTATCATTCGCCAATCTATCCTAGCCAATTCACGCCTCAAAACTTCAAAGTTACCCTTCTTTAAGTTATGGACCATGGTCTCTGAATTAACTGTTTCATTCTCCATCCTCATGCAGAATTCCACCATATTATGGTCACTCTTCCCCAAGGGGCCTCGCACAAACGAGATTGCTAATTAATCCTCTCTCATTACACAACACCCAGTCGAAGATGGCCTCCCCCCTAGTTGGTTCCTCGACATATTGGCCTGGAAAACCATCCCTTATGCACTCCAGGAAATCCTCCTCCACCGTATTGCTTCCAGTTTGGTTAGCCCAATCTATGTGCATATTAAAGTCACCCATTATAACTGCTGCACCCTTATTGCATGCACCCCTAATTTCCTGTTTGATGCCCTCCCCAACATCATCATTACTACTGTTTGGAGGTCTGTACACAACTAATGTTTTTTGCCCTTTGGTGTTCTGCAGCTCTACCCATATAGATTCCACATCATCCAAGCTAATGTCCTTCCTAACTATTGCATTAATCTCCTCTTTAACCAGCAATGCTACCCCACCTCCTTTTCCTTTTATTCTATCCTTCCTGAATGTTGAATACCCCTGGATGTTGAGTTCCCAGCCCTGATCATCCTGGTGCCACGTCTCTGTAATCCCAATCACATCATATTTGTTAACATCTATTTGCACAGTTAATTCATCCACCTTATTACAGATACTCCTTGCATTAAGACACAAAGCCTTCAGGCTTGTTTTTTTAACACCCTTTGTCCTTTTAGAATTTTGCTGTACAGTGGCCCTTTTTGTTCTTTGCCTTGGGTTTCTCTGCCCTCCACTTTTCCTCATCTCCTTTCTGTCTTTTGCTTTTATCTCCTTTTTGTTTCCCTCTGTCTCCCTGCATTGGTTCCCATCCCACTGACATATTAGTTTAACTCCTCCCCAACAGCACTAGCAAACACTCCCCCAAGGACATTGGTTCCGGTCCTGCCTAGGTGCAGACCGTCCGGTTTGTACTGGTCCCACCTCCTCCAGAACCGTTTCCAATGCCCCAGGAATTTGAATCCCTCCCTGCTGCACCACTGCTCAAGCCACGTATTCATCTGCGCTATCCTGCGATTCCTACTCTGACTAGCACGTGGCACTGGTAGCAATCCCGAGATTACTACTTTTGAGGTCCTACTTTTTAATTTAGCTCCTAGCTCCTTAAATTCGTTTCGTAGCACCTCATTCCTTTTTTTTAACCTATGTTGTTGGTACCAATGTGCACCACGACAACTGGCTGTTCTCCCTCCCTTTTTAGAATGTCCTGCATCCGCTCCGAGTCATCCTTGACCCTTGCACCAGGGAGGCAACATACCATCCTGGAGTCTCGGTTGCGGCCACAGAAACGCTTATCCATTCCCCTTACAATTGAATCCCCTATCACTATCGCTCTCCCACTCTTTTTCCTGCCCTCCTGTGCAACAGAGCCAGCCACGGTGCCATGAACTTGGCTGCTGCTGCTCTCCCCTGATGAGTCATACCCCTCAACAGTACTCAAAGCGGTGTATCTGTTTTGCAGGGGGATGGCCGCAGGGGACCCCTGCACTATCTTCCTTGCACTACTCTTCCTGCTGGTCTTCCATTCCCTAGCTGACTGTGGACCCTTCACCTGCGGTACGACCAACTCGCTACACGTGCTACTCACGTCATTCTCAGCATCGTGGATGCTCCAGAGTGAATCCACCCTCAGCTCCAATTCCGCAAGGAGGAAAGAACAAAAGGGAAGGTCAGCGATAGGGTGGAAGGCAGGAGAGATTAGAGAGACAAAAGGGATGATGGGCCGAATTGAGATGGTAATGGGACAAGTTAGAAAAAGATTAATCTGGGTGGGGTGTGAATGGCGGAATAATGACCAGCTGCTATTAGAGACAAAGAGAAAAAAACATGATTGATGTGGGTGGGGTGGGGTGGGGGGGGGCGGTTGGTGGGGAGAAGTGAGCCAAAGATGGCCTGAGATTACGCTCTGAAATTGTTGAACTCGATGTTGAGTCCAGTAGGCTGTAAAGTGCCTAAACGAAAGATGAGGTGCTGTTCCTCGAGCTTGTGTTGAGCTTCGTTGGAACAGCGTAGGAGACTGAGGACGGAGAGGTCAGAGTGGGAGTGGAGTGGAGAATCGCCTGTCATTTTAATTCTCCACTGGGACTGCTAGCTCTACATTGAGCTCTATGCTCAAAAATCTGAGGAGGTTCTTCAAGAACATTCTTACACTGGATGGAAAATAAGACAATGTTTGTTATTTTCACATTTCCAGTGTCTCGTCACCACAACCTTTCTTGTCTCCCTCCATTTGATCAGTAGTACGATGATTCATCCACTGAACTAACCTCTTGTTCCTTCTGACTTCAAGTACAATGTATCAACATCACCTTCCTGATCCTTACATTCTCACTGTGTTAAAATCAAAATTCATCACACTATCTTCGACTCTAACTTATTTTTACGTTTTTTCAAAACTGTGGGTCTTCTTGCATTTTCCTCTGTGCTATAATCTACAGATTTCAAAACTAAACTTGGTCCTATCTAACTGTAATGTATGCACCTGTGAGTATGCTCACAGGTTTGTTGAGCTGTTGCTGTGGAGGGGATTCCTGTATGGGCTGCTCTTGCACATTCTCCACTTTGCCATCTTTGTCTGCCGTCCGGACACACCATGGCGCATCATCTTGCCGCCCGGAGGAGGCGGGGGTCCCCGATGGAGTGCACTCTACGCGGGAGTCCTCCCACTGTTTATCGGGGACATGGCCTGGAGGGAGTTGCACGGAGCAGTCCTGGGCTGTTCACGGTTTACGGCCTCCCAGGCCGCCTGCAATTTCTGCGGTCTGGAGGAGTCCGTGTTCCACGATTTTACGGAGTGTGCGAGGTTGCAGCCCCTGTTCCACTATTTAAAGGGGCTGCTCCTCAAGTTCTGGTTGCACTTCAGTCCCACACTACTGATCTTTGGGCACCCTGTGCGGAGGGGAGTAGGCAGGTCGGAAGGCCTCCTCGTAGGACTGCTCCTGGGCACGGCCAAGGGTGCCAGTACAGGCAGCGGGCGGTCAAGAGGGTCGTTCAGCCTGACTGCCTGCCTCTCTTCCGCGCCTACATCCGGGCCAGGGTGTCCCTGGAGATGGAGCACGCGGTGTCCACCGGTACGCTCGCGGCCTTCCGCGAGAGGTGGGCGCCGGAGGGACTGGAGTGCATCATCACCCCCGGCAACCAAATTTTAATTTGATTTTATATGTTTTAAAGTTTAATTTGTTTTATTGCCGGGTTTTAGTCTCCCCTTCCCCTTTTAGCCAGGGGCCACTTATATAATTTGTGGTTTTAGTGCCCAAAAAAACCCCACAAAAATACCCCCAAAAACAAAAAAGGGCACTTGAAAACTGTTTGGAGTGTCCCCTCTCTTTAATAAGGGGGCACTTGATTTAATTGTTTTTGTTTTGCAGTAGTTGAGCTGGTGCCGTGCGCAGGGGATTCCTGTACGGGCTGCTCTTGCACACTCTCCACTTTGCCATCTTCGTCTGCCATCCGGACACGACATGGCGTAACATCTTGCCGTCTGGAGGAGGCAGGTGTCCCCAGTGGAGTGTTCTCTACATGGAAGTCCTCCCTTTATCTATTGGGGACTTGGCCTGGAGGATGGTGCACAGAACAGTCCCGTGCAATTGGTTTTTAAGTCTGTTCACAGACTCCTAGGCCGCCTGCAATTTCTGCAGTCTGGAGGAGTCCGTGTTCCATGTTTTCTTCCAATATTTGAAGGGGCTGCTCCTCATATTCTGGTTGCACTTCAGTCCCACTCTCCTGATCTTTGGGCACCCGGTGCGGAGGGGAGCGGGCAGGTCGGAAGGCCTCCTTGTAGGACTGCTCCTGGGCACGGCCAAGGGGGCCATCAGTCGGTCCAGGCACTGGGCGGTCGAGGGGGTCGTGCAGCCCGACTGACTGCCTCTCTTCCATGGTTACGTTCGCGCCAAGGTGTCCCTGGAGATGGAGCACGCGGAGTCCACTGGTACGCTCGCGGCCTTCTGCGAGATGTGGGTGCTGGAGGGACTGGAGTGCATCATCACCCCTGGCAACCAAATTTTAACTTGAATATTTATTGTTAAAAAGTTTTATTTGTTTATATATTGGTGCTAGTGCCCCTTTAATAATGGGGCTCTTGATTTAAAGTTTCTACCAAATTAGTTGTGGAGCTGTTGCATTGTGAGTGGCTTAGCCAGTCATGTGATGTTCACAAGACTCAATAAAACCCCAGTCTGTTGGGTCTAGGTCATCCACGATGGGGTATGCAGTTGTGAGCCTGGTGGATGAACTGGTAATGTGCAGTGTGATTGTTAAACCTTTGTAAATAAACCAGCTAGTTCTTAATAGCAATGCATTGCTATGAATTCTTAAGCAAAGAAGACATTACACTAACCACTATAAATTTATTTCATTTTCTTACTTTCAACTATTTGGGAGGCAGGGCCTGCATGAGAGAGCCTTGGGCCTCAACCTCGACTTCTTAATAATAATAATCATTACAATAAAAGTGAAGTTATATCCGCAGTGTAACAATGACATAAGCACCACATAAAACTGGTTGGGTGGTAATTCTCTTCCTGAAAACTATCTGTGCTTTACCAATTGTGAATGATGTATTTTTCACACTTAACCTCAACATTAACCCCCTGCCCCCCACAACAGGCATCAGATAGAGTGCAGTGCAAATGTCCCATCGCGGAGAGGTGGGACACATCATTAACATATTTAAATCAGACTCCCACAGTGCAATTGGGAACGTGATTTAAATTCAACAACTGCCAGCCGTGTATCCCAGGGCTTGGGAAACCCAGCAGCGAAATGGAAGTGGGAGGTGCCAGGTCCACAAGGCAAGTGCTTTTTATAGCACTCCTTGTGGGCCAGGAGGGGCAGGGGTGCAACACTCGCCCCGGCCCCCCATCAGCCTTGCTTTTGCTGATCGTTAACTCTCTCTAGCCCCTACCATGATCACTAATCCCCCAAGGCCCTGATATCTGCAGCCTAGCCTGTGATCACCAACCCCACCACCCTCCAGCCCCAATCTGCAGCCCATGAACCGCTCCCAATTGCTGAGTACTGTTCCCAAGAGTCCCTGGCTGCGGCCTCCTGCCACTGTTTTTCTAGCCCAGCAGCTGGCCAGCCTGTCAATTTGGCCAGTGTAATGTATTTCCTTCATGGGTTCTTTGCTTAAGAATTCATAGCACCACATTGCTGTTAAGAACTAGTTGGTTTATTAGCAAAGGTTTAACAATCACACTACACATTACCAGTTCATCCACCAAGTTCACAACCACCTGCCACATTGTGGATCCCCTGAACCCAACTGGCCGGGGTTTTATTGAGTCTTGTGAACATCACATGACTGGCTAAGCCACTCCCAACTCAACAGCTCTACAACTATTTTGTTGCAAACTTTAATACAAGTGCCCAACAGCTCTACAACTATTTTTGGTTGAATCTGTAAATCAATAAATCATTAAATCAAGTGCCCCTTGATTAAAGGGGGGTGGGCACTAACACCGACAATAAAGCAAATTAGACTTTAAACATTAAACGGCCAAATTAAAATTTGGTTGCCGGGAGTAATGATGCACTCCAGTCCCTCCGGCGCCCACCTCTCGCGGACGGCTGCGAGCGTATCAGCGGTCACCGTGTGCTCCATCTCCAGGGATACCCTGGCTCGGATGTAACCATGGGCTGAATGACCCCCTCGACCGCTCGCTACCTGGACTGACTGATGGCCCCCTTGGCCATGCCCAGGTCAACAGCTCTACAAATCTATGAGCATACTCACAGGTGCATACATTACAGCCTGCTGCGAAGCAGGAAATGGAAGACAATAATTATAATGTGATCCTGTTGATAAGTTCAGCAGGACCTTCACGTCTCCAGCTTCACTGGATTCCAGCCCCCCCAACCCTTCCCCCGTCACCCGTCCCCTCTCCCGCACTGTCCCTACACCCTCCCCAGCCTGCCTTGGGCCCAATGAGTCACACAGTGCATTATAAATCTATTCGTCGTTGAAGAAATGATTACTTGCAAGGACCATTTGTAGAAATTTGTAAAAGTGTAACAGCAGATGAACCTAATGTTGAAAATTGTTGTGAGATGAGAGGAGGGAATCACTGAGCAGATGTTCCATGGCTGAGGGCACACGGGTTGCCATTAATTAGGGAGCAGTTGCAGAGCTATATCTGTATATATGTTACATCTGCTGCATTCCTCTGAGAGCAATTTGCCAAGATCTGTGATCTATATTCTATCAAGTGTACTGCCTCCCTCATGTAATATTCATATTGCCACATGTACTTGTGCCATGCTTTAGACTGCCAAACTATTCTGGCACTCAGTATATTGCTGAAGCGGGCACACATCTAAAACAAGTAAGCACTTCTATTCCATGATCTTAAAGTTGCCATGCTTTTTTGGTGGGAGGAAGGGAAATACGGTCCTGTAATGTATGCACCTATGAGTATGCTTACATTATGAGTGACTTAGCCAGTCACGTGACGTTCACAAAACTTAATAAAACCCCAGTCAGTTGGGTCTAGGTCATCGACGATGAGGTATGCAGTTGTGAGCCGAGTGGATGAACTGGTAATGTGTAACGTGATTGTTAACTCCTTGTTAATAAACCAACTAATTCTTAATAGCAATGTGTTGCTATGAATTCTTAAGCAAAGAATTCATGAAGCAAATACATTACAAGTCCATATTCCCAAAATGTATTGGCTGCCGGGAAAAATAGTTTGCATTCCACTAAATAATTTTCTGCTGCAAAGCTTTTCGGAGCATTTTCTTGGGCTATTTATCAGGATAGAGCCCCATTTATGCATTTTATTAATATATAATTCCCCCCCACACACACACACACACACACACACACATACACACAGGTCCACATTCACTCCGAGGCTTGGACACCATTCATCCTTGACATCTCTTATTGATGCGTTTCTAATACTGAATTGATTCAAGTGCATTACTGAGGGAGATGACACTGGCAAACATTTGTTCCACCTTGGTTTGTATTTTAGCAGCTCTTAAGAACGAGCCAAAGAACAATATAGACATCTCAGTGTCTGAAAGAAAATGTAACACCTTCGAAGCAAATCAAGAACTATATTAGCAGCAATAAGATAGGCAGCTCATTCAAGATGTACAGTTTTGTTGGTTATTTGCTACAGATGACTCATCCAAATCCAGGGAAAGCTGCATTGTTATTTTTGATTGGTTTTATTTATAGCTCTAGTTCTTTTGCCTAAATCTTTCTGTGCAGATAGATGGCCCATGGGCACTCAATCTGGTTTTTTTTAATGTATATATAATGTGTATTTCTTCACATGATAACATTGCTGTGGATTATTTTAATTCAAAATGGATTATTTTAGTTTTGTCTTTCCATAAAGAAACCTTGGAAATTTTGGGGCCGAAACTGCCCCTGTCAGAAAGGTCCATTGGAGGTGCTAACAGGGCGATAAAGGGTTTTCTCCTGGGCGTGGCGGCCTGAGCGCACGCTCCGCGCCCCCGGCGAAAAGTGTTTTGTGCCGCGCCCCGCGATTAGCAAACTGGCGCAAGCACAGCGACGATGTCATCGCTGTGAACGCCGACCCTTATTGCCCCACACCGACCCCTTTGCGCCTCTCGGAGAAAATTGCCCCATGGGACACGAGGTCAGCATGCGGCGATGCCATCGACAGCTTCTCGGTGCGAGAAGCTGTGGTGGCTGTGGTGCCCCGTCCGCCCTTAAAGGGGAGGTGGTAGCCCAGCGGCCGCCATCTTTTTTCTGTCAACGGAATTTTCAGACAATGGCGGCTGCTGGTGTTTCCGGGCTGCCAACATGCAGACCAGCACCCCCTCTTGGGTGCCAGGCCACTGGCCTGGCCGACACCCTTCTTGGTGGCCAGTGGGCGCCATTAAAGAGGCAGCAGAGTTTGCAACGGCCCTCCCCTTTAAATGAAGGGGAGGGACGTTGTGATGCATTGCGTGCTGCAACACATCCATGTCATGCTGATGTCATCATGCGGCTCTGGTGTTCTGAGCGTGGCACTGAGCATCACGTAGACGCCCCATTACTGCAACAAACATTTTTTCCACCCAAAGAGGCCAATTCCGTGCCAGGGCCGACACTTCCCATACGAGTGCAAAAAAACCATCGGGGGGGGGCAAAAGTGCCCCCCGCCCGAAACGGGGTACATGCACCCTGCTTAAATGCTTTTTACCACAGCTGCGGTTCAGGTTCTTGAGCGAAATGCCGCTCTCTGTTGTTTTTTTTACTTGGATCCAGAAGTTGCTCTTAATGGGAGCGGTGACTACACCTGAGGGGCGGATACGCGTCTTTGGGAACAACTGAGGGGCGGAGTTTGGGGGCGATGTGGAGTGACCGCCGCAATGATGTCATCACGGCGCCGCATCACCATGGCTTTCCCCTTAACTTAATGGGAAGAGCCTTCGCGATTTAAAAAACTTCGGATCACTGGGCCGCCAGGGAGGGTTTTGGCTGGGCCAGCGGACTGGCACCCAAGAGGGGGTGCCAGGCTGCCTGTTGGCAGCCCAGCCGAACCCGGGGGACATAATTGTCGGCTGACAAAAAAAAAAACATGGCAGCAGCGGCAGTGCATCCTCCCCTTTAAGGGAAGCTGCACCACCACTGCAGCAGGCCTCAGCCTCACTGGATCACCGGGAAAAAGCAGGTTCGGTTCGGTTGGGGGTGGGGGGCGCGGGTCGGGTCTAGTCCGGGGGGTCGGGTCCGATCTGGTCCGGTCCGGTCCGGGGGCGGGGGAGGGAAGCGGGAGTCGGGTCGGGTCGGGTCGGGAGGAAGCAGGAGCTGGGCGTGGGAGGAGCCTTATGCACGCAGCCCCAGTGAGGCCATTTGGCCAGGGCTAGGGGCTGCGTGCTTCGGGCCCCTCCCACACAGTTTTGGGCGCCTGGAGCTACTGCACATGCGCGCCCACTGTAGCGCGCATGTGCAGAGGTCCCGGCACTGTTTTCAGCGCAGGGACCTAGCTCCGCCCCCCACCGCTCGTGCTGCACCGTGCCGAGGGCCAGAGGACGAGCAGGGAGCCGGAGAATCTGGAAGTTTTTTTTAGGCGCACTTTGTGGCGCGAAAAACGGGCATCCAGGTCGGGGCTGCGCCGTTCTAGGCGCGGCCCGAAACTTGGGCCCATAGAAAATAGATGCAGGAGTAGGCCATTTGGCCCTTCGAGCCTGCACCGCCATTCAATGAGTTCATGACTGAACATGCAACTTCAATACCCTATTCCTGCTTTCTTGCCATACCCCTTGATCTCCCAAGTAGTAGGGACTACATTTAACTCCTTTTTCAATATATTTAGTGAATTGGCTTCAACAACTTTCTGTGGTAGAGAATTCCACAGGTTCACCACTCTCTGGGTGAAGAAGTTTCTCCTCATCTCGGTCCTAAATGGCTTACCCCTTATCCTTAGACTGTGTCCCCTGGTTCTGGACTTCCCCAGCATTGGGAACATTCTTCCTGTATCTAACCTGTCTAAACCTGTCAGAATTTTAAACATTTCTAATTCTTCCCTCTCATTCTTCTGAACTCCAGTGAATACAAGCCCAATTGATCCAGTCTTTCTTGATATGCCAGTCCTGCCATCCCGGGAATCAGTCTGATGAACCTTCGCTGCACTCCCTCAATAGCAAGAATGTCCTTCCTCAAGTCAGGAGACCAAAACTGTACAGAATACTCCAGGTGTGGCCTCACCAAGGCCCTGTACAACTGTAGTAACACATCCCTGCCCTTGTACTCAAATCCCCTCGCTATGAAGGCCAACATGCCATTTGCTTTCTTGACCGCCTGCTGTACCTGCATGTCAACCTTCAATGACTGATGTACCATGGCACCCAGGTCTCGTTGCACCTCCCCTTTTTCTAATCTGCCACCATTCAGATAATAGTCTGTCTCTCTGTTTTTACCACCAAAGTGGAGACTGAGGTGTTATTTAAAGAAGATTCATCCCAACAGATATTGGCCTGGAAATCCCAGTCTATCTGGGTCCGTACGGAGTGTGCATGGAGCCGGAAAGTCATCGGAAAAGCCGGTTTTCAGCGCACAATGCGCATGCACTGAAACCAGCTTTACCGATCTGTCGAACTGGAGCTTGAGAGATCATCCATATTTCGGGAGCGAGGACATTTGACAAGGCAAGATTGCAGGATTTACCCATATCTTGCCCAGCAAATGTCCTCAAAACTCTTCAGCCTGATAAAATCAGGCACATAGCCTACTTTTGCAGGCATAAGAGTTTAAAAACATACAAAAACATAATAACATTAAATTAAAAAAACATATTATTTTTAAAAACCCTGCCCACTACATTACATTTATTTTTAACCATAATTAAAAAACTTTTTAAAAACACGGGAACATTTTTTTTCTCTAAGATATTTATTAACTTTAATTTCAATTAATTTTAATTATGTGAGGTGTGTTTTTTATTTTTTGCATGTGTTTAGTGTCTTTGTTTTTTTTCTCATTAATAGCAATGAGGAACTGGTAGATACGGAGTTCTCATTGCTATAAATGAGAAAGCTGTGGAATATTTTACCTGATTGGTTGAGCAGTCACATGTGACTGCACCTTCTGCATGGGAACCTGGAGGATGGGAGCGCGCTCCACAGCATGGGAAGAGAAGGCCTCCCAAGCGGAATCCCATGCTCCTCCCGGACCACCAGGTAAATTCGTAAAAATGTTTCAGGTCAGAGGCAACTGCCCGCGGGAAGCCTCCGACCGCAATTTCAGTCCCATTAACTCCCTCCATAGAATGTACAGGCAGAGCAGGTCATCTGCTGACCTTAGTGAGAAGATATGAGTGCACCTATCTTCAAATTACCACAAAAAGGCAATGGGACAGTTGCTGCCCACAGGTGCAGAAAGAGACATCGAGTTGAACTACTGCATCGTTTTCAGTGTACTTCCAGTGCACAATTGAAGCAAGCAACATTTTTGACAGGGAAATGGGGCTGAAGACATTTCTGCTGGGTTTCCAGCACAAAATTACTCTCCTCGACTTCATCACCTTTGGTCTCACAGAAAGGCAGTCGTGACATAGGGCCATTCAGTTTTACATGGTTGGTGGCATTCCCAATATCAAGGGTGCAATAGATGACAAACGTTGATACACCGTTTTGAGTACTGTTGAGGGGGATGACTCATCAGGGGAGGGCAGCAGCAGCCAAGTTCATGGCACCGTGACTGGCTCTGCTGCACAGGAGGGCAAGAAAAAGAGTGGGAGAGCGATAGTGATAGGGGATTCGATTGTAAGGGGAATAGATAGGCATTTCTGCGGCCGCAACCGAGACTCCAGGATGGTATGTTGCCTCCCTGGTGCAAGGGTCAAGGATGTCTCAGGGCGGGTGCAGGACATTCTGAAAAGGGAGGGTGAACAGCCAGTTGTCGTGGTGCACATTGGTACCAACGATATAGGTAAAAAAAGGGATGAGGTCCTACGAGATGAATTTAAGGAGCTAGAAGCTAAATTAAAACGTAGGACCTCAAAAGTAGTAATCTTAGGATTGCTACCAGTACCACGTGCTCGTCAGAGTAGGAATTGCAGGATAGTTCAGATGAATACGTGGCTTGAGCAGTGGTGCAGCAGGGAGGGATTCAAATTCGTGGTGCATTGGAACCGGTTCTGGGGGTGGTGGGACCAGTACAAACCGGACGGTCTGCACCAAGGCAGGACCGGAACCAATGTCCCAGGGGGAGTGTTTGCTAGTGCTGTTGGGGAGGAGTTAAACTTATGTGGCAGGGGGATGGGAACCAATGCAGGGAGACAGAGGAAAACAAAAAGGAGACAAAAGCAAAAGACAGAAAGGAGATGAGTAAAAGTGGAGGGCAGAGAAACCCAAAGCAGAAAACAAAAAGGGCCACTGAATGTAAAGGGACAGCAGGAGGGGTCAAAACTAAAAATCATGGATTAAAAACGAGTATTAAAACACTCTACCTAAATGCACGCAGCATTCGAAATAAAGTAAATGAATTGACGGCACAAATCATTACAAATGGGTATGATTTGGTGGCCATTACAGAAACGTGGACCTTCAGGTATAAAAGGGAAAGCTCCACCCACCTTCATCACTTGAGTGCTAAGGAATAAAGGACAGGTCACAGACTGACCTTCTCTCAAGCATGGGCCTCGTGTGCATTTATACTGTGTAGTAAGGACGTATCAATGGCGACAAGAGACTGGATTTAAACCATGCGAGCATGGCCACTAGCAAAACAGATGAGAGGTACTGTGTTAAGGAATGGTTGGGACAGAGATTCAACATTGTTAAAGCAGCACACAGTTCTCCAGGCAGACAAGGGCAGTCAGGCATGCCCCAACATGTAGTCGAACCCAGAGGGGGAGTTCGACAGAGACAATGGCAAGCTGAACAATGATTCACGCCATTGCAAGGGACAATGCGGCCAGTAATGGGGCCATCAACACCTGTTAATGGTGCACTCAAGGACAATAACAGGGGCAGTCAGGGACGATCGACTGGCAAGGGACCTTTTGTTTCAAACCGCAACTCATGCTGGAGGCATGGAAGCATACATTCAGCCGGAGTTTGCAGAGATGAGCAAAATACCTTCAGAAATTGCAGAAATGGACACTGGGGGAAATTGCTGGAAGCTGAAGTTCAGCGAGTTCATGTGGAGCACGTATACAGTTCATACACCAGGACGCCACCGATAATGAGGAAAGTGCTCCTCAATGGCATCCCAGTATCAATGGAGTTAGACACGGGTGCCAGCCAGTCCCTGACAGGTATCAAACAGTTCGAAAAGTTGTGGGCATCCAAGGCCAGGAGGCCAAAATTATCGCCAATTGACGCACAGCTACGGACTTACACAAAGCAGATCATTCCGGTGCTCGGCAGCGCCACGGTAGTCGTGACCCACAAAGATTCGGAGAACAGGTTGCCACTCTGGATTGTCCCAGGGGACGGTCCCGCACTACTGGGGAGGAGTTGGCTTGCTGTCATGAATTGGAAATGGGGCGATGTCAATGCAATTTCCTCAGTGGAGCGAGTATCATGCTCACAGGTCCTGGACAAATTTGACTCATTATTTCAACCCGGCATTGGCACTTTCATGGGGGCCAAGGTCGTGATTCACATAAACCCAGACGCCAGACCAGTACACCACAAGGCCAGAGCGGTGCCGTACGTGATGCGGGAAAAGATAGAAGGCGAATTGGACCGCCTGTTGAGGGAAGGCATCATCTCACCAGTCGAATTCAGTGACTGGGCGAGCCCGATTGTGCCGGTGCTCAAGGCGGATGGGTCGGTCAGGATATGTGGCGATTACAAGGCCACCATCAATCGGGTGTCACTCCAAGATCAGTACCCGCTACCGAGAGCGGAGGACCTCTTTGCGACGCTATCCAGTGGCAAACTTTTTTCAAAATTGGACCTGACCTCAGCTTACATGACCCAGGAGCTGGCGAGTGAGTCGAAGAAGCTGACCACCATCACGACACACAAGGGGTTGTTTGAGTACAACAGATGTCCGTTCGGGATTCGCTCGGCCGCCACGATCTTCCAACTAAATATGGAAAGCCTCCACAAGTCAATTCCAGGGACGGTGATTTTTCAGGACGACATCCTCATTACGGGTTACGATACTGAAGAACACCTCCACAACCTGGAGGAGGTGCTACGCAGACTGGACCGGGTAGGTCTGCGACTGAAAAAGGCGAAGTGCATCTTCCTAGCTCCAGAGGTAGAATTCCTGGGGATGAGGGTAGCAGCAGACGGGATCAGCCCTACTGCATCCAAGACGGAAGCGATCCAGAGAGCACCCAGACCCCGTAACATGACGGAGCTGCGTTCGTTCCTGGGGCTCCTGAACTATTTTGGTAACTTTCTTCCCAAATTGAGCATGCTGCTAGAGCTGCTACACGTGCTCCTACGCAAAGGTCTGAATGGGTCTGGGGGGACAGCCAGGAAAGGGCTTTTAATAGAGCACGCAATTTGTTATGTTCCAACAATCTGTTAACGCTATATGACCCATGTAAGAAACTTGTGTTAACGTGCGATGCGTCGTCCTATGGTGTCGGGTGTGTGTTGCAGCATGTCAATGCCAAGGGTCAGTTACAGCCGGTAGCTTATGCCTCCAGGAGTCTGTCCCAGGCAGAAAGGGGCTACAGGATGGTAGAAAAGGAGGTGCTCGCATGTATATATGCGGTAAAGAAAATGCACCAGTACCTGTTTGGCAGGAAATTTGAGCTGGAGACAGATCACAAACCTCTAACGTCCCTTTTGGCCGACAACAAGGCCATAAATGCAAACGCATCGGCCCGCATACAGAGGTGGGCACTCACGTTAGCTGCCTATGACTACACAATTCGGCACAGACCGTGCACCGAAAACTGCGCCGATGCACTCAGCAGGCTCCCACTAGCCACCACTGAGGGGGCTTCCGAGCATGGTGTTGAGATGGTCATGGCTGTTGGAGCTTTCGGAAGCAAAGGCTCACCCGTGACAGCCCGTCAGATTAATGTCTGGACAAATAGAGACCCGCTATTGTCTCTAGTCAAGAAATGTGTCCTGAATGGGGACTGGGCAGCCACGTACAGGGCATGCCCTGAGAAATTTAAACCATTTCATAGGCGCAAGGATGAACTCTCAATTCAGGCCGATTGCCTACTGTGGGGAAACCGCGTCGTCATGTCCCAGATGGGCAGAGAGGTGTTCATCAGAGAACTCCACAATGGGCACCTGGGCATTGTCACGATGAAGGCAATTGCCAGGTCACACGTTTGGTGGCCAGGGATAGACGCAGATCTGGAACTTTGTGTTCGCAGGTGCAACACGTGTGCCCAGCTGGGCCATGCGCCCAGGGAAGCCCCCCTTAGGCCCTGGCCATGGCCCGCCAAGCGTTGGTCACGCATCCATGTGGATTACGCAGGTCCTTTCATGGGGAAAATGTTTTTGGTTGTAGTAGACGCCTACTCCAAATGGATCGTGTGTGACATTTTAAATTCAAGCACATCCTCTGTCAAGGTAGAAATTCTATGGGCAATGTTCGCCGCCCACGGTCTACCAGACATCTTAGTCAGCGACAATGGCCCGTGCTTCACAAGCACTGAATTCCAGGACCTCATGGCAGGCAATGAAATTAACCATGTTAGAACGGCACCGTTCAAGCCGGCCTCAAACGGCCAGGCAGAACGAGCAGTGCAGATAATCAAACAGGGGATGCTCAGATTCCAAGGGGGTTCCCTTCAAACCCGCTTATCACGCCTCCTGTTGGCCTATAGATCCCAACCACACTCACTCATAGGGGTTCCACCCGCAGAGCTGCTAATGAAAAGGACGCTCAAAACCCGATTATCCCTTATACACCCCACCATGAAAGAAATTGTCGAGAGCAGGCGCCAGTCACAATATCACTACCATGACAGAAATGCGAGGGCGCGATGTATTGATGTAAATGATCCTGTTTTTGTCCTCAACTACGCTGCAGGGCCCAAATGGCTTGCAAGCACTGTGGTTGCCAAAGAGGGAAATAGGATTCTGGTAGATAAACTAACCAATGGACAAATCTGCCGCAAACATGTGGATCAAACAAAAAGGAGGTTCAGCAACCCCATAGAAGAAGCAGAGGAAGAACACGATATAGAGTTCACTCCACCACAGGTGACCGAACACCGGAACCAAAGGGAGGAGAGCCCAGTCACTGTGGGCAGGCCGGACAGGCCTGAGGCACTGCAAACAGCAGACACTCAGGCCAGCGCCCAACAACCGGAGCCCCAACTCAGGCGCTCTACAAGGGAGCGTAAACCACCAAAGAGACTCAACCTGTAATCCCAATAAGACTTTGGGGGGGAGGTGATGTCATGTATTCAACCAGTATTGTAACCCATGTATAAACTGACCTAAGTTGTACACCGTGAGAACACTGACCACTAGGTGGGAGACACTCCTAACCTGGACCTTCAGGTATAAAAGGGGAATCTCCATCCACCTTCATCACTTGAGTGCTAAGGAATAAAGGACAGGTCACAGACTGACCTTCTCTCAAGCATGGGCCTCGTGTGCATTTATACTGTGTAGTAAGGACGTATCACTGACGATTTGGAAAGATAGACAAGAAGGGAAAGGAGGTGGGGTAGCTCTGTTAATAAAGGATGATATCAGGGCAGTTGTGAGAGACGATATTGGCTCTAATGAACAAAATGTTGAATCATTGTGGGTGGAGATTAGAGATAGTAAAGGGAAAAAGTCACTGGTGGGCGTAGTTTATAGGCCCCCAAATAATAACTTCACAGTGGGGCGGGCAATAATCAAGGAAATAATGGAGGCATGTGAAAAAGGAACGGCAGTAATCATGGGGGATTTTAACCTACATATCAATTGGTCAAATCAAATTGCACGGGGTAGCCTTGAGGAGGAATTCATAGAATGCATACGGGATTGTTTCTTAGAACAGTATGTTACAGAACCTACAAGGGAGCAAGCTATCTTAGATCTCGTCCTGTGTAATGAGACAGGAATAATAAACGATCTCCTAGTAAAAGATCCTCTCGGAATGAGTGATCATAGTATGGTTGAATTTGTAATACAGATTGAGGGTGAGGAAGTAGTGTCTCAAACGAGCATACTATGCTTAAACAAAGGGGACTACAGTGGGATGAGGGCAGAGTTGGCTAAAGTAGACTGGAAACACAGACTAAACGGTGGCACAATTGAGGAACAGTGGAGGACTTTTAAGGAGCTCTTTCATAGTGCTCAACAAAAATATATTCCAATGAAAAAGAAGGGCGGTAAGAGAAGGGATAACCAGCCGTGGATAACCAGGGAAATTGAGGAGAGTATCAAATTAAAAACCAATGCGTATAAGGTGGCCAAGGTTAGTGGGAAAATAGAAGATTGGAAAAATTTTAAACGACAGCAAAGAATGACTAAGAAAGCAATAAAGAAAGGAAAGATAGATTACGAAGGTAAACTTGCGCAAAACATAAAAACGGATAGTAAAAGCTTTTACAGATATAAAAAACGGAAAAGAGTGATTAAAGTAAATGTTGGTCCCTTAGAAGATGAGAAGGGGGATTTAATAATGAGAAATGTGGAAATGGCTGAGACCTTAAACAATTATTTTGCTTCGGTCTTCACAGTGGAAGACACAGAAACCATGCCAGAAATTGCTGGTCACAGGAATGTGGGAAGGGAGGACCTGGAGACAATCACTATCACTCAGGGGGTAGTGCTGGACAGGCTAATGGGACTCAAGGTTGACAAGTCCCTTGGTCCTGATGAAATGCATCCCAGAGTATTAAAAGAGATGGCGGAAGTTATAGCAGATGCATTCGTTATAATCTACCAAAATTCTCTGGACTCTGGGGAGGTACCAGCGGATTGGAAAGCAGCTAATGTAATGCCTCTGTTTAAAAATGGGTGCAGACAAAAGGCAGGTAACTATAGGCCGGTTAGATTAACATCTGTAGTGGGGAAAATGCTTGAAACTATCATTAAGGAAGAAATAGCGGGACATCTAGATAGGAATAGTGCAATCAAGCAGACGCAGCATGGATTCATGAAGGGGAAATCATGATTAACTAATTTACTGGAATTCTTTGAGGATATAACGAGCATGGTGGATAGAGGTGTACCGATGGATGTGGTGTATTTAGATTTCCAAAAGGCATTCGATAAGGTGCCACACAAAAGGTTACTGCAGAAGATAAAGGTACGCGGGTCAGTGGAAATGTATTAGCATGGATAGAGAATTGGCTGGCGAACAGAAAGCAGAGAGTCGGGATAAATGGGTCCTTTTCGGGTTGGAAATTATACTTATCGAAAGGCTTAAAGATAACACTGTCACGATATGACAACCATGCAACCATTCCTGTGGTAGGAACTTGTAATGTGCCACTGGAGAATACAAAGAACAAGCAAACATACGTTGTGCCCTTTGTGATCATCAATGGCCAAACTGCAGCACTGATTGGCTCATGCACTGCTCAACAGCTACAACAGATAAAAAGGCAGCAGCAGAATATCTAGGTGATAAATGAACCACACGAATCGCAAACTACGAACAATGCAAACATCTCGCTTGTGTCTAAAACAGATGTCAACAATGCGTCTCCGGATGTGTTTAAGGGACTTGGCCACATGCCAGGGACATTCCACCTTGAACTTAATGAATCAATGACACCAGCTGTAATGCCATCCAGATGGGTCCCAATAGCAATCAAACAAATGCTGAAAGAGGAACCCGATCATTTGGAAGAACGACAAATCATCACGAAAATTGTTGAACCAACAGACTGGGTATCCAATCTATTGACTGTACAAAAACCAAATGGAAAGATACAAGTATGTATCGACCCTCAACATCTGAACAATGCCCTGAAACGTGGACACTGTCCACTTCCTGGGATCGATGACACCTTGCCACAGATGTAACGGTCTTCACTAAAGTAGACTGCAAGGAGGGTTTCTTGCAATGTGAACTAGACACAGAGTTCTCCTACCTCACGACCTTCCAAACACCATGGGGATAATATTGATATAATAGAATGCCATTTGGCATCAGTCTTGCCCCGGAAATCCTTCAGCGGAAGGTAGACCAGAACCTCGAGGGTCTAGATAGAGTCTACAAGATTGCAGATGATATCTTGATCACTGGACGCAGTGAGACACTTAAAGAGGCCAATCACAATCATGATGCAAACTTATGCACATTCATGCAGAGATGCAGAGAGCAAAACATCAGACTAAACTTCGATAAGTTTGAATACAAGAGCTCCCAAGTGAAATACACAAGACACATAATGTCTAGTGATGGACTCAAAGCCGCCCCAAGCAAAATGGTCGCAATCGATGAATTGCAGAAACCACAGGCTGTCGCAGGTGTACAATGATTTGTTGGCATGACAAAGTACCTTGCAAAATTCTTGTCAGATATTTCAGACCTCAGTGAGCCTCTGCGATGGCTTATTCATAAAGAGACGTCTGGAAATGGACTGAAGGACAAGACAAAGCGTTTGAAGTTATTAAACAACGTGTGACAGGTGCTCCGGTGCTCAGGTACTTTGACACCAAACTTGCAAACGAAAGTCAAGGAGGTGCTTCGAGCAAGGGTCTTCGGTTTGTCCTTCTGCAACAGGGACAACCAATCGCATACGCGAGCCGAACGCTCACTCCAGCAGAAATGTGATACTCTCAAATTGAAAAGGAACTGCTCGCTTCCGTCTTTGGAATGGAACAAAACCATCAATATGTATACGGTCGCAATATCACGCTATGGACAAACCATAAGCCTTTGGTTGCCATACGACACAAGCCGTTATCTGCAGCACGCAAGCGGCTACAATGTCTGCTCATTCGGTTCAACCAATATGATGTTGAAATAAAGTATCAATCAGGAAAAGAAATGTACCCAGCAGGCATTCTTTCACACACATACCTTGAAAATGTGGAGAGATCACCAACTGAAATTGCAGTGGAATGCATCCAATTGTGTTGTGTTGGGGAAATTGATGGGATTGAAGGCCGATAAATCCCCAGGGCCTGATGGACTGCATCCCAGAGTACTTAAGGAGGTGGCCTTGGAAATAGCGGATGCATTGACAGTCATTTTTCAACATTCCATTGACTCTGGATCAGTTCCTATCGAGTGGAGGGTAGCCAAGGGAACCCCACTTTTTAAAAAAGGAGGGAGAGAGAAAACAGGGAATTATAGACCAGTCAGCCTGACCTCAGTAGTGGGTAAAATGATGGAATCAATTATTAAGGATGTCATAGCAGCGCATTTGGAAAATGGTGACATGATAGGTCCAAGTCAGCATGGATTTGTGAAAGGGAAATCATGCTTGACAAATCTTCTGGAATTTTTTGAGGATGTTTCCAGTAAAGTGGACAAAGGAGAACCAGTTGATGTGGCATATTTGGACTTTCAGAAGGCTTTCGACAAGGTCCCACACAAGAGATTAATGTGCAAAGTTAAAGCACATGGGATTGGGGGTAGTGTGCTGATGTGGATTGAGAACTGGTTGTCAGACAGGAAGCAAAGAGTAGGAGTAAATGGGTACTTTTCGGAATGGCAGGCAGTGACTAGTGGGGTACCGCAAGGTTCTGTGCTGGGGCCCCAGCTGTTTACATTGTACATTAATGATTTAGACGAGGGGATTAAATGTCGTATCTCCAAATTTGTGGATGACACTAAGTTGGGTGGCAGTGTGAGCTGCGAGGAGGATGCTATGAGGCTGCAGAGTGACTTGGATAGGTTAGGTGAGTGGGCAAATGCATGGCAGATGAAGTATAATGTGGATAAATGTGAGGTTATCCACTTTGGTGGTAAAAACAGAGAGACAGACTATTATCTGAATGGTGACAGATTAGGAAAAGGGGAGGTGCAACGAGACCTGGGTGTCATGGTGCATCAGTCATTGAAGGTTGGCATGCAGGTACAGCAGGCGGTTAAGAAAGCAAATGGCATGTTGGCCTTCATAGCGAGGGGATTTGAGTACAGGGGCAGGGAGGTGTTGCTACAGTTGTACAGGGCCTTGGTGAGGCCACACCTGGAGTATTATGTACAGTTTTGGTCTCCTAACTTGAGGAAGGACATTCTTGCTATTGAGGGAGTGCAGCGAAGGTTCACCAGACTGATTCCCGGGATGGTGGGACTGACCTATCAAGAAAGACTGGATCAACTGGGCTTGTATTCACTGGAGTTCAGAAGAATGAGAGGGGACCTCATAGAAACGTTTAAAATTCTGACGGGTTTAGACAGGTTAGATGCAGGAAGAATGTTCCCAATGTTGGGGAAGTCCAGAACCAGATGTCACAGTCTAAGGATAAGGGGTAAGCCATTTAGGACCGAGATGAGAAACTTCTTCACCCAGAGAGTGGTGAACCTGTGAAATTCTCTACCACAGAAAGTAGTTGAGGCCAATTCACTAAATATATTCAAAAGGGAGTTAGATGAAGTCCTTACTACTCGGGGGATCAAGGGGTATGGCGAGAAAGCAGGAAGGGGGTACTGAAGTTGCATGTTCAGCCATGAACTCATTGAATGGCGGTGCAGGCTAGAAGGGCTGAATGGCCTACTCCTGCACCTATTTTTTATGTTTCTATGTTTCTATGTAACACACAACATGCAGCTGCAAGCGACTCCACACTACAACTGGTAATGCAACTAATCACAACGGGATGGCCAGGAACAACACATGAATGCCTACCTGAAACGCATGCATACTTCAAAGTTCGTGACAGACTCACAACACAGGATGGCATAGTTTTCAAAGGCTATCGCTGTGTCATTCCAAAATCCCTGAGATCCGACATTCGTCAGGAACTTCATACTGCTCACACTGACTCTCACTCTTCGACATGCCAGAGAATCTGTTTACTGGCCAGGACTGAACAGTGACATAGAAGTCTATGCTCCTGAACTTGGTCAGAGAACCGCCCACAGCTGCCGAGGTACCGCCCAAAAACATTTTTTTTGAAAGATTCCTCACGTACCGCCCATCTGTTGCCCATGTCCCGCCCGGCGGGAGTTCACACGGTGAAGTACCGCCGGAGCAACTTCCTGCCGCCTGCCCATCCCGGAGGTTCCAAAACAGGGATTTTCCTCGTGCACGAGCCTCTAAGATCCGCCAGAAGGACCGCTGCAAAAAGGTGGTGTGAGCTGGCTGTGAATCAGGCGGCAGGGAGAATCACTCAGGGTGCTGCAGCGCTGCACATCCCGGGGAGCGTCCATGTGCTGCACCATTATCACAGGCTCAGAATTAGTTATCTGATCGACCTTAACCGGCACAGAATGATTTAAGACATGTAAATGAAAAGTACTCCATTGAAGGGCAGTTGTGGTATAGGAAGCGGCAATGAGTTCCGAAACACAGTAAAGGCTCCATGGCGATGCACTATAAGGGTTTTTAGACCATTGCAGGCAGAACAGAGTTATTGAGAGAATGTGAGTGCACACATGGTATGAGCTTATGTCAGAGTATATAGGCAATAATGAGAACATGTAATGCTCTGTCAGGTGGCAGGATGTGATAGTGAGAACAGGAAGAGCTCAAGTATATAAGACAGATATATAAAAGATATATAATGGACTACAAGGTCACTGAGGAACAGGTGATATCAAGGGTGGGACTCCGTGATGTTGGACCTAAGAAAATGTGGACTGAAGTGCAAGCCTTAATGTGTGGCCCTGCAACTAGTGCAACTGTCTCTCATTCAATGGCAGCCTTACTGCATTGGTCACCCTTACTTGGCGTAGTGCAATCGCCTGATGACAGGACCCATTAAAGAGTCGCATCATATGTGGATGGCAAGATATTCCTCAGACAGCAGTACACCTGAAGGAGGTTTGTCTGTCTCTCAGTAAGTACCCCGGATGATGTAAAAGTGAAACACTGACCAAAGGTAGGTGAACAATGTGACTGTATTGAATAGTGCAGCATGACAAAGTGACAGAACATGCAAACAATTGAATCCAACATATGTACATTATCTCAGAAACCAGTCAAGTGTCATTGAAAATGAACCATGTGAAACAACAGCTACAAAATGAAGAGTAAAGAACATCTCCACCACCAACACCCATCCCTCTATCCACGACCACCACCTCTCTTCCTCCCCGCCCCCCCCCCGATATGAGGCTCATCGTCCTCTTCATGGCTCTGCCTTCACCATGGCGACACGCCCCCCCCTGCCCCTCACTGCCTCTGCTCCATCACGTTATGCAGGAGGGCAGCCGGAGCGCTGCTGACGTGTTCATCTTGGAGAGAATGTAGGGGGCGTGATTGAAGGTGCCGACATCTCCGGCTCCTCGGGATCTGTCGGTCTCGATGGTGTGGGCTCGGGGGGTTGGATGACATGGCCAGAAGCCATCGCTTGCCTCATCGCCCCAACAGTGTCGGTGTTGCACTCCACCGATATAATGAGCCGCTCCATACTGGCAGTATGCTGCTCAGCAAAGGTGGCGATGCTGGCAGCTATCCCAGCCATGGTCTGCAGCAGATCTTGAGCTAGATCAACGCTCATCCTCGACAGCTGGACCATTTCCTGAATTGCTGCTCCCCCCCATCCTCCATCCTCATCGGATTGTTGCATCATCCTGGGAGCTTGTGGCTTGGTGGCTTTTCCGGCACGGCCTCTGTGCCTCCCACCACTTGTTCCTGCCTTGTCCAATTCGAATCCCCAAAAGTCGGATTCCGACACCGATGTTGGCCGAACAAGTGGCACACATGTCAGGAGGCTGGAGTCCTCCTCTTCCACCTCCTCGACCTCAAGTGTGAAGACTGGCACTTCTCGCTTCTCTCCCTTCTGGTCTTCATGGCTCTGGGTGGCGGAGGTGGATGCGGTGGATATGGGTGATCTTGGGGGAGTGCGGGGGGGGAAGGAGCTGATGTGTTGGGCTGCTGACAATGTTGAGGTGGAAGATGTTGGTGTCACACTCGACCTTTGTGTGTCAGAGATGGATGGGATGCATTGCTCGGTGCTGTCCAAATCAACATCTGCAAGTAGAGGACAACATTTCAGTGTATAGCTGGGGGTGGGGTTGGTCAAGCTGACATGTGATCCATAACATTTTACATTTTTACTTCAAGGACTTCCATCAATACATGAGCACACCATTTGTTAAGTCCTGACTCTAATGTACTGACTTACACGAGGCACATGCTGAAGTCAAGGTCACTCAGGACCTGCACCTTTAATTCACAGCTCTCCAGTGCTGCACTTGCCTGAGATCTCCCTTTATATGCCTCAGTGGCACAGGTATGGAGTGTCTCCTGCAAGTGCACCCTTGGTGGTAAGGTATGCTTATTGTTACAGGTCATATCCAGTTACAGTCATGTATAGCATGGTAAAATACAGTTATATACAGTAATGTGAGATACATGACATCACCCTCCCCCAAGGTCTTATTGCATTTATAGATTCAGTCTCTCAGATGGTCTGCGCTCTCGCATGGAGCGTCTTAGTTGTGGTTCAGTTGTTTGTCTTGGTGCCTGTGTTTCGTTCGGTGTGATTGCTGGTATCTCGCCTGGGCTGTCTGTTTCATTCGGTGTGATTGCTGGTATCTCGCCTGGGCTGTCTGTTGAGACTGCCCTTTCCTCAGGTTGTTCCACCTGTCTGTCCACCAGGTGTGGTGTGATGTAGATTCTAACTTTCGCCCCTTTGAAGGTGCCCACACCTGGCTGAAAGAGATGTTCAAAACGGCTTAAGAACATAAGAATTAGTAACAGGAGTAGGCCATCTAGCCCCTCGAGCCTGCTCCGCCATTCAATAAGATCATGGCTGATCTGGTCGTGGACTCAGCTCCACTTACCCGCCCTCTCCCCGTAACCCTTAATTCCCTTATTGCTTAAAAATCTATCTATCTTTGACTTGAAAACATTTAATGAGCCAGCCTCAACTGCTTCCTTGGGCAGAGAATTCCACAGATTCACAACCCTCTGGGAGAAGAAATTCTTTCTCAACTCGGTTTTAAATTGGCTCCCCCGTATTTTGAGGCTGTGCCCCCTAGTTCGAGTCTCCCCCACCAATGGAAACAACCTCTCTGCCTCTATCTTGTCTATCCCTTTCATGATTTTAAATGTTTCTATAAGATCACCCCTCATCCTTCTGAACTCCAACGAGTAAAGACCTGCTCAACAGGCTTAGAACTGTTGAGCAGGAGGTCCGTTCCTCTGACGACATGGCGTGAACATCATCTCATTTCCAATTAAGTTCTGCTAGCCAGCTTCTCCCCAACAGGGCTGGGAGATCCCCGGGGAAAATCCACAGGGAAAGTCGGTTCACCATCCCTTTGTGTGTGACCGAGAGCATGGCGCTGCCAAGCACTGGGACGATTTCTTTAGTATAGGTCCTTCGTTTGGTGTCGATCTTTGTGAGTTTTGGTCTATTGCTTTTGTGCGGCCACAGCTGTTCAAATTATTGAACGCTCATGAGAGATTGACTGGCCCCCGTGTCCAGTTCCATGTTGACGGGTATCCCGTTGAGTATAACCCTCATCATAATTGAAGGCGTCTTGGTGTAAGAACAGTGGACATTGATCGTGTTAACCCGCTGTACCTCAGTATCCTGTGCACTGTTCCAACCGTCTTCTGGACCTCTTTCCGACCCTTCAGATTCGTACACCAGCCGAGCTGTTGTTTTTCTGCACATGCGAGCCAGATGCCCTGTGTAGTTGCAGTTTCTGCAAACGGCATGCTGAAATCGACACACCCTGGTTGAGTGCCTTCCCCCACATCCCCAACACAGACCGTTTCTATTGTTTCTGAAGGATGAGCTGTGTCTGGCTGATCTCCGTGAGCTTCTCTCAATCTGTTGTTGATTGCTCGCATTGTGGGTTGATGAGATGTGATCGGCCGTTCATGTGGCCCTTGATTTTGATGGCTTCTGGCGCCACTGTCTGATGTTGAAGGCCTGCTCTCCTGCCTTTGTCTGTGTGTGGGGGTAGCGGTTTGTTTCACAATGTGAACCCCTTGTTCCGATGCCTCGTTGGTTGTCGTACCCGAAGTATAGATCAGCCTCGTTTTTTCTTCGCCTGCCAAGAACGTCTATGGGACCAGCGTTGCTGCTTCTAGAGTCAAGTTCTTAGTCTCTATAAGCTTTCGGAATATGCCTGCGTGGCCTATTCCTTCAATAAAAAAGTCTCTCAGTACTTCTCTCCTTAGTTCATCAGGGAACTCACATGAACTAGCCAGCCTCCAAAGTTCCGCCACGAAGTTGGGTATGCTTTGGCCCACACAGCGTCTGTAGTTGTAGATCCTGTGTCTGGCCATGTGTAGGCTGCTCACTGGCTTCAGGTGGTCTCTCACCAGTGTGCTCAACTCTTCAAACGACTTGCTTGCTGGTTTCTCGGGTGCCAGCAGGTCTTTCATTAAAGCGTATGTTTTCGAGCCACAGCTGGTCAAGAGATGGGCTCTTCTCTTGTCTGCCTTATTGTCGCCCAGCCAGTCTTTGGTCACAAAGCTTTGCTGGAGTCTTTCTATAAAGTTATCCCAATTGTCTCCAGCATTGTATTTCTCATCTGAGCTGTTGGTAGCCATTCTGTGGATTCCGTGATCGCATAACTCGTCGCCGCTGTTAAATCCTGACTCTAATGTACTGACTTACACGAGACACATGCTGAAGTCAAGGTCACTCAGGACTTGCACCTTTAATTCCAGCTCTCCAGTGCTGCACTTGCTTGAGACCTCCCTTTATATACCTCAGTGAGACAGGTATGGAGTGTCTCCTGCAATTGCACCCCTGGTGGTAAGGTATGCTTATATGCTCATATCCAGTTACAGTCATGTATAGCATGGTAAGATACAGTTATATACAGTAATGTGAGATACATGACTTCATTAATGGCCGACACATTGTGCGTTAAAAGGCATTTGACTTAACATTGCATGAACTTGCTTAACATGAGCGTGACACAAACCGGAGATTAGTATAAGCTTACCATGCTCTAGCATGGGATCTGCACCACCCTTTGTGGTGGCATGGGGGTGGTTACCCACCAACGCCAAGGCACATTCCTCTAGGCTGGTCAAATCGATGACATCTGCTACGTCCCCTCCCATGCCACTCATGCTTGATACCTTGGATGATCTTTACTTCTGCAGAAAGAAACATTGCAGCCTTTACCCC